>NW_022147124.1:282912-882912 GCF_002938485.1 Sitophilus oryzae
AACGGCCCACAGACGATCCAATCTGTTGTACAACAAGTTGAACGATTTGGTTTGATCCAACTGTTTGAACGATAATCGTAACGTCTGTGGGCTTGTCGTCCAACTTGTCGTTAAGACGCGGTTGGATCGTTTGGTAGTTCAGCATGATTAAAAATCTGTCGTACAACTTGGTTGGATCAACGACAAGTTTGAACGTCTAACAGCCTATGCAATAATTTCGTGAACAAATTTTTCTAAAACAGTATTTTTTCGTCAGAACCATGTCTCCTGAATATTTTGTTTTTTTACTCATGTCAACACTTGCTTTGGTTAATTTTTAGGAGCAAAATGAACTTGCCACAAACATTTTGAATTTTTTTCAATTATCGTTACTTTTTGATGTTATTCTTCAAAATGTCGGGGTGGCTTTGGTGATTATTGTTGTGTACAATTGAATATGGTTCTTAGTGTCGAGGATTGTGCAAAAGTCATTGATCTTGTTGAAAATGGCCGAAATTATAAATATTCGCTTAGTCTTTGAAGAAGAATGGGAAAACATAACACAATATATTTGCAGCCTTATTAACAGTATGAACCGATGCCGAGGCAATAGAAAATATTAGAGTATTTTTTTGAAGTTTTTAGTTTGTTCGTACACTTAGTTATTACAGTTATTTTTTTTTAATATCCTTAGTTCTGTTAGTGTTACTAATATTTTTTTTAAAGTTTTTTAAATTTTAATATAGAGTTCTAATACAGTGTCGATATGGCATTACGATAATAGGCACCAAAGCCATGTGATATTGAAAAATTACATCATAAAGTAATGAGAGTTGAAAAAACTGCAAATTGTTGGTGGCTAGTTCATTTCACTCTTAAAAATTAACCAAAATAATGCTTTACGAAAACTTGCTAACGATATTATTGTACGGGGTGTTTTAAAATTAGGGTAAAAAATAACCCTTCAATTAACCCTGTATAATAAGCCAAATACTAAGGATTATAAAAAACTGAGTTTACGAGTGAGTTTATTAATTAAACGGCCCACAGACGATCCAATCTGTTGTACAACAAGTTGAACGATTTGGTTTGATCCAACTGTTTGAACGATAATCGTAACGTCTGTGGGCTTGTCGTCCAACTTGTCGTTAAGACGCGGTTGGATCGTTTGGTAGTTCAGCATGATTAAAAATCTGTCGTACAACTTGGTTGGATCAAAGACAAGTTTGAACGTCTGTGGCTTTTTCACCGATTTTTGTTACTATGTTAATACAGAAATACATCGTGTAGTGAGATTGTTGTTTTTCATCATGGAGAAAAATAAGCAGTTTTAGACAGAATTTATTGAAATTTATAGAGACCATTCGTGCTATTGGAATGTTAAAAGTGAGGAATATTCTAATAAACACAAACGGAACTCCAGCTACGAAGTGTTGCTGTGAAAAATGAAAGAAATAAATCCAGATGCAACATTAGAACTTATTAAAAAGAAAATTAATAAAATCAAAAGCAACTACTAAAAGCAGCCACGGTTTTTTTTTACATGGTTTGTGGCATAGTCAAAAATACACTGAGTCACTGAACTAATTCATTTAAAACATTTAACTAATCGTACTACAAGTCGCTTTAGAATGTCGTTACGTTTGTGTCCAAAAGTATATACGGTCTGTCTGAACGATTTGTCGTCCAACCTATCGTACGATCAGTTGTACAACCGATTGTATCGTCTATGGGCCCCTTTAAAGTTGATAAATTTATATACAGTTTAAGTTAAAAAAAAATCATGAAAATAGGGCTAAAAGTAAACAAATAAAACACTCCGAACAAACTTAACAAACAAAAAATAATTTTTCTATGTTTATTTAAATGGAACACCCTATATATTTTTTGGTTAGATGGAGAGTTGAAAAATGAACTCTTTTTGTATTTAAAGTATTTAATTTTTTTTTAATGGTTTCGCATATTCAGGCAGTAATATTTTCATAGACATTTATTGTGGAAAATGCCATATGAAATATAAAACCGCGAATATATACGAAACAAAAAAAAATAAAAACACTAAATCACCACAATACACCAAAACACTTTTACTTTTACACTGGACGCGTTTCGCTAACCATGTTAGCATCATCAGCGGATGATTATAAACTCTCAGTTTATAATCATCTGCTGATGATGCTGCTTGATTGTTAGCAAAATTTTGGTGTATTGTGGTGATTTAGTGTTTTTATTTTGCTGTGTAACACCAAGGTTCCAACCCTCAACTGTAATATACGAAACCATTAAAATTTTGAAATAGTCTAAAAAATAAAAAAAAATTTTTTAATTCTTCATCTATTGAAAAAATAATATTTAGTGTTCCATATAGGACCCCATAACCTGATAACGACATTATCAGTATTTTAGCTCCTTTCTAATTATTTCTCTGGCCACTTATTTGTTGCAATTAGTCTAATGAAAAGTTTAAATCTGCCCTAACCAACATTAAATTCTGGCCGGTAACAGTAAATTTACCCCTCCCCGACATTGTTAGAAGCAAGAAAAAAAAAGAAGAAAAATATATTTAAAATATACCTACCCCGAAATTTTTTTAGCATTTTAGGATTCATAAAAGGGGTCAAAAACCCTTGATGTTCTGATAAACCAACATTACATAAAATCAAACTTAATGACTTAATTTTTATATTAACTTAATCTTAAACATTTTAGGACCATTAAAATTAGTTCGGATTTGTCTAGCTATCTTTAGAATGATTTTTTTTATTTATATAGGTCCCCGTAATCTGATAACTACTTTATCAGTACTTTAGCTCTTTAGGAAGTTTTCTTCTAGCCACTAATTTGTCGCAATTAGTCTAATCTAAAAGCCTAGGACTGCTCCCATTAAAGTTACAAATAAGAATCCACCAAAAAACTTTTTTATATCATACAGCTTTTAAAAAGATATCTCACCATCCAAAACGTATTACCTGTATTTAAGATAATTACCATAATCTCCGTTTTGTTTTTACTCGTCTATAGTTCCCAACAGACGTTTTCTAATCAGTACCGAAATCTCGGACCTCCGATACGTGTATCACACCATGAAACAATACAAGGTACAGAGCCGGCGCCGGTATTATGTCAAAAAGGTCCAATATCTAACGAATAAACAAAGAAATCTTTCGGATCTCTTTAAAGGCGGCCCGAGGCAATCGGCCCCCAACTACCTAGATTATGAACTGGATCTATCACTCTCATATTTTTTCAGATAAATCGCATCAAAAAAGCAACAGACTGTGTAAAGATTCGAGAACTGAGCTTTAAAGGCTCTTGCATATTCATGACGATTTGAACGGTTTTTCTATTGTTTCTCGGGTTTCCTGGCTTTTAGTGCTGTGTCGGTTTTGATATGAAAGAAAATTGACAGTAATGGTCCGTAGATTTTTTGAATAAGCTCAGGTTATCCGCAATAGAAATTCAAGTTTGTTTATAGTTTCTTATCAAGTATATGATGAAATAATTATTAAGCATTTGTTTTAAAGCTTAAACAATTATTGGAATAAATTAGTTGTTTCAATTAGCGTAGAAGTTTGTTCCTTTAATTTCAATGTAAGCATTCAGAACGTCTAAATTAGTGGTAGTCATTTTCATTTAGTAGAAAAAGTTAACAAACTTGTAACTTTTCCACTAATTATACTTAAAAATTTTCAAGGAATGTAATTTTGGTCTTTGATCAAGAGAAAATGTGGTTAGAAATCAAAAGTTGATTGTTTTATAAGCTAAATATTAGGCTTTCTCTATGGAACTGACTAACGCTGTTGCTAGGATATTCTATTAATTTTAATTGTGTTTTTTGACATTGTGAATGATCGTAAACTAAAAAGTATAAAGTGTAATTGTAACCACTAATTTATTCCACTAATTGCGACAGTGATATACATGGTAAATCTGAAGCCGTTTTTATTTTGGACCAGGATCATTTCGTAAAATAGTTATTTTTTAAGGTAACAGAATATAAAATAAAATCAAATCTACAATTTTATTATCTAAATAAGTAAAACAAAGTCAGGTTAGTTACACTACACTAATAAAAAAGATAGACTTGAACTAAAGTCGTCATCGTTCTTGAAAAAAAAATAGTGGCAAGAGGATTTATTTTAGCGTAAAAGAAAATATTTTGCCTGAAGAAAAACTCTCTTAACTCAAGAAAACTGGATCTCTTGAAAAATTCGAAAATTTCTCTTGAATCTCTTTTCATTCAACCAAGTGCAAGTTAGTTTTAAGATAATAAGAAAAATACGCTAGGAAGTACTTCATTCAAGAAACATGGTAATTTTTCCAGTAGCTAAATACTCTTTTGATGAAAAATAATAACAACACGCAAAGACGATGACGAATACTGACGGTATATAGAATCAGTCGGCAGTCCGATCAGTTGTACATCATAGCACGCACGGGTTTTGTTGCTTGGAATTTTCCACTTGGAATTTTGCATAATTTGCTTTTTAAACGTATATCGTATAACAAATTAGTGATCGTTATTTACATGCATTTGTCATTTTTTATGGACAAATTTTAGGATATATGGATTCTTTAAAGGAGTTTCTGAAAAAATGGAAATTAGAGCATTTATCTGCTATATTTGAAGGTAAGAGACATTTACCTAATGCACCTGTTTAGATAATGCATGTGTGACTATATATAGAATAAGAATATAGGTATCGATTTTTTATGCAAATAATTACAAAAATTTTAGAATTTCAAGTCGTCGTATTAAAAAATTCAAAATGTGACCAAAGCTTATAATTTTAATATTTTATTTGCTTTACTTTGATTAATCGTGATGTAACATTTCTTTGTAATTTGTAGAGTGATGAACCACCCCAAGAATACCAAGGAGTGAAGAAGCAAAAATAACTACTATCGAGGAAAATAATATCACTTTACTTACTACAGACCAGGAAAACCTAAATCTATCAGGAAATAAACATACCTGGTAATATGCCTGTATATGATGTCTCTTAGATCAAAATAAATTTTAATTGAGTCAATAGTATTCGCTATTTGTTTAAGAAAAGTGTCTCTTTAATCAAGAAATGTCCCTTTTCAATCAGGAATTTTTGCATGAATCAAAGAGACTATTGTTCTTGTAGCAAGAACTTCATTGCATATTCATTTTGGGTCAAGAGTGAAATACTTTGGACAGATAGATTCTTCTATTCTCTAAAGTAATTGTTTAAAGCTTATGAAAAGATAGTTAATGCTTTGGGCAAAGAAACGTCGTTCTTGGCCCTATTGAAAAGCGCTAATCTTTTGGGTCAAAGTCATATTCATTTGGACTGAGAGATCCTTTTTTTAGTGTATTTATAACTCAACAGCTGGAGCGACTTTAATGAACTCTAATTTGTTGGACTCGTTTTCACTTCGAATAAAATGTTATCCGAAAAAACACTCATATACTACCACTAAAGAGATTTGCACTTATTTAAGACTCACCCTGTATACCTACTAGTTTAATGTCTGCAAATTTAGTACAACAAAACAATGAAAGATTAAAAATAATCCTGTGTATCTACGTGTGTCGCCACGTGCATCGTGTCAATTTTAACAACCCTCAAATAGATCTATTTTACTAGTCACCCTCCATACTCCTTAATTTCCCTGTAATACGAGAGTAATTACACGTTATAGAAGTAATCTCGCCGAATACATTTATTTTATATTCGATCAGATGTGCCGGTCGTGTGTGCGTCTACGTCTCCGTAGGAAGTTGCACAATGGCCAAAGGCCCAAAGTGCATTTCGAAATTCCACCTATTTCCTTTTCGGGGGGAGCGAACCAGTACACGCGTGCCTCGCTCGCCGGCTCCTCCATTCATTCGAAACGGCGACCTTTTGTCGTGAGACGTCCATTGTTCATTTGCGTCGTAATTATAGTTCTCATGTTGGTCCTTACGCTCCGTTCGGTTGCGCGGGACTACTTTTGTCCCCGTTCAAGGTTAGCTTGATTTATGGCGGTCGATCGCGCCATGCAGGCCAACAGATAAAATATGGGAAATTGGCGATTTGGGGTGATTTTGAAAAAAATGTTTCCGCTAAATATAATTCTGTGTACCTACTTCTCTTGGCATAGACATATAAATTGTTACTGATGTCAATACTGTTGTGGCGGGTTCAGCTAATGACTGCGAAGAAGACTGTCTATGACTGTAATGTATTTAAAAGTGTGGTTTGAGGGGTAAACGGGGTAATTCCCCTCCCCCCCAGACCGTTCAAACTCCAAAAATATAAAAGTTTTTAAGACATAAGAAATACTTTTTAGTGAAACAAACAGCTTTTTACGCGTAACGGTTTCTTATGCGTAAAAGATAGTTTTACACACAAAAAGCTATTTTTTACGTGTAAAAAACTGTTTGTTACACGTAAAAAACTATTTTTAAATAGCAAACACTCCACTAAATGAACAAGAACTGTCTCTTTCCAAGAGGAGCTCAAGAACCGAGAGGATTCCATTCGTAATCTCCAACGGTTTACGACACTCGAAGAAATTTTTCAAGACTGACGGCCGAGAAAAATCCAAGATTTTCCTGGATTCAGATAATTACAATATTCGAATTGTCACGGGGTTTTTATCAGGACACTCCTCAATGAATACCTCAATAGATTGAAGTTAAGAAAGAGTCGAATGCAGATTCTGTGAGGAAAATTTGGAAACACCAAAAAGTCTAGATCATATAAACTTACGTGGATAAGTGAATCACTATGGAAACTGTCGCAAACATATCAACGACTTCCATTAATCTTCTTTTTTTGTTGCAGACGCGGTGCTTCTATTCTATCTATCCTAGTCGAGAACCTATCGTCCGCGCGCCAAATTTGAACATTAAGTTTAAAAATTTAATATGTAAAAAGCCTAGAGAGATTTGAACAATAAATTGAATGTTTACTTTCACAAAAATTAAATTATATAAAAAATACATTTAGCCACTCCGTACGAATATCAATATTCTTAGGAAATCGAACCAGAAAGTATGTTTATATTAGAACTTTCACACACTAAACATTTTCTAGTCATTTTTACGAGTATTTAGAAAGTCCAATGCAAAAAATAGAAATATAATTGCACAAACTTAAAATTCACTTCTCACTGAACACACTAAACTTGCATCCTTGGCTATAAAAAAGCGGCCGATAAAGAATAATTAATACAAACTTTAAATTGAAAAACGCAAAAAACAAGCGTCGTTACACAATGGAAATAAGATTATGACATATGATTTTGACAAGATTATGATAATAGGATGACAATGAAAAGTTGGTTTCCATAACAATGTATAGTATTAAAATTTATTTGTACCTAATTTGTACTTTGTAAACAGTATAAAATTGTGATTATTTTGGAAATACGTGCAACTTAATACGCACGCGCAAAATAAGGTGCTCGAGAAAGACAAACAGGAGTTAAAGCAAGTGTTCGTTTGTGCTACCGCGGATCAAAATCCCACGTTTTCAAGTAATCAAATTGCTGAGGTGGTTGCCCTGCTCGTATTGTTTAAGAATATTTGAACAATACTTTTCCCAACTGTTTAATTAGTGGATATGGAACTATTTTGTGGCCCGCTAGATCACCAGATCTTTCTCCCAATGATTTCTTTTTGTGGGGTTATGTGAAATCCAAAGGGTATGGTCATAATAGGGCTAATAATCTGGATGAGTTTCAAGTAAAAATACGAGGGGCTTTCCAAACTATTAGCCCTAATATGTTAGCCAATGTCAGACGGGGATTTTACTATCGCCTCTGTCTAGCACAAGAAGGTGGTCTTTTTGAACACTTGTTATAACTTTTTTTTATTTAAAGTAATAGTATAGTTTTTTTTGGGTTTAGAGAATTTATTTATTTTTAGTTTTGGTTTGTAAACACACTGAAATAATAAATATTTAAGTATTTTTATTTTAAATGTTACCTTAAGTGAAGGTAAACACTTAAAATGAAAATAATAAATACACGGCACTCCTCGCGTCATATTCTTAGTCTGTCACGACCGACCCGTCCAAGCGCAACAGCAACTGCGTACTGCCTGACCAGCCGACTAGCCGGCAGTGACTCTCGAGTACGAACGCAAAACGGGTAAACGTAAATTCGTCCGGCAACTTGCTATGTTACTAGTAGCCTGGTCTTCTCTGTATATGATCTAGGCCAAAAAGCCTCATCAGTGAGTGCGCCGAAGCGACAACCATTCGGCCATAAACTTCGGTACGACGATGATATCAGAGATGGAGGATTAACATCTCTAAAACCGTCTCAGAAACTGGCCCTGAACCTGAGACTGTATGATGAGTTATAACTCAAAAAAATAGAACACAAAAATCTATGCGGTGATTAAATTCCCCCTTCCCAAACAATCTACAAGTTTACATTCATTCTTAGCTCAATTTCGAAGATTTAAAAAATTTGTTGAAACTATCGCTTAGATTTCACCTTCCATTAATAATTTATTTTTGAAACACACCAGTGACCTAGATTTTTTCTCCTCAAAAAACACCCATTAAATACAACCCTTTTTTCCTTAATCTCACCGTGTCACAGTGTCGAGACCAAAGTGCGACTCGAAACAAAAAAGGACGACACGCAATATCAATTATCCGTGTAACAAATTGAGGAAACTTTTTTTAATTGGACAGGTAAAGTGTATTATTTACGTCGACAAATGCGTGGCGTTTTTCGAAAACGGAGGAAAGAAAAAAGAGTGGAAGATCGGAATGTACAGAAAATCCCAGATATTTCTAAATTAGATCGGCCAATCGGGCGAGGGTTTTTACGGTTTTGCCGCTCGTGGTATCTCCATCGGCGACTGTGGAAGAAAAACGCTCAAGTATTTCCTACAATTTGTACGTTTTATTTATTTGTATATCGCGAATGTCGGCACTGGTTCAATTTTTTCCTCTTTTGTCGGAAAAGTCAGCTATTGTTTTACGCCAATCGTCCAAATTTGTCGGATTTTTTGAGCAATATATCGTCTTCTTGTTAAAGATTCGGATGTAGATTATACGGCTTTTTCTCCTTTCAGTTCTTTTTTCATTTTTTTTAGTTTTATAGAAAATAATTATGCAGTTGTTCACCACATACGACACGGAGTATTGCAGCTAAACGATTAAATTTTTACAAATTAAAAGTTTTGGGTTCGATGAAGGACTATTAGAGGTACAATTTAAGAATAATTTTACAAGATACAGAGTGTCCCTAATATAAGTAAAAAATATTATAGTTTTATTTTTCTTAAATGGAACACCCTGTATATAATTCTATTTTTAGATTCTACGGTTGAAATAAAAGTAAATTTGATTAAAATTTATCACACTTAAATCTTACCGTTTTTGAACAATTTTCAATTTTGTGAAATTGCAGTAAAAAATTTAATTTCATCAGGCTTTATTTCTCCAAGGGTGTTAACGGTTTTATTACCAAATATTTACTGAAGATTATTTATTGATCAGATACTGTGTTGCAATAATAAAAATTATACTACCTTATACCGAATGTCAAAAAATTTATATTAAATAATTACTCGCTTTAAACGGCAATAACTTGTTTAATTTAAATGGATACATCCTGTATATTTTGGGTGAATCAGATGCACAATTTAATTGTCTATCAAATTGTGTTATACCATTTTTACCTATCTCTTTAAGTTTTCGTAGAAAATGCATTTTCTTATAATTTAGACGTCATTTGTCACTATACCCATGGAATATTGAAATTTCAGATTTTTTTAAAGCAGCATATGTACAAAATGTACAGGTGCTAAAAATAATAATATTGCAAGCCCATTTGTTTACAAAAAGAAAACTACTTAAATCTTTGTAAAAGAGTATAACCAATTATTACTAATTTTACCACCATTATTTCCGCCTCAAAATTAGTTAATTAGATACTTAATTGATATATGATTTAATTGATAAATTATTATAAATCAATGTGGATTTGAGTTAGAAATCGATACAATAATAAGTTATAAAAATGAATGTCTCTGTTGTTATAAATAAGCATTTGTCATAAAATAAAATAAAATTTATAAGGTCTTACTTTTTACCACACTCTCTCATACGCATACAAAATTAAGTTTTTTAGTATTTGGAGCAATAATTATTATTAATCAACGTAAACGGTCAATTAATGTGGTTTGAATACTGGGATTATATTAATCGGTCCTTTTCAAAAAAAAAATATTTAAACAATTTTTTATCTTCTAATGAAATAAGCGAACTACATCGCCAATATTAGTATCTGTACCTTTTGAAAATTTGTTACATCTTTAAAAATAATCTAACATGTAAAAAATGGTACAATACAATTTGATAGACAATTAAATTGTGCATCTGATTCTCGTAAAATATATAGGGTGTTCCATTTAAATTAAATAACAAAAATACAACTATAATATTTTTACCTCGATTTTTACTTATTTGGGACACTCTGTATCTTGTAAAATTATTTTTAAATTGTACCTCTAATAGTCCTTCATCGAACCCAAAACTTACAATTCGTAAAAATCTAATCGTTTAGCTACAATACTCCGTGTCGTATGTGGTGAACGACCACTATACATTGTATTCTATTAAAAATAACGTATACGATACCTTTATGGTGGATTCATTTCTTGAAAAGAATTCTGCTTTCTTCGCCACTGGAAAAAAAATAGAAAGCTAATTTTTGTAAAAACCCTTACGCTAAACGTCGATGATTTAAGTTAATTTAATCACCACTCTAGCTTTTTTTTTGATAGCATACTCTTTTTGGTATAGAGACCACCAGAGTGGATTTGCCCACTCTCCAATAATTGGCAAAGACTTAGAACATAGTACGATGATCGAGGAAATGGGCTTCTGTGAAGATAACGCGCTCTTTTTTCAAAGAGTAGCCGTCCTGTTGTCACCGGCCGGTACAGACGTCGCCTTTGAAGAATTTTAGGTATTGAAACTAGCCGATAACGATATGTAGCTTTTAGACGGCATCTATCCAATTATAGTCGATTAACGACTAACAAACTATGGGTTAATTTGTGTTAGATGCGCCGCTGATGACCATCGGTGGAAATATTTTCGATGGGGTGGGTCTTTAAAAAGTCGTAAAGTTTTTATGAAGTGATAATAGAACACAATTGTTATAGGTAATTATTTAGGGATGAATTGATTTTTTTTAATGTAGGTTTTTGGGGATTTATAGTTTAAGTAACACAAAGAAGTAATTAAGTGTGGGTTGAAGAATTCCAAATATCTACAGTAATGGCGACGCGTGCCTTAATATTTTGGGGTTGAACAATCTTGCCACTCAACCCCTTCCAAAAAATGACACTTTTTGGACTATCAAATCTTCAGGCTGCAAATTAAAGGATTTCATTTTATTATTTAAATTAAAATAAATAAAATTAACCTAAATTTATTGTGATTAATATATTGTACGCTAATGTATTTTTGTGGTTCGTAAAAACAGAAGACTCAATAGAACGCTGGTAATTCCAATCGCGATCGTATGTTATGCCATTCTATTCAGAGTGTCATTTTCTATCGAATAAAGTAAAAAAAAACACAGAGGGTATCATTTTTTAAAAATGAAAAGTTGTAGTCATTTCCGGTGAAACAGGAAGTGACCAAAAACAATAATTGAATACGTCAATTAATCCTAATTTATGTCATATATTAACATACAAAATTTCGTTTTATTATCTGAAAAAAATAACAAATTATAGGGGTGAGCTAGCTACCTTTGAGACGCACCCGGTATACGTTACATACGAGGCGCCAAGTTGCTAAACCAGCCTTATCCCAAAAACGTTGTTTCGAGATAATATACAAAAACTGTTTTAGCAAAAAAAAATTTAAACGATATTTTACAAAAAACGGATCCATTGAGTGGAATCATTCTCTTGTATCTCGTTTTTCTAGAAATAAAAATTAATATATAATTTTTAAAGAAAAAAAAAACACAAAAATAATTCGGATAAGGCATTTTTGCAGTATGATACATATTGCGGGTTTTGGTATATCAAGATATTTGCATCCCAACTTCATTTATTAGATATGCAAATATTATAATTAATAAATCAATAATTCCTTAAAATAAAATTAATAATTCCTTAATATCAATAATTCCTTAAAATCCATAATTCCTTAAAATCAATAATTCCTTAAAATCCATAATTCCTTAAAATCAATAACTCCTTAAAATATTATAATTACTCAAAATTACAGTACACTGATAAAAAAGATAGACTTGAACTAAAGTCGTCATCGTTCTTGAAAAAAAAAATTTAGTGGCAAGAGAATTTATTTTAGCGTAAAAGAAAATATTTTGCTTGAAGAAAAACTCTCTTAACTCAAGAAAACTGATTCTCTTGAAAAATTCGAAAATTTCTCTTGAATCTATTTTCATTCAACCAAGTGCAAGTTACTTTGTTTTAAGATAATAAGAAAAATACGCTAGGAAGTACTTCATTCAAGAGACATGGTCATTTTTCCAATAGCTAAATACTCTTTTGATGAAAAATAATAACAACACGCAAAGACCATGACGAAGGACGGTATATGCAATCAGTCGGCAGTCCGATCAGTCGTAGATCATAGTACGCACGGGTTTTGTTGCTTGGAATTTTTCACTTGGAATTTTGCATAATTTGCTTTTTAAACGCATATCGTATAACAAATTAGTGATCGTTATTTACATGCATTTGTCATTTTTTACGGACAAATTTTAGGATATATGGATTCTTTAAAGAAGTTTCTGAAAAAAATGGAAATTAGAGCATTTATTTGCTATATTTGAAGGTAAGAGACTATTTACCTAATGCACCTGTTTAGATAATGCATGTGTGCCTATAGATAGAATAAGAATATAGGTATCGATTTTTTTAGGCAAATAATTACAAAAATTTTAGAATTTCAAGTCGTCGTATTAAAAAATTCAAAATGTGACCAAAGCTTATAATTTTAATAATTTATTTTCTTTACTTTTAAATCGTGATGTAACATTTCTTTGTAATTTGTAGAGTGATGAACCACCCCAAAAAATACCAAGGAGTGAAGAAGCAGAAATAACTACTATCGAGGAAAATAATATCACTTTACTTACTACAGACCAGGAAAACCTAAATTTATCAGAAAATAATATACCTCGTAATATGCCTGTATATGATGTATAGACTTCTCTTAGATCAAAATAAATTTTAGTTGAATCAATAGTATCCGCTATTGGTTTAAGAAAAGTGTCTCTTTAATCAAGAAATGTTCCTTTTCAATCAAGACTTTTTGCATGAATCAAAGAGACTATTGTTGTTGTAGCAAGAACTTCTTTGCATTTGGGTCAAGTGTGAAATACTTTGGACAGATAGATTCTTCTATTCTCTAAAGTAATTTTTTAAAGCTTATGAAAAAATAGTTAATGCTTTGGGCAAAGAAACGTCGTTCTTGGCCCTATTGAAAAGGGCCAATCTTTTGGGTCAAAGTCATATTCATTTCAGCTGAGAGATCCTTTTTTTCACTGTAGAGGATCTGAAATCGATAAAATGTCAGTAGTAATATTAAACTTATGTAAAAAGCCTATAAAAATATGGGGAATTTGCCATAATAATGCGACAATAATAAGTAAATATAAGTGGATATGACGGATTTTGCTGCTGTAACGTAATTTGTAGTGAATTTTATACAGGAATAGGTGACTTTCGCTGTAGTTTGGGACTATGTTTATGTAGATTTCAGGGTGCACTATTAATATATGTCATTAGGCAATTTTTTTTAAATGGATAAGGCGGGTTTTGCAATTTGACATACATTAAATAAGTAACCATATTTTGGACGCTGCAGGCTGGGAAGGAAATAAGCCGTGAATATGTAAGTATTATTTTTCTATGTCAAACATAAAACAAATAGCAAAGTCAAAATTTATAAACTTTCAAATAAATAAAAAGAATATCTAATAGCCTATAACCTTAATTTGTTTGGATACCAAACCAGAAACTAGATATCTTAAAAAAATATGAACTGATATTAATGTTTGGTACTACAAAAATTTAACATAACATACACCCATTAGCTTTAAATATAATTATAGTTTCCCCGAATTTTTTGGATATCTATTCTTTACATACCTACTTCACTATAAACCTAATGCATTGGAGACTGCAACAGCCAGTAAGGTCACTAACCCTCCACAATCTTAAAAATTGGTATTGCATAAGAATAGATCTATGGCGTTACGATGAAAACTTTTAGAAATTCGACTATTTCCTAGAACCCATCTTTCAGGTAGAAGTATACCGATGCACGTCTAAAACAATTTGGAGCTCAGTTAGGTGCTGCCACCATGCGGATCTATCTCGAAATAGCAGTTCAGAGTCGCAATTTGGGTTACCTGTGTTACCGTACTTAATATTACATTATAGAATGAAAACTATTTTATTGAAAAATGTGGTCCATATTTTCTTGATAGTTTTTATTTTGGTTCATCTCAATAACTTTGCTGTTACTGGAGATATTCGGTTTTAAAGAATACGATTTACAGTAATTTTAGTATTCAACGCTTACCTTTGCTTTTGGTCCTAGTCATCAACACACTTATGAAATAGCATTTATTGTTTTTGAAATATCACTGTTATTGATCGTTTATTGGCAGTTATTCCAGCAGAGATGCTTTTAAATTCAAAAGTTGTATCGGCTCGTGTTGATTTAATTGGACATCGGAGAAATATATAATGGATATAAAATATTTATTGTTAGAGTTAAGCTTCATTCAGTACCTCGCAATTAGTGGAATAAGTTAGTGGTTTCAATTAGCGTAGAAACTCGTTCCGTTAATTTCAATGTAAGCATTCAGAACGTCAGAATTAGTAGAAAACATTTTCAATTAGTAGAAAGTTATCAAACTTTTAACTTTTCCACTAATTATACTTCAAAATTTGCGATGAATGTAATTTTGGCCTTTGATTATCATCCGTCAAGAGAAACTGTGGTTAGAAATCAAAAGTTTATTGTTTTATAAGGTAAATATTAGACATTCTCTATGGATATAACTGACTACCGCAAGCTATTGCTAGGATATTCTATTAATTTTAACTGTGCTTTTAGACATTGTTAATGATCGTAAAATAGAAAGTATAAAATGTAATGGACACCACTAATTTATTCCACTAATTGCGAGGTTCTGAATAAAGCTTTACAATTACTGCCAGTAGATAGCAAAAAGACAAAACCACTACTAGAGCAGAAAAAGAACCTGGTAGGCATAATTGTAGGCTTTATCACTGGAAACTGCCCCACGGAGGTAAACTTCGCGAAATGTAAGGTTTCCAACGACTGCAGAGAATGCGGAGAGGAAGATGAAACCATGGAGCACCTGCTGTACCACTGTCCGGCACTGGAATACCGACGCTTTAAAACTTTAGGGCAAGGTTTTTTGGATGAACTAGAGGAAACTGGAAGTGCCTTAACGCAAAGAAAGAATGATGGGAAGGTCTGCTCCATTAATACAGGGGTATCGCAATGGGCTTCCGAGTGAGGGATCAAACATGATCCCAAACCCCAGCAATCTAACCTAACCTACCCTACAGTTACTGCCAACAAACAATAATAAAATGACATTTCCATGACAGTGATATTAAACAAAACAATTCACTATATTTCGTAGGTGTCTTGATAAGGACCAAAAGCAAACTCATACTTTTGATGTAAAAATTAATTCAATAGATGTAAAATCGTTACTGTCTTCTTCAAAATGATATATCCCCAATAACAATAATGCTATTAAGATAAAATTTAAGTTCCTTATTGTGCTAAACCATTCCACAGGGTGATTCAAACTTTTGTCCAAATAACAAATTTTTGTTAGTCTATTGACGGATGGACAATTCAAATATTAATTCAAAAAATGGTTTAAAAATATTTAGCTTCAAATTCACTAAAACATCATCAAAATCGACCCAATAGAACAAAATATACAGTGTGTCAACTTTAAAACTTCCCACCCTTAATATCTTTCTTGCAGTTAAAAATATGAAAAATCGGACAGACACGTCAAATTTATTTGTAAGGGGGACACTTTAAATTAATATTTTTAGCTTTTTTCTTTTAACCCCCTAGGAGGGGTAGATGTCACCTTTACAATTTTAAATGGGTATGGGGGTCAAGTGGCACATTGTTTTAAAGCACGTTTAATTCTCTTTTCAGTGGTATCCTACTTTGTTGCTTTTTGTCCAAAGGTTTCTGAATAATCGCGTTTCAAACTTGCAGGAACAATTAAACATGCCTGCATTGAGATTATGGTTTTCAGGCTAGTGTTTATAAAAAAATATTGCAATGGGTCTCCTTGTAGAAATAACGAGAACATTAGGTGGAAACATGGACGTAGCAATTATATTTTTCTAGGGGGGTCGAAATACTAATAAACAGAAAACGTCATGAACATTAACGTTTCTTTTCTTAAATTTGAATGAATGGCAACCTCTAATCAGTTATACAGGAGGATTTGTTAACATCTCAGCAGGACGGTGGCCCCACCTCATTATTTTCTTCCGATTCGACAGGGGTTAAACGAGAGATTTCCGGGTACATAGATTGGCAGAAGGGGACCCATTGAATGGCTTCTAAGATCACCGGATTTAACACCCTTAGATTTCTTTCTTTGGGGACATCTTAAATCCATTGTTTATAGAACACAGCCTACTGATATTAATGATCTTAAAAGGCGAATTACAGCAGAATGCCGGTCAATTCCCGGTGAAGTTTTCGTAAATGTTAGGGAGGAGTTTGAAAACACACTTTATTATTGTTAACAGGAAAATGGACAACATTCTGAACAACTTATAAGATAGGGTGTAAGTGGTGTAATATGATCTTCAAATCTTTTGTACTATAAGGAGATCCATTGTAATAATTTTTGTGTAAACACTAGACTGAAAACCAAAAGCTCAATGCAGGCATGTTTAATTGTTTCTGCAACTTTGAAACGTGTTTATTCGGAAACCACTTGATAAAAAGCAACAAAGTAGGATACCACTAAAAAGATAATTAAACGCCCCTTAAAACGATGTGCCACTTGACCCCCATTCCCATTTAAGATTGTAAGGGTGACATCTCTCTTTCCTAGGGGGTTAAAAGAAAAAGGCTAACAATATTAATTTAAAGTGTCCCCCTTACAAATAAAATTGACGTGTCTTTCCGATTTTTCATATTTTTAACTGCAAGAATGATATTATGGGTGGGAAGTTTTAAAATTGACACACTGTATATGTAGAGAGAGAGGTATTGATTTATAGAGCGCGTCAACAGCGGGGGGTTTTCAACGCTCAATAACAAGCTTTACTCAATATGAGGTTATTTTAAATTATTTTAAGTTAGAAATTAAAGTTTTTTCGTTATGTTGATGCTGTCTAAGAATTCCCTAACTTTATTAATCTTCGAAATGTTAAAAGGCGCGGAAATATTCTCTGGGAGGCAACAGGTAAGCATTCAAAAAGTATGTGTCTCATTGACATTAAGTTATTGCATAACAGTGGCGGATACAGAGGGGGGCCCATGGGGCCCGCCCCCCCCCTAAAATCCGTAAATTGTGTTAAATATTAGGCTTTTTGGTTAAAAATGGGACCCTAAAAAGCATATTCTACATTACTTTTTATTTTGGCCCCCCCCTAAAATAAATGCCTGTATCCGCCCCTGCTGCATAAGGTGCATTTCGGAGGGGGTTCATATTTGATAATATATGATTTGGTAAGATATGAGTGTCCTGTGATGGTTCTAACAACTTTACAAAAAGATCCGCGTTCAAGAGAATATATATTTTGATACAGATGAAGTGGCATATGTAATCTAAGTTTATTAGTTCCCTCGAGGATGTCCTATTCATTTTGAAGTATACTGAAGAACACTTTTTTGTGGAAATTTCTGAAATCGACAACGGATGGAGTTCCTTCAGTATTATGTAAGAGCCAGTTTGTCTGCTCGGTCGTTACAAGCAATGTGTGTCCAGGAATCAACATAAAGTTAACATTTTAGTTTCTTTCAGTAAGTTTATATACTAAATCTCGAATGCTGCAGGTTACACAGATTTTGCAGTTTAAAGAAGCAATACTGTTGAGGGAACTAAGTGAATCAGATAGTATTAATGCTTCAATCGGTGGCATGCTCTGAATTTGGATAAGAGCTTGATAAATAGCTGTGAGTTCGGCTGTTAAAATGCCAGAGAAATTAGGTAATCTGATTTTTTTATTAGCAACCGGGCTGTAAAAAGCACAGCCAACACGAACAAAATATATTAAAAAAAAAATTAAGAGGAAATAGGTATTTTCAATTTTGTGTAGTTGTTTGTTACGCATCCTGTCGGCAAAAGTTTGAACTTATAAATATTTCTATAAATAAATTTGACCTTAGCCTACCATTCCAGGTACACCCGACGTCCACTCATATTGGACCATCTTTTACAATTTTGGCGTTAAAAAATCTAAACATCGAATACAATATGAAAAAGCTCTAATCTATTAAGGTCGTATTCCGTTGCAAAACCAGGTAACCAGCCCGGTAAAGAGCGGTTCCTGAAAAACATCGGTTAGATACGGTACACTTTGGTCAAATACTGGATATGTGAAATGTTGACGTTTTCTAAGTTTCAGTACCTTTATTATAGAACTTATTTTTAAGCATTTTTAATGTATGATGTTTTGACGGAGTCTTTTCGATGGAGTTTAATATTGAAAAGTACTTTATTAATCAACCTTTGATGATGATTTGCAGGCCCATGGCCACCTAGTAAACTAATCGATATTAAAATAAATCAATAATAAATAAATAAACCTAATCAATATTTATATTTTCATAGCTTACAAAATATTCATAATTACTTCTTTTCTCGCTTTTCATGATTTCGTTCAATGTTCCCAACTTTAAGAGACAATGGCCGCATGATAAGTTTAAATGGTCCTCAAAGTCACTCTACTAAGTTAATTAAATTTCTTTACCTTTACTATCTATTAGAGATGAGCAGAAAATCGCAAACTGCGATTTAATCGCAGCGATTGTAAATTCGCAATCGCAACCTGTGATTCCTTTCCATAACAAACTGCGACTTGCGATTGAAACATATATCTGCCGATTTTGGATTTTTAGGCAATCAATATTACACCAGTTGCGATTTCCAATCGCAGTGGGCCGCGAACGAAAATCACAGCATTGCGATTTTCGTTTGCACCGGCGGCGGTGCATCGACACGGCACTGAGAAGCCGAACGATGAGCTGGGAACTTGCTGGGAACGAAAATCGCAATATTGCGATTCTCCGGCACATCGGCTGGCGGCTGGCGGCGGCGCGTCATCAACACGGCAGTGGGCAGGCGAACGAGGAGCTGAACGAAAATCGCAGCTCATCCCAGCATTGCGATTGCGATTTTCGTTGGCACCGGCGGCGCGGCATCGGGAGTGGGCACGCCAACGAAGAGCGGCGATTGTGATTTTCGTTCGCAGCTCCCAACACATCGGCCTAGACTAGATCGGAAATCACATTCGCAATCAGGGCCCCGTAATTTTTATGAAGCGTTGGAAAATAGGCTTATATATGTTTATATACCGCATAATATATATGTATAATTTTTTAGTTTTAAATTTTGATAATAGTTTTAGATTTATAATATAATTATGGATTTAGAAGGTTAAAAAATTCTTGTTTTCGGTTATGACTAATTATAGTTACAGTTGCTCCCAGGTAATGATTCAGGTAAAATAATTCATTCAAGGACAGTTTTGGATTCAAATTATAAAAAATTATCTATTTTTATCCTTTATTTACTAGAAGATGTAGAGCACAAAAAAGAAACAGCCCTTTCTCTTTATTATATTTTGTTATATGTATATTATATTATTATAAACATTTTTATAACAATCCATAATATAATATAATTTTCTGAATATACTAACAGTTGTGGATCGGCTGCTATGTTAATTTAAATACATCCTTTACAATCAGTTTTTTCATTTTAGAGAAATTTCAAATATAATAAAATGTGATATTGTCTTTTTATTTATCTAAAAGTTCGAAAGTTTGCACTTGCACTGGACGGGCCGCATCAAAGCCGTCGGCGTCGGCTTCTTTTGAGTTACATATAAAGAAAATGTTTTTAAGAGAAAAAAAGAGAAAATAAAACAGTTTTTCTCGTTATTTGAATTAAGGTTGGCGGCAACCTTTTTTATAATAAATTTTTCGTTAGTATACGTACAGACTGTCTAAAAGCACATTCGAATATTTTGAACATTTTATGTATTTTTTTCCCTTTTAAATTTATTTGGTCTATTCTAATCAAAAATGTTTAAAAAAGGAAACTAAGTTATTTGTGGTTTGGTTGGGTTTGGTTTGATTTTTTTTTGGTAATTGATGAAAATTTTAAGTGCAATATGTGTGCAGAGCAAAAATATCATAAAAAACACTTTAAAAGGCATATGGCATCGAAACACCCAACAGTTTCTTTGTAAGATTTTATTAAAAAAAAATTTTGGGATTGAGCTTCCCAGTTTACAGCGTACCAATTTAAAAATATCAAAATCGCAATCGCAGGTTACAGTCGCAGCGATTTACAAATCACAATCGCAGTTGAAACTGCGATTGGAAAATCGCAGTTTTGCTCATCTCTACTATCTATTGCCACCACTTCCGAATATAAATACGAAATAATAAAACAAATTTTATAAATTAAAAGAGAATTTCACTCTAACTTCCAATTTTTGCTTTATTTTTGCCATATAAGACTTTCAGGAAATCGATAGAAAGGGAACTTAAAACCATAACCAAGGTGAGCAACGGAATACAGTCTTAGTAGCTTAGAAACTAGAATATTTAAATAAATTATAATATCTAAATAAAACAACTGCAAAGCTTCAAAGAAACATGTAATCGATGGAAAATTTAAGGGACTAAACCAAATCGAAAAGCATTCCCGGGCAAATATTTTAAGCATGCTTTATATCCATATAAGAAAGCTCGTTACATCTGAAAACATTCAAAAGCTTCACGTTATGCAAATTTTACTTTAATTACCTCTCGCTATCTTACGTCATTCATTAATTAAACAATTCTCGTTTTACATTTTTAATTAAACGTCAAACACTTTAATAAATCGACGCCATATTTAAAATGCAAACCGAAACAAGGTGATTATTAAAAATAAAGCGCCACTCACTACAGCCCCGGCCATTGAGCGACGATAACCCGACATTTTGCTGGTTAATCTAATCAAGTTACGAGTCGCTATTTTAATTTATCGTATCCTGTTCTAATTACTTTGTATGCGCCAGTTAAAGAAACAATCAAAGAAAATGTTACATAAGCTCATAAACAAGTTAAGGTTGTTCGATCCAAATCTATACCTGGAACAGTTTGACTTTTCTTCATAAATTTTTATTAAAAAAAAACATGTGCCATCTTTCATAGGGAGATTTCTCACGTGAAAATAAGATTTATTTTTCATATCAACATACGTTCGATCCTTTGTTTTGTAGCTACAGGGTGTTAAATTCTTAATATTTTTTTGATTTATTCTAATTATTCTTTATCGTTTCGAATGAAATTTTCAGGGTAAAAGTTACTATAAATGCGACATATTTTAAAGGTGTAAAAGTGTCGACATATTCACCAGGGACGTGCATAGGGGTTATCACTGGAATATTTTTCTAAAAAAAAGCATATACGTCACTGACTTTTTTGTCTTTTGTTGTTTGATTAAAACTTTGTCTCTTGATATTTTGGTCGATTTCGGTCTTCTTGATGAGATAAACACAATTTTATTAGTTCGCCTTGATCTAAGTCTAATAGAAACCTTTAGAAAAAATTAATTACCTTAATACCATTATTCTTTTATTTCAAATTACTGTTGGTTCGACTAATAGTAATAACTTTATTTAGTATTAAAGAATAATTAAAGAATAAAAGAAATAGACCCAATAACCAACAATTACTACATATTACAAAAAAGGTTCAAAATCATCATCAACTAGTAATAATAACTAATAGTAATAATATTTGATAATAAATTAGGTAAAATATATAATTTATTAATTTTATTTTAATTTTAATTTTATTAATTGTGATTAATAAAACTGCGTTTATCTCATCAAGGAGGTCGAATTCAACAAAATATCAAGAGATAACTTTTAATTGGCATTAAACAGCCTATTCAGTGTTGATATTAAAAGAAAAAAAGTCAATGGCACACATTTTTTTTTTGAAAAATATTCCAGTGATATTCCATATGCACGTCC
Organism: Sitophilus oryzae; assembly: GCF_002938485.1. NCBI lineage: Eukaryota > Metazoa > Arthropoda > Insecta > Coleoptera > Curculionidae > Sitophilus > Sitophilus oryzae. The sequence goes on from NW_022147124.1 coordinate 305,156, forward strand.
CTGATAAATTTATCGACGCCTTTTTAGCATTAAAATATGTATTATAGTAACTTTTACCCTCACAATTTCATTCGAATCAGTAAAAGTACTTGGAAGAAAATTATAATAAATGGAAAGATTATTAAGACTTTAACACCCTGTAGCCACGAAACATACCAGAATCGAACCTATGTTGATATGAAAAATAAATCTTATTTTTACGTGATTACAGTTGAGGGTTGGAACCTTTGGTGTTAAACAGCAAAATAAAAACACTAAATCACCACAATACACCAAAACACTTTACTTTTACACTGGACGCGCGTTTCGCTAACCATGTTAGCATCATCAGCAGATGATTATAAACTAAAGTACAATCTACAAGTTGAGCGTTTATATACTCGCCCAGTGGGCACCGAGTGGGCGTGGCAAAAACTAGCCAACCAAGTCAGAGCCAACTGAGCGTAACAGTTAGATTTCCGCCACTAGAGTAGTAGGAACAAAGAACTTGAAGGAATTGGACCGTTGTCTCTGTTCATACTATCTTTACATTTATTAATTCTGATGCTTTCATATGCATCTAATTGCCTGTAATTTCAGACTTGTTTAATTAATTTTAAATTATTAAGATCTATACAATGTTCTTTATCAACAATATGTTCGGCAACGCAAGATTTATCCGGTCTACCATATCTTATCTGAGCTAAATGTTCTTTAAATCTAGTTAATATTGATCTTCTAGTTTGCCCAACATATTTCTGATTACAATCTTTACAAGAAATTTCATAAATACCCGACCTTTCCAGTGGAGATGTTTTATCCTTTGGATTAGGTACCTAATAATTGTTGTAATTTATTATTAGCACTATACACAAGTTTATAATTGACATTCTTAAAAATTCCTTTTAGACCACGGGTTAACTCTCTATCAAACGGTATCGAAAAATATTTAGACGTATCTTTCTCCACTTGAAAAGTCGAATTTTCAGAAATCATTAACCTATACCCACGTTTTCTAATTAATTTATCAACTAGTGAAGGATCCATTACAGTCAGCTACATTCCTAATGTAATCTCTTTCTATTTCATATCTTTCGTTGGAAAGTGGGAAACTAAGTAATCTATGAACTAAGAAATTTAAACTAGCCATTTTATGTTCAACACTATGATGTGATTCATTAGGAATATATCTGCGTGTGGTCGTATTTTTCCTATAGATATCAAATTCCAGGCAATTATTAGCATTTCTAATAACTAATACATCTAGAAATGGTAATCTGTCGTTGTTCTCAATTGCATGCGTAAATTTAATGGAAGGAAAACGATTATTTAACTTAGAAATAAAATTATCTATGGTGTCTGAATGTGTGTCAAAAACAGCAAAAATATCATCCACATACCTAAACCAAACTCTTGTAAAATACTCAAACTGATTCTTAGCCTCCACTTCAAACCTGCTCATGAATAAATTAGCCAAAAATGGAGACAATGGATTACCCATTGCTGTACCTTCCCGCTGTTCAAAAGTTGTTATTAAATTGAAAACAATTTTGTTTCATACATAACGATGTAAGCTCAATATATTCAGTCACAGTTTTGTTGTCGAGACCATTTGCGTTCAGTAATTCCTTCAAGTAGCCTAAAGTATGTGGAATTGGAACACTTGGGAACAACGAAGATACATCAAAGGAGACCAAAATTTCACCTTCATGCAATGTTATATCTTTAATTTTGTTAATGAATTCAATATTATTTTTAACTGCGAAAGAAGGTTCATGATCAGGTAAATTTTCGAACTCCCTTGATAACCATTTTGCCAAATTATAAGTCGGAAAACCTACAGCCGATACAATTGGGGGCATAGACTTGTCCGGTTTATGAATTTTTGGCAAAGCATACAATTTTGGTAATGAGGGATTGGATACTTGCAATTTCCTCTTTAAAGAAAGATCAATAAGGGTGTTACATTCTTTTAGAGTTTTTTTAACGTCTGCTACCATCTTAGACAAAGGATTCTTTTTCAAATTTATGTAGGGGCCATTATCGATTAAGTTGTTAACCTTATCGTAATAGTCTTTTTATCTAATATAACAACCTTATTTCCCTTATCAGCTTTTAGGTAGAAACAATCTTTGTTACGCAAACTCTTGACAATATTGTGCTCCTTGTTAGATTTTAATGATTTACTTGAAACGATATTTTTTGATAACTGATTTCTACAAGCCTCTCTTGCAAATACTTTAGAAGCCTCGGAGGGAATCGGAGGAATCTTCCCACGAGAGATGGCACATGCTTTTTGAAACACCCGGTATATAAATCCGTCATGGCGTCGTCTCTTGTTGTTTTTAACCAGTTTTATTGGTTTATTTCAAAAATGACAGATCATATTCCAATAGAAATTATTGGAGTGACGATACGATGAACCTTTTACGGAGGCAGATGCGTATGAACTCGACTTAAAATTTTTGGCTTGTCAAACTCTTGCCAAATTATAGGTTATGATTTGTGTCAAATTATGTCAAATACCTATTTGTGATTTATTTGAATTTGAAATTGAAAATTGAATTTTAGTTCGTGTTGCTAGTTGTGTGTTTTGTGCATAGACAAACAAATAAAAAGAGACTGGCAAAGAGAGGGACAACGTTCCCGTAGAGCTACTCAGAACGCAAAATTTCGTTCTATTTATGTTGATCTGCGCATTGCGTCTATTGGGCCCACTATCTCATTCTAATATAACAAGAGAGAAAGAAGCAGCCATATAAAACGTAATTTCTAAATAGAAATTAGAACAATCGCCTTTCGTTTTCGTCATCATGACAACCAAGATGACAACATCATGACAATTCGTCATGTTTGTTAATTTTTCTTTTGGTAATTTACCTTTTTTTCTAAACTCTCCATTTTATTGACTTATGAATATGGATAGGGAACAAATTCCTTTGTTCCATATAGGTATTTATATTTTGTTACTTATAATATTAGGTTATACTATTTGTTATTTTATTTGCTGCAGGAGCCAGTATCATCTATTTTTTATATGTATTTTTTATATGTATTCTATATTTTTTGTATGTGGTTGCAGGTTGCATTTTGTTTAAAATATTCTCTTGTTTGTTTTGTATTAACACAGATAGAATTTTTCAGTTTTATACAGTCTTTTTTATTATATTTTAAAGCAATTATGTCGTGTCACTAAAATTTTATAATTTAAAAAATATTTAGTTGTTAATTTTATGTTATGCGTTCCTACCAATAAATAAATTGCGTTATTCAACCAACTTATTTCTTTGTAAAATAAAGTAAACTACTTTGAAATTAAAATGACAGACACATCTATTACTGTGAAGGCTTTTGTCGTTGGTGTACCTAGTGGTTTTATTTTTTTTTTATTTTTTCCAAATAATTTCTGACGTAACGTCGATATTTGGATTAAAATTAATGTTTTTTATCATGAGAAATTCGATTTCGATGTCAATATGACTCCTACTAGTAGTAGGCACCACCTATATGTTTTATAACAGAGAATACAGGATGTCCCAGAAATAAGTGCAAGTATTTTAAGGAATGGTAGATCTCGGTAAAAGAAATATATTTTCTCTTTATCGTTTTTCAAATAAGTCCAAATAACGGAATATAATATTTTACTTTAAAAATTTCCAAAAAAAAAAGATTTTTTGCTCAAATTTTGAGAACCACTGGATCTTTCAGGGATTTTCTTTCTTGTAAATTTAATCTACTGCCTATGTTGCCATATTATCAAGAAATTATGTTTTTTATTTTTTAAATTTATCATAATTTTTCATCAAATTTATTATTTTTGTATAATAACTATCCAGTCAAAATTTCTTGTCAATAATGACTTGTATTAATAATTTCCATTCTTGATATCTTGATGATATCTCAATAAGGTTAATCGTATAAGCAATTTTTACCAGGAGACCTTTTTTTAAGTAAAAAACCTCCAAAAATTTATATTTTTCTACTCAGTAGTTTAACACAGGCACACTTCAAAACAGTTAAAAAAAAGGAATCATATTTGTATTTATTTTATTCTAAAACATATGTGTTTTCTTTTATGGTTAGGTACTGGTATCATTTGTAATTAATTGTATTAAACTGGTCAGCCTATAACACGGTTAGTCGAAGTAAATTTCCATATTGGGGGGATGCACCTAGAAAGCAGGTGGTTTGAATATCCACGTGCCCAACTAGTATATTAACAGCCAGATCTTATCGATTTTTCTGACTAAATATACAAGGCAGATGGACTCGTTTTTTTCCTTAGGCGGCTAGCTTTATAATTAGGTCATATTTTTTCTCCTTTCTTAATTATTTTACTCCTTTTTTGTACTTTAAATAGAGTACAAATATATTCTTAAAATTCATTAATTTCTTATTTAACGGGTGATATTTATTTAATTTTGTGAAAAATAAAACTAGGACAAATATAAAAAAGTTTTTTTTTTTTATTTCAGTACGTTTAAATACTAAATCGAGTTAAATATACAACTTAAAAAACTAACAATTTTAAATTAAAAAGTAACTATCAGTAATCAGTACGAAAATCTATTTGTAGACCTTTTTTAATTACAAAATTTATATAAAAATATAAAAAAGTGTAAATTCGTAGAGAGCGCTAAGTCGTTATTGTCGTGACAAAAAAAAATAAAGACATAGAATTTAGGAAGCGTCTTCCGTCAATATAAAACTATAGAATATAAACAATATATACAGGTAAATATGTACAATAACAATGACTAGAAAAACAAGTGATAGACTCTTCAAAAAAACTATATATATAACATATCACTTCTCACTGGAATGAAGAAGGCACTGGAATTTTTTCACTGGAGTTTTTGCGGAATTTCTTCTGTTTTGATTAGAATTTCAACTGGCCAAACAGCGCTTATAACCTGTAACAAGGAAAAAAAACTATTAGTTAAGGTATGGATGGAAGCAAAATGTATATTCGACCGTTATTCTAACTTGTTTCGCTTAAAAGAACTGGCACAAAACCCCCGAGAAACAAATTAAACGAAGTTTTCGCGCATTTTTCTTTGTACCGTCTCAGACGGTATTGTTCGGGTCTTATAAGAAACTAGTCTTTATTCCCGACCCCTGTCAAGTTGCATTGAAAAGATTCTGTGGTACAAAAAATGAACGGTATTTTGCCCGGGGATAAAAAGGAAATACTAGGGCCACTGCATTATACCGTCAGGTAAACTCAAACAGGTATAAAAATTGGGGTGCAAGCATAAAAAGTCTTTCGTAATAATTTATTCCCCCTGTACACAGACTGGAAATGATTATATATAAAAAAAATGTTGATGAACTTGAACGATCTTTTTTTTTGCATTACTGTGCTGACGGTGAAAAAAAAGAACTGGATACTGCATAAACTGGTTATGTCTAATTAATCAATATTATTACGCTGAGTGAATTCAAACGCTTCATTTCGTCTCAAAAGAGACCGAAATAGCCTAATTAAAAGTAATTACTCTTTAAACTCGAGCTAAGTGGAGAAAAATAGTAATAAAACAGTACTAACCTCGAAGGATCTCGAAGATTATTCTTGCTGCCATGAAAATATTGCGTCTAGAAGCTCTTCGTCTTCTGGACTTTTCGGATCGTAGTTCTCGTAGTTTTCTGGATTGTGATAGAGGGAGGTGGTGTACGCCGAGTTTGCCGAAAACGAGCTTTCAGAAACTTGGGATGGTGTAGGTGATGCTGATGCTTCCGAACAGGCCGGTGTTGGTAACAGAATCGAGTAGGAACCTTGATACAAACTGTTCGATTCCGGGGAACTCGTATAGTACCTTTGGTCACCGACTGACTGATTATCACCCGGATTACTGGACATCTCGCTTTCGTGATCGTCGATCATCTGTTTCAAACTTCTGATATATTCGACGGCCAGACGAAGTGTTTCGACTTTGGATAGTTTCTTTGATGCTCCTCGTCCGGTATTTGGTTGAGGCGATAGCGCTTGAAGAACGGTTTGAGGAATGTGGGATCTCAAAGTGGCGAATCCGTTGTTTACTTGCTTGACGCGGTTTCGTTCTCGTGCATTTCTTCTGGCCACCGATGCAGGTTGTTGTGCGGGAGTTCCGTAAGGCATGAACTGGATTTTTCTTTTACACCTCAGGTCGTTGTTATTATTGTTGTTGTTGTTCGACACCAAAACTGACGTTCGTTCTGGAGCTGGAGCCAAGGGTCTTTTTCCGGAAAGTTGTTTCTGAGCTTGGGACACAATAACACAGTTTCCCTGAGGAACGGAATGCTGGATAACGTTGTACATGTTTTTCTGGCCAAGGGTCATTGCCAAAGCCATGAAATGAAAAAAGTGATCGCGACGCGCGAGAGTATAAATAGAGAACACAAGAGAGAAGCGTGAGAGAGAGCTTTAAGGCACGACGGCTCTAAGAGCGAGCGGATGAATGCTTTCGGAAGCTCTAGAGCTTGCGTTTTCTATCAGGGCCGGTCCCCACCACGCGGCCGGTGCGCGCGTTCGGGGTGGTTGAGGCAACGCGTGCCGGCTTCGCTCCGAAAAAGGCCGAAAGTGGTTCGCAGTAGGATCGGCGGCGGTGGGAGAGAAGGCAGGCAGATGAAGCTGCTGCTGCCGGTGCCGTCAGTCAGTGCACGAGACAAAACAAATGTCTCGTGCGGAATCTTAATTTTGGCAACGGGGAGGACGACAGCTGCCAATGCATCCGCGACGTACGGACGTCGCAAGTGATTTCCATCCGCGGCACTTGCTCGCGATCAACTTGATTCGCTCTCTGGCTCCGTCACTTTTCACTTGCACTAATACAACTGGACGACCGTTCAAAATATTTTCCGATTCAAACCGACACGAATAAATATTTATGCGATAATCTTGGGTTTCTTCCGTCGGTATGTGTAGATCATGTCATTAAATACATTATTGAATTTGACTTAATTGCTATATTTCAAAAAATAATGTTTTTGCATTTCGTTTATACCGTATCGATAAAACGTTTTTCATCAAATTGACTTTGATTTTCACTAAACAAACTTTAATGGAGTGTTTATATATCCTGTACTTTGTAGAAAGCTACACTTGTAGTTGTAGTTGACTTTGTGTGACATCCGGAATAGATTCATCGGCCAGAGCTTCGTAGATCTTGAAGATGTTGCCGGGAAAAGCCTAACGGAAGTCATCCTTTTCTTTAAAACCACGGAAGGATCTCTAGAATTTTTTTGTAATTAAATACATTTTTAATTTCATAAAACAAAAATATAAAAAAATTATATATCTACCAAAATATCTTAAGATAAGAATGAACTTATCTGTAAAGAATATCCTAATTTAGTTAAGTATCATAAAAGTTTTACATTTTTAACATACGCTTTCGAAAATGTTGGAGGTATGTCATTTAAATATGTTTTGTTGAATTGGCAAATTTGATTTGAAGGTATAGATACATTCGATTAAATCTTCATGGATTCTGAATCCAGTAACTTTAATACAGTATATTTTGAGAATTGATGTAGTTTGAGTAATTTAGGCGGCCTCACAGTTCCAACAATATTGTGAATTATTTCCTTGTTCACACAAGATTTTCTTAATAAAATCCGATATTGTTTACACTAAATATATAACTACTATCTAATTATGTTATTAGTTCCTATTTTATTTTTGTTTTCTATCTTTGAAATAATGAATGAGAAATTGTAACATATTTAAATTTAAAGAATATATATGAAACAAAGTAGATTATGGTACAAACTTGGGAAATAGTTATAAATTATAATTAAAAAACATTAAGCCAAAAATGACAAATTTTTCGTTTTCTACATAGTCATGAAAATTGACGATTTACATGACTTTTCAACTCTCGGATGTCCATAACTCTAATTAACTAACTAAAAGACGTAGAATAAGAGAGTATAGGCCCCTTTGACATTAAAATTACGTTACTAGATATATGCGTCTATTATGTATGCGTTTTTCCATCATCAAAATCTACATCCAATAATTAATTTTGTTCCAAATTAAGGCAGTTAGGTTTAAAGAAGGCACATAACATTTCCTACAAATTCAGAATTTTTTATAATTTTATTTTCATCTTTAAAATTTTTGTAAGGTTCTTGCAAATAAAAAATAGCTATTGGTAAAATTTTCGGCTTAATAAAAATTGACGATTTTGGTCTCTCATTCCCTAGTAGAAAGATTATAGAACTAAAGAATTTACACAAAACGGTCAGTGATTCTTCTGATCGAAAGGTTGTGTTAATAAAAAAATACAATGGAAATTTGAAATTCTTTTACAAATAATACTGAATCATTGTATACCACATTCAAAGTAACATTAAACTATTAGATGAACCAGAAGTACATACATATGTAGCTAATCCTTGTTCTGACCAATATTCTTCTTTAACAATTAGTTGTTTACGCAATAAGCTTTCTGTCGATCCTATAGCCAAAATTTGCAGTGTGAAGTTACTGTCGCCATTATCAATCAACTAGCAGAGACTTTTTGACACGATATGTACACTCGGAGTGTGCTTTGAACTTAATTGAACTCTTGTGATTTGATAAATTCACTTGCGATTATTAGTCTTTTGATTTAAAAAATTTATATTTATTATGCTACTCATAGATTGTAAACGATTGAGTTGGAAAGAAATCTCATATAAACTATATAATATGATGTGACCTATAATTTTAAGCATACTAATAATACAGAATTTATATTTTTCTAAAGGAACTTAATAAATAATATACAATTTATTGCACTTTTAAATTAGTTATCAACGATCCACTACCACTGATTTCTTAGAATTTTTTACTGACAATTACCACCATATAAAATTTGATTTATGTTTTATTTATGCTTCTAGGACATTCAAACCGATGTGCGTAAACAATGAAGCCATCAAAAACTAAACCACCAACAAAAATAAACTCTAAATAGTGTGTTTCGTACTTGTTACAATTGCCTGTCATAAATTTGTTACAGGTCTTCACTTCAATTGCAACGCTATGAAAAGAAATAGAGGTCCGGTATAGAGTCCAAGGCCTAGCTAATAAAATCAAAGATTTAGAGCTGGTGAATACTAATTTATAAGCAATAATTAAAGGGCTCATGTATCATAAATGTTAAGGGCCGAAACTGGAGGAAGGTCAGTGAGAGGATTTTTACCTGCCCTTAAATTCAGATGCCAGTTTCAAAATCTGTTCAGAGATGGAGCTGATGTGATCTTTAGATACCATATCTGGTATTATTCTTCACGTTTTATTTACTTTTTGTAATATTTCGTTATTATTAAGTATATCTTGAATTGTCCAGATATTGGTTCCTATGTTAATTTTAGAGTGAAGTTGTAAAGAGATTTTTTAAAGGTCTGCCTATGCTGAATAAATATGGCAAATTTGAACAATTTTGAACAAACTGATTTTAACTAACTTAAGAAAAACTGCATCTACTATTAAATTATAATTGAACAGGTAACAATGTAAATACCATCGTACCGTAAGTTGCCATACTATAATTTTGTCAATGTTAAATTATTGTATTTTCTAAACGTTAAACTATTGCCTCATTCGAACCAGGTTTAAATTACAAAAATATATTACGAGGACACTAAGCGTAGGTACTACAATATAGTAGTGTAGACAGCACAACAAATTACATTTAACCATCGATAAATGAAACAAGTTTAGATTGGAAAGTGTCCATAAGGACAATGTAAATACTAGATATTTGGCGCTATTCTTACAACGGTCGCAATCCAAAGCTTTTGTTAATTTCGGACCGGTTTGGCTTTTTCCGAAATTATGTCGCCAGATACCTATTAGTTAAATTTATTACTATTTTCTTTTAATTTTATAAATAAAATACATTTTTTTCCTATAAGAAACTTTATTTTATACAAAGACCGAGATAAAGACATGTATGAAATACCTATGCAATATTTAAAATCGACTTTATACCACAATAGTTTTTGCAGTTCACAGCGTTTTAATTTTTTTCGATGCCAGTTTTTCGCTATTATCACGGGTTTGAGTAAATAAAATTTAAATTAAACTCACATGTTAGCCATAATTACTTTGAAAATCGACGTTTTAAACACTTTTCGGTATTTTTTCAATGAAGGCGGTTTAAATTTTGAAAGATTTTGTAATTGTTGAAGATTCTGACTTTGTCGGGAGAAAATTGTTTCTGTTCTTGTTTGTGGTTGTTCTTAGTAATGGTTATAGCAATGTTAGATCGCGTATAACATACGCGATCCAAAGCGTTTTGAAGAGCATTCCAATCTAAATTTATTTCCTTTATCTATGCAATTGACAATGATAAGATCATAGGTTGACAACTTGAGGTATGTTAACATTTGATTGGTTTTGCATTGTTACAGTTCAGTTTAATTTAAAACAGACGCTCTTTTACTTAAATTACTTAAAATCGGATTGTCCAAAATTGTTCAAATTCTCCATATATGTATTCAGCATAGGCAGACCATTTTAATGGTCTATGCCAAACCAAACCAAACCTATTTACGACAATATTTGCATGGAATTTCCTATACTTCCAGCGATGATGCCACCACCCAGTATAGTATTTCAAATGTTTTGGAAATTTTAAATCATTTGTATTTGGTTTATATTGAATGCATTTTGTTGAAAAATTTAATCTCGGTCAGCAAAATGGTCATTTGGTCATGATGGAAAATATTTACTTACTGCCTCTGCACCTAGAACTAGGGTTAAAATAGTTTGTGAAAACAACGAACATGAAGGTGACACTTTTCAATTTTTGAATACTAAATTTCGTCGCCTTAGTGAGGCTAAAATCAAATAAGTAGTTCTTGTGCTCCCCAGATTATACAGCTTTTCCAAAATTCGACATTTAGTGAACACCTAAATCGAAAATAAGAACTAACTTAATTTGCATTCCAAAACATGCTGAAGAGCTTTTTGGTTAACCACAAAAGTGTAGTTATTCTTTGTACAAAAAGAATTGTGCGTACAAGGCCGTGGGATATAATACGACTTTTAAGATGTATTGCACTTCACTGGCACATGGACTTCTTTCATGAAAATTTAGGAATAGTCTAAGATAAACACGAGGAACCGTTCCATCATGCCATCGCTAAGTTAGGGAAGATATTTTCAGAGTAGTGGAATTCAAGCATTTGGCGGGGTACTGCTGGTTAGACGAGAGAGTTATACCTCAGAGCATAAATGGCAATAACGGTTGAAATATTATTATTATTCACAGCTAAAAGATTTCTTCTTACTTCTTCAAATTAAATTCATGCCCATAATGCTATCATTTTTATCGTTAAAAATGGTGGCTGTTAGAAGAAAACGGAAGCTATACTCAATTAAGGGCATCATTGGGTGAGTTTTCTACAATGTTCTCTATGGGTATCTCGGAAACTAATGGAGGTAGAAAGTCGGTTAAATGAGGAAAGAATTGCAGTTTTGTGGGGTCATAAATATGCGCCTTTCAGATTTTTGAAAAAGTCCATACTAGATATTTGGAAACGCAAAAAAACCCAAATTTTGGCATCCTTATATTATATTATAAGGATGCCGAAACTGGACTTAATGGGTTTTTCATGTTAAAGACCGTGAAAAACTGGACATAGTGGTGTGTTTAATCCAATTCAACAAAAAATGTGACTTAGTGGATTTTCGCTGTACGCCCACGATATGTTTTTTAAATGGAAGCCATAGTTGGCTTCCATGAAACTATCATGACTTCATAAGAAGCCCCATTTTTTAAGCTTTTCAGCGATATAAGCTATAATATGTTTTTTTCGAAAAATTAGAGTTAGAGATTTCGAGTTATAGCCAAATCTTATCTTTCTTGCCTAATTTCACTTAGTTGGCATAGTATTCTTATTCTGTTATGATTTATAACTTATAAAAAGATCTTCAGAAGTTTCCGAGATACCCAAAGAGAACATCGTAGAAAACTCACCCTGTCTAAGAACCAGCAGGAATAGTACCACAGCTCGAAAATTTTTCTTTTTTTGCAGACCAGTAATATTAGGCAAGGCAAATATTTTTTGCTTTTCATATTTATATGTGTAAAATTAATGAATTTTAGGCATATTTTTGTACTACATATCGAAAGCAGATATCGAGAATATGTAGATTCAGTCACCTGCCGGTATCTACAGATGTTTTTAGCCTACTTATGATTAAGAAATTGAAAAGGGGACAAAAAATAATCTAATTAAATTTACTGATATCTGACTGCTTTTTATTCGTCGAAAAGTAATTTTTACGAAAGTCGACCTGTCTGTCTCACTATCCTTTTCTCTTACCGGTATTTGCGTCTTAACTTTGATATTTTAATAAACCGATACGATGCAGATGATCGCGATTCGGTTGCTTTAATATTATTTTCAGATGGATTTAACGGTCCACTTTACATATTAATTGGATTAAAATTAATTTTCCGAAATACTAAAAATTTATCCACAATATACTGCTTTATTTTATTTCGATTGCTCTCTCTAAAATTTTATGGATATGATGGTATAATAATATATAAAATTGTTATTTGCCAATGAAAATTACGACAATCTGAATAAATTATTGAAAATTTTTCTAAATGTACATATTTTGTATTTGATTGGTTTCAATCATTTGTTGGTGATTAATTATGGAGAACGGAATGGTTTTAAAAAGGATATTTAAGATGATGTACCGACATGTAGAATACTGGAAATACTGAAGCTTCATTCAGAACCTCGCAATTAGTGGAATGAATTAGTGGTTTCAATTACACTTTATACTTTTTAGTTTACGGTCATTCACGATGTCTAAAAAACACAACTAAAATTAATAAAATATCCTAGCAACAGCTTGCGGTGGTCTGTTGTTTCCATAGAGAAAGATTACAGTTGAGGATTGGAACCTTCGGTGTTACACAGCAAAATAAAACACTAAATCATCACAATACACCAAAACACTTTTACTTTTACACTGGACACGCGTTTCGCTAACCATGTTAGCATCATCAACAGATGATTAAAAACTCTACAACTTATTCTACTAAGTTATACTAGGTCTGATGAACTTAATGCAGAGAATAAGCATATATGTAGGGTTTTTTGGCCCCTTTTTCCGCTACTCGTATTTTGTTTATTTATATATACCCTACTTAAGCCTTCTTAGCTCCATCTACGGTAACGTGGATGAAGCAAGCAGGTTTGTCCAGTAGGCCGCTGGTTTTAATTTTGGCGGTACGATCTGTGTTTGTCACAGCTACCGCTAGATGGCGTAGAGCGTCTACCACTCTTGCCACAGTAGTACTTATTGTACTCAAATGCTATTCTCTGGTTTTCGTTGGTCAGATCGAGGGTTACAACAAAGCTGGCCTGACGATGGAGATAAATCTCCGAAACCGGTCGTCGAATGGCTGTTCCCTTCGGTCTGATGAACGTAATGCAGAGAATAAGCATATATGTAGGGTTTTTTGGCCCCTTTTTCCGCTACTCGTATTTTGTTTATCATTTAAATGTTTAGTTTTCTTCTATATGTAGATATCTACCGGTAATACAATAATTGACTAGTCTATCACTGTAGTTTTTGCGAACAAATTTGTTGCATTAGCTGTAAAAACTAGTAGTTTTATGGGTTTCACATAAAACGGAAACTATTCTAAAATACGCTCCTGCCGGAGGGTTAATCTTGAAATGAGAAAATTTCCAAACTATAACTCTCTACCTAAAATTATTTAATTCCTTTAGTATACTTTAAATTAAAGGAATTATGTAAACTTTTACAGAATTAATAGCTTCCAGAATTCTACTCTATTCCGTAACCACCCCTATTAAGATCATAATTAGATTTCCACCAAAACCGATTTCAAAATAATTAAGTTGTTTGATGAAGAAGATATCCAAATATATTGGAACCATTTTCAAAACAAATAAACTCGGTAGATGTTATGTTGCGCGTCATAAATCTCAAATCGTAATTTAGTTAGACCGTTGAGAACCAAAACTTTCTGAATTATGGTTCGAACACTATAATTAAACCAACTTATTTTAAATTTAGTGCGTGTAATCTTAACAGATAATGTGTGTTTTAACACGATTGAGTTACACAAAATATTCAGAAATAAATCAACATTGAAATAACGAAAAGAACATTAAAATATTACAAAAAATAAGTTTAGATTTTTTATAAGCTGCTGTATATAAGTAGATGCTTGATGTACAGAGTTATGAATCGAAGTATAGTAGCAATCAGAAATATTCCATGAAATATACCATGATGATCTGAAATACATTAATTTATACTCGTATTTATTTTAGAAGTTAACGATAAATGGGTTTTCGCGCTTCAGAGGAGGGCTGTGAGAGTTGTCGGAGGATTGGGCTACAGGGATGATTGCAGGGAAACCTTTAAAATGTTAAATATACTTACTCTCCCAAATCTTTATATATTGGAAAATCTATTATATGTTAAAGCCAATACAGAAAAATATCCCATAAATGCTCAGCACGGTTCTCATAGGGCGGAGGTAGGACACTCGTAGGCCGGAGCACCTCAGTATCCCTATATACTCTGTTTTTTTTCTCAGGTAAGATTTCGACAGACGATGACAGAAGAAAAACAGATGACGTCCCATACCAATCTATTTATTTTACTAAAAAAAGTTTCTAATAATTTTTAAGTTAACTATGGATGGGTTTAAATATAAATCCGTCATGCGTCGTCTCTTGTTGTTTTAACCAGTTTTATTGGTTTATTTCAAAAATGACAGATCGTATTTCAATTTTATTGATTTGACGGAACGATGAACGACAAACGGACGCCGATGCGTATGAACTCGCCTTTAGATTTTTGACGCTTGTCAAAGTCTTGCCAAATTATAGGTTATAATTTTGTGTCAACTTTTGTCAAATACACTGCGTTTTGGAAGATAATGCATTTTGATTCGTGTTATTACCTGTGTTTTGTGTCTTTTGAAGTCAAGTGGAGGAAAAATCGAGTGAAAATTAACTGTAGCCCAGAGCACAGTGTATGGTTAATACTCGCTGCCCAGGCCCAAAATCTTATACACCAATAAAGTTACAAGTTACCATCAATAAAGTTCGTATACCATCTCGTCGTAGATCTCGAATAGTGCATCTCGAATATGGTAGGACCATACTAAACACATACTAAAAACTGGAGTAGCTGTAAAATATCGACATCACACGATAGGTGAATAATGGATTTTAGTACTGCAAAATAATGTTACAAGGTACTGGTTTAAAAATATTAAGATTAAAGTTAATTAATCAACCTTTAAAGTTGAATTTGGTAAGTGTTATTATTAATAAAATAGTTTGTTTTATTTATTCCTGTGGAATATAACAAATTTGTATTTGTACATATAAGTTATATTGATAAATATAATCATAAATGCGGGAAGTTTCATAAAGCTTGAAAGTAAGAAATAGTTCTTTTTTCTATTTTTTGGTATATGGTGTCTTGTTCTTGTTTGTTTTGTAACACATACCGTTTTGATTAAATAAAATAACTCGATTACATTTTTTCAGTTTTATACAGTTTTTTTCACAATATTTTGAAGTAATCACTTGTCAGTCAAATTTTAAATATTTCCTGCTATGCGTACCTCTTTGTAAAATAAAATAAACTACTTTGAAATTAAAATGACAGACACATCTATCACTGTCAAGGATCTTCTCGTGGGACAGACTATACATAGGTTAGAAAGCTCTCGAGATGGACCTAGATACTGGGGTGTGAAGTTTTACAATAAACTCCCGGATGGGTAGAAACTATTGTCCGATAAGGTGTTTAAGGGCAGGGTTCGTGGCTGGTTACTTGAAAATCCACTGTATGACTCGAGGGAGTTTCTTTCAAGTGATATACATTAATATGTATATCACTTGAAAGAAACTCCCTCAATTTCCATCAAGTGAGATTAATATCTCACTTGATGGAAATTCCTTCTACAACAGAATGTGGGAACTGGAAACTCTCACCCTATGTTTATATTACAATATATTAACTAGAGTAATTGTCATTGTGTACCCACATCTAATATGATGGTCTTAACTTTGTCTGTTGATCTAATATGATGGTCTTAACTAACACTGTGTCTTTTGTGTTAATTTTTAAGTTAATTATGTGTTTTATATATGTATTTTATTTTATATTTTGACTTATGTACGCCACTATTTGTATGGTATTGACATCAATAAATTATTCTATAAAATGTTTTTTACGAGAAAGTCAAAATTACTAATATTACTTACTTTACAGTGGGAGGTTCACTAGTTAATCAAAATGCACTAAAACACTTTATTTTTGCACTGGACGCGCGTTTCGCTAACATCAGCAGAATATAAATAGGTATGACACATCGTAAGTAAAAATTATAAACAAACAGCTTACTGGACCATCATGTAGAATGTTTAGGAGGGGAGTTAATCACCGCGACCTTATAGATCTATTGTGTGTTCCCCATTCTTGAGTTATAACGAGTTATAACTCATCATACAGTCTCAAGGCTTTAAGAAAAGCCAGTATCTGAGACGGCTCCACAGAGGCCAGCTCTCCATCCTCGACATCAGACGTACCAAAGTTCATGGCACGAATGGTCGTCGTCTCGGCGCACTCTGTGATAAGGTGTTCTGGTGTTTCCCATTTTCCCCACAAAATCTGCATTCGCCGTTGTTTCTCAGCTTCAGCCTACTGAGGTGTTCGTTGAGGAGACATTGTCCTGTTAGAAACCCCGTGACAATCCGAAGATTGTTTTTACTTAAAACAAGGAAAACCTTTGATTTTTCTCGGTCGTAAGTTCTGAGGAACTTTTTCGAGTGTTTTAGACCGTTGGAGGACACCCATTCCAAGTTACGGATGGAGTCTTCCAGATTCTTCAGTTCCGCTTTCAGTTGGTTCCCGTTTGGAAAACAGAACGGTTGTGGTCCAGTTAGTGGAGTTCCTTTTCTAGCTAGATCATTTGCTTTTTCATTGCCTTCTATCCCTTGGTGAGCAGGCACCCAGAGTAGGAGGACTTTATTTTCTTTGCCTAATTTGTTGAGCTTCTCTAGGCATTCTTTGACCATCTTGAATTGATGGTTACTGAGTTGATCGCGTTAAGTGCTGCTTGACTATCGGATAGGATGGCAATTTTCTGTTTTCGATAGTTCCTATCTAAGATAAATTGTACGCATCTTTCGATAGCGGACAAATATCTGCCTGAAGGATACTGGGGTAGGTGCCCATTGGTTCGGAGTATTTAGTTTTCTACCCAAATACTCCTATCCCTGCCTCTGCTTTGGTTTTGGAAGCATCAGTATACAACGTGATAGTATGGTCTTTTATATGCTGAGTAAGCGTTTCTTTCTTCCAATCCTTTTTATTACTCAATACTACAGTGAGGTGTCTCTCGAAATTGTAAATTCTTAGTCATGTCATCCACTGGGAGAAGTGGAATTTTCTTTTTGAGGGTGTTCCAAGCCCCTGACCTGAAAATTCTCTCAGTACTGTTTCCGTCAATGACCATTCTAATGTAATTGTCGCATTGGCATAACTACCGACGACAATGTGGAGTTGTGTTAGGTCTAGAATAACCTCCATTGCTGCTGTTGGACATGTTCTCATGGCACCTGTGATGCAGATACATGCCAATCTCTGTACTTTGCACAGGTTTTGCCTTGCTGTACATTGCTCTAGTTTTGTATACCAAGCAACTGCTCCATAAGTAATCATGGGTCTTACTATCATGGTATACATCCAGCGCAAACTGTTAGATTAGAGTTAGAACAAACTTTAATTAAGTTAATGCTTAACGTTTCGGAAAGTTTATAAAAAATACAAAGAATAAAAACAGAACGTCAACGGTTCTTGCAGATGTATCTGTTTAAAAAAAACTGTAGTGTTCTCGAATAGTTGAACTTAAATATTTTAAATATTTTTTTTTTCTTTATTCTTTGTATTTTTTTTTTGCTTCCGACGACGCGTTAAGCATTTTTTTCTTTGTTAGGCAAATTTGTATAACTGTAAATATAACTTCTGACAAGTAGTTTCCGTTTGGGTATAACGCCAGAAGTGTTTACAAAAAATAACTTTTATTTTGTAGATTTTCTTGCAGTGCAGTGGCGAAATACCCATAAAGGATTTTTTGGAAAGTTACAAGATATAATAAATGATTTAGTCCAAAACTCAATTTTTTGCCCAAAAGCCCTATAAACTACTCGTATATACTCCTAGGAAACGTCATATTAGGATTTACGTCATGAAATTAGCACGTTTGTACTTAAGGGTTAATTTCAGAACATTTTAATAGGTACTCATAAATCTCTTGATTACAAAAAATACGCGATTTACCCAGTAAGAAATAGCTGTAAAATATTAAAAGAATGTTTCTAAAAAGCGGATCTCTTACGATGACTAGACTTAAAAATTTCAGTCGGCACATCAAAAGACTGTCGTCCGTCTTGCTCCTTCTTTTGGTTAAAGCCGCACCATACCTACCATACAGCGTTTGATGATGTATTATGCGGTTGTAATCCAATATGTCGGAGCGGTATATGATGACGCAGTGACAATGGTAGCTAATGGATTAGGACCGGTTCAATAGTTAAATTAGTTAGAAATTCAAGTACTCTATCGATAATTCATTCTCGTTGATAAGGAAGAGTCAGCATCAGCTTCTTCAACTCGGTTACAAACAGATTAATCTCAGATTAAACTGTAAGATTGATGAGTGTTAAGCTTTTTGTTCTTTTGTGTCATTGTGTGGTAGCGCGACTGCTACTCGAGTTTTAAAGTAATAAATCTCGGGATAATGTTGTGGTCATTCTTCTTAATGGATATCTCTATTACAAACTGTGTTTCATTTAATCCTCGTCATTGATATAAATAATTTAAAGTCGCTATTAAAGTGTAGAAATTAAATTTGATATCATTTTATTTTGTAACAAGAATCTTCCTAATTTAACCGAATTATTTTTTATTAAAATATAATATGTAACTAAAAAACTTATTCAAAACGAGGCAGTAGCAAAGTAAACATTCTTTAGAAACTATTGTGTCACATCGGTATTATTTACAATTTGCGTTATAAAATAGCATAAGATCGCTGTCATTTTATATGTAAAATTATATGGAAAATGTCATCGATCGTCATTTCCAAGCCAACTGGACGCCGTTTTTTTTCGATCATACGGTATTACATATTATTATCTACTCACCGGCACGAAAAACGGGCACCTTAAAATTTCGATGTATTTTAAAGTTTAATATATTGTTACGGATTCCGTGGGTCCACTAATTTAAACTCACGATAAAATACTTAACGAATTTATTTTCTCACTTTATACACAATTACTAACTTATAACACACAACAAACTAACTATTTATAAGATTCCTTCACCAAATTGTCCGATTTTCAATTTCCACGCGGTATATTCAAATTTCAAAAACTGTCTCAGTTGTCGATGGCTCCGGCTTATATACTCTATTGACTGCTTCTCGAAATTTCCCCAATTCTCGGAAAACGTACTTCTTCATACCAGACAATTCCATTGTCTGATTCTCTTACTTCTCGACTTGACTAAAAGATGGCGCCTGAAAGTCTTTTTAATTTCTGGCGTTGCGGTTGTGCAACCAGTAATACATTTTAATTTCTGGCGGATACGCCATTTTTCTTGACACATTGCGGTTGTGCAGGCAACCAGTAATACATTCTAGCCCTTGACCTTGACATTGCCCCCTTCTCAAATTTGATCGTCCCGATCAAGGTTTCCTGTCAGGTATCTCTTCAATCGATCCAGATGAACTACTTTCATCTTACTTCTAGGGCTGCGTTGAATCCGGTACACAACATCATTTATCCTCTTGATGACTGTATAAGGACCTTCCCATGCTGGAGTTAACTTTGGGGACCTCCCTTTCTTGCGCTGTGGGTTATATAACCATACCATATCGTCCTGTTGAAATCCCGTAGAATTAGCTCTGAGGTCGTAACGAGCTTTCAGCCGGTCACTGGCTAGCGTAATCTTACTTCTTACGGCCTTATGAATTTCCATTAACCTTTCCTTCAGTTCATCCGCGTAGTCCTCTACATTTGTGGTGCCGTCGTCTGGTGATCCGAACACCAAGTCACAAGGCAACCGTAATTCTCGACCAAATAAAATCTTCGATGGTGAAAGTCCGGTGGTGTTGTGAACTGCACTTCTATACGCCATTAGGAACAGCGGTATGTGTTGATCCCAATATCTTTGATGTTCGGCCACCATTTTCGAGAGGTGTTCTTCAATGGTCTTATTGAATCTTTCGACCATCCCATCAGACTGCGGATGTAAAGCTGTTGTCCTAGTCTTGTGAATACCAAGCAGATCACACATCTTCTGGAACAGTCTTGACTCGAAGTTCCTTCCTTGGTCAGTGTGAAGCTCTAAGGGAATCCCAAATCTACTGAAGACATTATTGACCAATACTTCAGCTACAGTCGATGCTTCTTGGTTTGGAATGGCAAAAACTTCTGGCCATTTACTGAAATAATCCATCGCTACTAAAACGTACTTGTTGCCCTTGTGCGTTTCAGGGAATGGGCCTGCAATGTCAACAGCGATTCTTTCGAATGGCAGTCCAACGTTATATTGTTTCATTTTTCCCCTAGAGCGAGTGCTTGGTCCTTGGCTGGCTGCACAAGTTTTACATTGTCGACACCATTTCTTGACATCTTCGCAATAATCCACCCAGTAAAACGATCTCTCAGCTTGCTCAAGGTCTTGTTTACTCCAAGATGGGCTCCAGTTTTACCACCGTGAATTTCTTCCAATACCTGGGTAACTTTCTTCCTTGGTACCAGTAACTGAGTTGTTACTGTCCTGCCATCCGCACTTTCCCACGTGCGCTTTAACAATCCATTCTCAATGACCAGTGAATTCCACTGAGCCCAGAGAGCTTTGAAAACGAGCCCTCTGTTTGCAATATCCTGCCACGGTTACCTTCCTTGAGCCGTAGTATTGCTCCGATGTCTGGATCTTCCATTTGGTCGTTCCTCAATTGTGTCGTCGTCCACTGTTCATCGGTTCCAAGCTTAAAACTCCTTATCATGACAGTAATTTCACGTTGTTCCGTTTTACTGCAGTGCTTACAATCGGTTTGACAGGGTCTTCTGGATAAACCGTCTGCGTTACCATGCATTTTTCCAGCACGATGTTGGATGGTAAAGTGATACTGCTGGAGCTTCTCGAGCCATCGTGCTATTTGGCCTTCAGGTTGTTTCATCTCCATAAGCCACTTGAGAGCCGCATGATCTGTCCTAATTAAAAATTCTTGGCCATACAGATATTTATGAAAATGATCAACTGCCTTCACAATTGCTAGCAGCTCCTTCCGGGTAACGCAGTAATTCCTTTCCGGTTTGGATAGAACTCGACTGTAATATTCTATCACTCGTTCTTCGCCATCTTGCACTTGTGATAGCACTGCACCTATGCCGATGTTGCTGGCGTCTGTGTCCAGGATATACCTCCCTTGTTGTTGTGGGTAGGCTAGAATAGGACTTGAACATAAAGCCGTCTTAAGTCTTCCAAAGGCTACATCACAGTCGGTGTTCCATTCGTAGCCGACTTCATCACCTGTAAGTCTATGTAAGGGTGCAGCTATATTGGCAAATCCCTTGACAAATCTTCTGTAATAGGTGCATAAACCCAGAAAACTTCTAAGTTCATGTTTGTCGCGAGGTTTAGGCCAATCCTTGATTGCAGCGATTTTCTTCTGGTCGGTGTAAATTCCGTCTGCTGAGACTACATGGCCCAAAAATTCCACTTGTCGCTGGAATAAGCTACACTTCTTCGGGTTCAAGTACAGGTGAGCATTCCGTATGCGTCCGAAGACTTCTTCTAAATTTCGCAAATGCTCCTCAAAAGTTCTTCCCATAACCAATACATCGTCGAGGTAAACCAAGCACGTTTTCCAAGTTAATCCTCTTAACACCACCTCCATGAGACGTTCGAAAGTGGCTGGAGCATTGCATAATCCAAACGGCATGACCTTGAATTGGTATAGTCCGTTTCCTGTAGAAAAAGCCGTCTTTTCTTTGTCTTCCTCGTCCAGACCAACTTGCCAGTATCCACTCTTTAAGTCGAGAGTGGAGAACCAGCACGAACCTGCCAGTGTGGTTAACGTGTCGTCTATACGTGGCAGTGGGTAGATGTCGTTCTTAGTGACGTCATTGAGCTTCCGATAGTCCACGCAGAATCGTGTACTACCATCTTTCTTCGTCACCAAAACAACAGGAGATGACCATGGACTCGATGATTCTTCGATAACTCCATCTTCTAGCATCTTATCTACCATTGTCTCCATTTCTTGTTGTTTGGAAAGGGGCACCCTTCTAGGACGTTGTCGAATAGGCTGGGCATGACCAGTATTAATCCGGTGCTTCACAAAATCCGTTATTCCACTGTTGTTCTTTTCAAAAATACTGCCATGCCTAAACAGGAACTCCTTAGCCTTCTGTTTCTCCTCAGATGTTAGGTGATCCCATGGCTGCTCTAGATGTTTTAGTGTTTCTTGGGATGCCTTTTGTGTAACAGCTGACGACACTTCATCACATCGGTTGACACTTCTTACAGGTTCGCAGATGGCTATCTTGTCACCTTTTTGGATCTTGACACAATTCGGGAAAACATTCGCAATTCTGATCGGTATATTCTTGTCGGTGTTCACCAATGATTTTCCTACTAAGTACCTATCTTGTTTCTTGTCGCCACTTTGTACCAGTCCAACACAGCACCCAGCGATTTTCTCCACTTTACCGAATACGATCTTCTCGGTATTACCAGGTATCACCACAGTTTCCGCTGATCTTACATCCATTCTTCCTGGTCCCTCGTCTGGAGATAACATAAACTCTTCGTTTCCGATATTTAGGATATTTCTTTGGTGATCGAACGAAAATCCATGTTGACGAATCACATCCATGCCCAAGATGAAGTCATCTTCAATATCCGCCACTAAAACGCTATGCAGGAACTTCAAATTTCCTAACTTCAGTTCGACGATAGCCTCTCCCCGTACAACGGCTATTTCCCCCGTAACTGTACGTAAACACACTCTTCTTCTCAGAGGCATCAGCTTCAATCCTTGCACTGAGTTAGCCCGCACCAACGATACCATAGCGCCAGTGTCCACTGTCATTCGGATTCCCTTTCCATTGACTTTCCCGTCGATCACCAAACTGTCAGCGGTTCTTCCTAGACTTCTAATGGAAAAAATCCTGGGGCTCTGTTCTCCCCAGTCAATACTCGCCCCTTAGTATTGACTGATTTTAGTTTTCCTGGTGCCTACGTTCTCTGGATGGTGAACGGGATCGCATTTGAACGCGGCAATCCCGTTTAATGTGGCCATTCCTGCCACATCTAAAGCACCTTATGTCCTGGAATCTTCTCTGGTTCTCTGTCTGGGTGTTGTTGACTCCCTTGTTTATTAGTAGCTCACATAGTTTGTCGAATTTTCTACACATCTCCTCCAAACTTCTGTGGGTACTCTCGGGCTGTTCCTCTACCGTTACCGATCTTATCTTCGGTCTAGGGATGGCGCTAAAAGCAGCTTCGATTTCCAGCGCCCTGACCAGTGCTTCGCTGCTGGTAGAAAATCGCGGATATTTGCAGCGCCCTCTGTAATTCGTTGTCCCTCAGTCCGCTGATAAAGCACTGAGCAGCGAGTTCCTCCCTAAATCCTTCCGGTGCTTCAGGATACGCTAGGTGTACCAGCCGACGTAAGTCTGCTTCAAATTCCTGCAGACTCTCTCCGGACCTCTGCAAGCGTGTCTTGATCTGGGCCTGGTAAAGTTGGCGTCGATGTTGGTCGCCATATCTTCTGTCCAATGCAGCAACTAATGTTTCGTATTCCTGCTGTTGGGCTGCAGGAATAGTTTGTAGCAATTCCAGGGCAGGGCCACGCAGCGCGATGACAAGTGCCGCTGCTTTCTCCTGGTCAGTCCATCCGTTGGCAGCGGCGGCTGCTTCAAACTGACGGTGGTACATTGTCCATGTCGTTTGTCCATCGTAGGTCGGGGCCTTAAGGTTCGCTGTTCCAGAGACGCCAGGTGTCCTTGCTTGTACCTTGGTCTTCTGTAGGTCCATCTCTAATTTTTCCATTTTCTGCTGAAGGCGTTCCTCCAGATCTTCTACGACTTCTTGGAAATGGTTCTCCTGTCGTTTTTTCTAGGTCTTCAAAATTCTTCTGTAGACGAAATTCCTGATTTTCTAAGGTTTTCTTAAGACGGTCCTGATCTTCTTGTCTTTCTTTTGGCGGCGCGTTTCTATATCTTCTAAAATTTCCTCCATTCATTCTTCTGACGACTTTCTAAATTGCCTAAAATTTTCTCAAGCCGGTCCTGTTCTTCTTCTTTGTCTTGTTGTCGTTGAATTTTCATATCTTCTAAAATTTTCTCAAGCCGGTCCTGTTCTTCTTCTTTGTCTTGTTGTCGTTGAATTTTCAAATCTTCGAAAATTTTGTCTTGATTTTCCAGAATTTTCAGTAGGCGGTCTTGTTCTTCTGCTTTCTCTTTTCGCAGCTTCTCTTGTTCTTCTGCCTTTTCTCTTCTCATATTCTCCATAAAATCGCCTAATAGCTTGCTTACTTCCTCCATTTTCTTCGCTTGTTCCCTTGTACCAACCATAAAAATACTCTAATCCGGTCTAAAAATCTTCCAATCCACTTAATTTCTTCTTAAAATCCTCTTGAATCCCACTTCTGACACCAATTGTTACGGATTCCGTGGGTCCACTAATTTAAACTCACGATAAAATACTTAACGAATTTATTTTCTCACTTTATACACAATTACTAACTTATAACACACAACAAACTAACTATTTATAAGATTCCTTCACCAAATTGTCCGATTTTCAATTTCCACGCGGTATATTCAAATTTCAAAAACTGTCTCAGTTGTCGATGGCTCCGGCTTATATACTCTATTGACTGCTTCTCGAAATTTCCCCAATTCTCGGAAAGCGTACTTCTTCATACCAGACAATTCCATTGTCTGATTCCCTTACTTCTCGACTTGACTAAAAGATGGCGCCTGAAAGTCTTTTAATTTCTGGCGTTGCGGTTGTGCACGCAACCAGTAATACATTTTTAATTTCTGGCGGATACGCCATTTTTCTTGACACATTGCGGTTGTGCAGGCAACCAGTAATACATTCTAGCCCTTGACCTTGACAATATTTTGTTTTAGTAGACCGATTGTGAATATCTTTTAAACAATTTGCTGCTAAATTATTTAACTTTTCAGTATATCTTTCTAAATTAAAAATGAAATTTCCCATCTGTCAATTATACGAGAGAAAACAAAATGTTGATATTTTGGTGAAAGTTTGAAACACCCTGTGGAATATGTTAACAAAGCGTTGAATTTAAAAATAATTTTATCATCTAATTAAAGGTATCATATTTTCTGGATAGTTTATTTTTTGATTCATCTTAATTGCTTGATTTTTATTGGAGATATTTGCTGAATAAAGCAGTAACGATTTAAAGCAATTTTAGCATTGAAAACATGCCTTTGCTTTTGGGTAATCAGCAACAGACTTATAAAATGATATTTATTGATATGGTTTATTGTTTTTGTAATGTTACTGTCATAGGAAAGTCATATTATTATTATTTATTGACGTTTACTCTAGTAGAGAAGAATCGGCTATTGCTGCTTTAATTTATCATGGTCTTTAATTTATCATGGAGAACTTCGAATCCAGACGATCGACTTATTGTTATAAATTGTTATATTGTTTATCGCTAAGAAACCCCTATTTGCCAACTTTTCAAATTTATTTTTTATTTTTGATTTATATTATTTTTTTTTTCAAAGGCACCTAAGGAACGTATATGTCAGTGAACGGACTGTAAGAAGAAGCTTAAACGAAACAAATATTTTGTTAAAACGGCTACTATAGTCTGTCCAACGAGAAGATCCTTGACAGTGATAGATGTGTCTGTCATTTTAATTTCAAAGTAGTTTATTTTATTTTACAAAGAAATAAGTTGGTACAACTGGAACGCATTGCAGGATATATTTAAAATTTGATTGACAAGATGACAAGTGATTACTTCAAAATATTGTGAATAAAACTGTATAAAACTGAAAAAATGTAATCGAGTTATTTTATTTAATAAAAACGGTATGTGTTAATACAAAACAAACAAGAACAAGACACTACATACCAAAAAATATAAAAAGAACTATTATTTACTTTCAAGCTTTACGAAACTACCGGCATTTATGATTATATTTATCAATATAACTTATGTAACAAATACAAATTTGTAATATTCCACAGGAATAAATAAAACAACATAGGTAAATAAAACAAACTATTTTATTAATAATAACACCTACCAAATTTTATACCTTAAAGGTTGATTAATTTACTTTAATCTTAATTTTTTAAACCAGTACCTTTTGACATTATTTTTCTGCAGTACTAAAATCCATTATTTACCTATCGTGTGCTGTCGATATTTTACAGCTACTCCAGTTTTTAGTATGTGTTTAGTTTGATCCTTCTACCATATACGAGATGCACTTATCTACGACGAAATGGTATACAAACTTTATCGATGGCAACTTCATTGGTGTATAAAACTTTCTGCCTGGGCAGCGAGTATAAACCATTAACTGTGCTCTGGGTCTACAGTTAATTTTCACTCGATTTTTCCTCCACTTGACTTCAAAAGATACAAAACACACGTAATAATACGAATCAACATGCATCATCTTCCAAGACGCAGGGTATTTAACAAAAGTTGACACAAAATTCTAACCTATAATTTGGCAAGACTTTGACAAGCGTCAAAAATGACAAAAATCTAAAGGCGTGTTCATACGCATCGGCGTCCGTTTGTCGTTCATCGTTCCGTCAAACCAATAAAATTAAAATACGATCTGTCATTTTTTAAATAAACCAATAAAACTGGTTAAAAACAACAAGACACGACGCATGACGGATTTATATTTAAACCCATCTATAGATAACTTAAAAATTATTAGAAACTTTTTTTAGTAAAATAAATAGATTGATATGGGACGTCATCTGCTTTTCTTCTGTCATCGTCTGTCGAAATCTTACCTGAGAAAAAAAACAGAGTATAGTTCTGCTGACTACGACCAAAAAGCAAAAGCATGGTTTTAATGTAAAAATTACGAAAAAATGTCTCTAAAAGCGAATATATCCAACAAAAATAAAGCTATTGTGATGAACCAAAAAACAAGTAATCGAGATGTACCTATATGACAAAATAATGTTTAAATTCCTTGCTGTCTTAGCACACAGGGTATTTCAAACATTCACCAAAATATCAACATTTGGTTTTCCCCCTATAATTGACAGACGGCGACTTAGTTTAGATTCAAATTGCTTAAAAAATCATCAAAATCTGAATTAACTGAAAGCATTTTATAAAAATATATTGAATTATACAGGTTGTCCTAAAAAAAAGTTACACATCAAAGTTGTGTTTTTTCTAATGGAACACCCTATATATTAATCGATTTTCGGATTCTAGAAAAAAAATAAAGGTGAGTTTTATTAAAGAAGCATATCCCTAAAATCTAAGAATTTTGGCATATTTCACATTTTGTGAAAATGAAGAGCAAATTTTAAATTTCGATAACAGCTACCTAAAGTTTAGTTGGCCTTGTATAGCCTGATATTTAATTACAGTAACCATTGCATGTTAAACCAAATTGAAATTTGACCCGAAAAGTTATACAGAGTGAGACAAAATTAATATGGAACATTAGTCACTTTTAAAAGCAAGTTACTACTCATTTATTTTAAATGGAACACCCAGTATATTTTTCAGGTGTTCAACGGAGGATTTATATATCTTCAAAATATTCTTAAGGTTGCCTACCCCTCAGACAAAGATTTTCCTAGATATTTTAATTTTTATGATTCTACGTCAGTAGATCTTCATTATTTGAAAAAATCTAGTGGCTGTGTGATATACTTTTCGTTAATTTAACAACAATTAAAGATTGTAGAGTAAAATACTCAACGGTAATAAAAAAATGTTTAAAACGTATTTTAATTATTACTAAATCAAAACTAGATAAAAACCTATAATTATGTGACAAAAATTAGCTAGATGAAATCAAACGCTCAGAATGCTTCCTTTCCTGTTAACTGCATAAAATGATTGCTTTTTCAAATGCATGGATCTTTTCATTTTAAAAGGCATTATGTGGAGTTCTACCTCGAAATGCAGCTACAATAATTGCTCTCATGTTCTCGACAATAGTTGGTCGAGTTTTTTAAACACTGTCTTTAACATATCCCCATAAAAAACCTAGAGTAGACAAAATCAGGAGCATTTAAGTATTCTATTAATTGGTGAATGCAGTGTGCATTCACCAACTAATAGAATCATATCAATTCTTTCTGATGTAGGATAAGTTCGCATTTTCGGCAAATTTCTCAGAAATTTTTTTGTTTTAACTGACACAAAATGATAACTAGTTGTTGAAGTTGAATTAATATTACAACTATGTTGAAGTAGCATCAGACGTATCACAGTCACCTAGATTTTATCAAATAATAAAGATCTACTCAGACCAAATCATGTAAATGAAAATATCTAGGATAATCTTTGTTCGAGGGGTAGGCAACCCTAATAGTATTTTGAAGAAACATGAATTCTCTATTGAATATCGGAATAATATACTGGGTGTATGATACATACATATATGATCACAAAATTTCATTTCAATACAAACTGTCGTTCTCCTTGGAGCCTCCGCGGCGCACAGTGGGGTATTTGACACAGATAGTTGATCGAAATTTTTTTATATAGACCTTATATAAATTATTCCTATTCTCAATTAAAGAGGAAATAATATGAACAAAATAAAGGATAATTTGTCGATTCTAAAAAAAGAAAGAAAAATCACTGTTCCAGTGTTTCCACGGTCAATGCCACTAATGCCAGTAGTAATATCGCAACTAATACTACTAATGCTACGACTGATCCGCGAGCAATGTCCATACCACTAAAGTTGCTACGAATGCCAAATTGTGCTATACTGCTAATGGCACTAATGCGATCGCTTTGTACACAACAATGCCATCGCGGTTTACACCTCGCATTAGTATATCACTGATTGGCAAATTAGAGGAAACCAAGAATGTTTTTTCATTTTATCAGCAAAGTCGCAAAAAGTCGCAGTATTTTATTTTACTGTATGAAAGCCCAATGTTTACTAAACGTATATAGACAATATGCTGA
The DNA here is from genome assembly GCF_002938485.1 of Sitophilus oryzae. Taxonomy (NCBI): domain Eukaryota; kingdom Metazoa; phylum Arthropoda; class Insecta; order Coleoptera; family Curculionidae; genus Sitophilus; species Sitophilus oryzae. Next base: position 334,399 of record NW_022147124.1, read on the forward strand.
ATTCTTCGAAATGAGCAACTAAATCTCTAAGTATAATAAAAATGTCACAAATTTAATCAAATTTTCTGATCGCCTAACTTTTAGTTGCAAAAAAAATCGTTAGTATTGAGAATATCAAAATAAATAATACGTTTTTGTAGAATACAATTGCCATTTTCTGAGCACAAGAACAACAACAATTTATAATTTTAAACATAAAATTTAGCCATTTACCTCTTATCTGTGAGAAGTAACAACTTTGACGTTTCGTTGAAACGAATGAATGCAACTAAACACACCCATAGCAACGCAATTCATGGCAGACATGATTTAACTTATCATTTATCTTTTTTTGGAAAATTTTAAACACATTTGCTTTTTCGAATTTCGATCACCTTTTTCATGCTAATACCCCACCGTGCGGCGTATGAGAAGCGCCACCCTGTATAAAACAAAATACATCAAAATTTTAAGGTGACCTTTTTTCGTGCAGGTGAGTGTACTAATAAAAATTTACGTATGCTACTTAAAGATTAAGAATATGATATGTCTTTTGATAAGTAATTAAATATACAGAGTACCTTTTATTTCATTTGGTAAGCCTTTGATAGGAAATGTACAAAATCTTTCGGTGCTCTAGAAGAGACTTAAAAAAAGAAACAATTTTTTATTTTAACATTTTGAGAAAAAATATTGTTTATAAAACTTTTGCTTCCTCTAAAATGGTTAATCCCGTTTACACTTTTTCAAATTTCCATGCCGTTCTAGGTTTTCATTTTTTAATATACATATGGTTATTATTAATATTGAATAACATGATATTTTTTTTTGATTAGTAAATTATTAAAAAGTTAAAAAAAATGTGAAACTAGTTATCGGAAAGGGTGATATGTTAACAACAAGAAAAAATATGACGTTAATCAAAATTAATATTCCATCTAGCAAAGGACGAAAACGAAATGATATTAAGTATCATAGAAACGCGTTTTAAAAAAAACCATTAAATCAAGCAATATTATTTATAAATAATGTATTTTTTTCAAAATGTTAATATTATAACAGTTTTTCTTCTTGTAAAGACTATTCGAGGATATAGGACTGTTACATATTCCTAACGTTTATCACGGTTCTAAAACAGAGTACCGTATGATCGACAAATTATGGCGTCCACGTGGCTTGGAAATGACGATCGATGACTTTCTCCATTATAATTTTGCATATCAAATGACAGCAATCTTCATTTCACGCCGTTTTTTTTCTCGATCACTCGGTATACGCACGAGTCACTATTCGTTTTGTACTAACTGCCTTAAACGAACACTGTCCACAATACCGAATAGGTAATAGTAAATCCCCGTCCACATCTCCTTGTATAAATAACGAAATCATGATTAGGATTTCTTAATAGCGCTCGTCCAACAGCGAAAGGGTAGGTTCCAACTTAATTGGATCCGATGGGATTCATGTTAGCTCGAGCCTATATTCTTAATTTTTCCATCTTCGATTTCTATCGTAGGGTTGATTAATCTCCGTAGGGTTGGTGGTGTGTGATATCAGTTTAGTCTTCGACGTTTCTTTTTTATTTACCCTATTCAGGTTTGTGAGGTTTTTAGAAGATTTAAAGAAAAATCTTTGTATTTCGACCTATTATCTATCTTTTACAGGATACGTCATTCTATTCAGAATATTATTTTCTATCGAAGAAAGTAAAAATATACCGGGGGTGCCATTTAAAAATCTAAAGTACTCATTTCCGGCGAAACAAGAAGTGACCAAAAACAATTGAATGCGTCAATCAATCCCAATTTATGTCATACACCTACTAACATACGAAATCTCGTTTTTTTATCTGAAAAAATAAAAAAGTTATAGGGATGAAATCATAACAATATTTTTAGTTTTAATATAGAACTCTAATCATATCGACAACGATTAGAACTCTATATTACAATTTAAGGGCTTGGTTTTAATAAATATTAGTAACACTATCAGAACTAAAGATATTAAAACAAACAAATTGAACAAATTTGTATAACTAAGTGTATAAACAAACAAAAAACTTGTAAAAAATATTGTAATGCTTTGTATTGCTTCCTCCGGCTGCTATAACTGTCTGCATAGACGTTGGTTCTTATTGTTAACGAGGCTGCAAATATATTGTGTTATATTTTCCCGTTCTGTTTCAAGGACCAAGCGAATATTCATAATTTCGGCCATCTTCAGCAAGAACAATGACTTTTACCTAATCTTCGACACTAAGAACCATATTCAATCGTACACAACAATAATCACCAAAGCCATCCCATTGTTATGAAGAATAACACCGAAAAGTATCAATAATTGAAAAAATTGCAAAATGTTTATAGCAAGTTCATTTTGCTCTTAAAAATTCAGCAAGGCATGAGTCAAAAAACAAAATATTCAGGAGATATCAGAAAAATTTTCTAACAAAATTATTGCACAAGGTGTTGTAAAGAGAGGGTATAAGACAACTCTTTTTTATTATACAGGATTTATCCTGTATAATAAGTCAAATAATAACTAAAACAATAATAAAGTTTATAATAAACTGAGTATACAAATTAAAGTTGATGTTCTTATATACAGTTTGCTGAAAAAATCAAGAAAATAGAGCTTAAAATAAAAATATGACATTTTAAACTAGACTGAGTGTTGAATAAATTTTGCAGATTTTATAATTTCATTATTGTAAGATAGTGGCAGCACCGATTTTTTGTGTTTTTTGTAATATAATGCAAGTAGAGAAAGTTATTTTAAGTACACATATTTAAGCCAGTTTGATCATACACATGAGCAGCTTTAAAATGCAGTTATTTCCGACCATTTTGTTTTATTACATATTGCACAAGGGACTTTACGATATTGTTGTACTTTCTTATCACAAATATTCAGTTTAACAAAACACAAGGTGCATATTAACGAACAAAAATTACGAAATGGCATTAACAAAATTAAGTCATTTAACTGGTTTCAGTTAACATATGCCTGCAAAAATAATTTTTAAACAGTTTGTTTGTAGTTTCAAGAAGCGATAATGAACACCGTAGAGCAAACGTATGTCTATCTAGTTTGCATCATTTTTTAGCAAATACATTTATATATTATTGTGTTCCCCTTTCTTGAGTTATAACTCATCATACAGTCGCAGTATCTGAGACGGTTAGATATACAGAGGTTAGTTTGCCATCTCCGATATCAATCCTACCAAAGTTTATGGCACGAATGGTTTTCATCTTGGCGCACTAGTGACGAGGTGTTCTGGTGTTTCCTCATTTTCCCTGCAAAATCTCCATGTTAAAATAACAAGATTTTTATAAAATCTCTTCATCGTCCGTCGGAGCCCACCACGCCAGTTGGGGGTTAAGGCTACTTAACTAACGTATAGAAGGGATATTTCTTGTTTCCGATAGTTGTTATATAAAATTAGTTATACGCATCTTTGAATAGGGTAGATTTCTGCCTGAAGAATGCTCGGGTAGATGCTCATTGGTTCGAAGTATTTAGTTTTTGTTCTAAATACTCTTATCCCTGTCCTTGCTTTGGTTTTGGAAGCATTAGTATACCACGTTACGGTATGGTCTTTTAATGGCTAACAAACGTTTCTCTCCTTCAATTCTTCTTAGAAGGTGAAGAAATGCTTCGTATCTTCAGATCATCATATCAGGAGTCCTAAAAAGCCGAAAATCCCATCTCTTTAAGTTGTTTGCGTCATACTTTGTCAAAAATATAGAAAAAATACGAATTAAACATCCTCTAGTTACAATACCACCAGAGCCTAGTACAAAGTCCACCACGTCTCCAGATCTGGATGGTATATGCTGGCAGAGTTTCCAGAATTTTTTTTATTAATAAATACAAATAATAATCAAAAAACGTTCGAGTGTTTGTGTTAACACTTAATAATAGCTTTATAAAATAAAACTAAGTAGAAATTCCCTGCAATTCATATATTTGAATAAACACCTTCCATGATAACATGCAAATAATATCATTTACTCCAATATTTTTTTGAGATTCTGTATCTTTAAAGTGCCAAATTGCGTGTGTAATGACAATGTTTACGTTCTGGTACTAACCCATTGTCAGAAGTAACAGTAAACCAAAAAAATGATCGACCGAAATAATATTTTGACCATTGGCCATGCCAAGTTCACTCCCGGTACCGCTTTTTTACTCCACCACTCACCTCTTTCCATTTTTTCCGCCAATTCTGCAGACACGCACGATCGATCGCTTTTAAAAATAATTGAAATAATTACTAAGAACATACGAAGGGCTAGAACTGAGATGAATGGAGAAACAGTAAGAAAAAATACGAATAAAGTAGCAGTAAAGTAGTTCTTTCGAGGTTAAAAATTAGTTTACCTCACTAATGTATGTCATTCTTTACACTAAAATAATAAGGTATCATTAAACTTATTATTCAGATGCACCAAAGGAAAAAAGGAGGTTAATTTGTCTAGCCAGCAGGAAATATTGGATGCTTTGCTTTATTTTTGTTAAGAAATAATGTCTGCAAGGCTCAAAATAATTATTTTATTTCTCATTGGAGAAGTATTGTTTGGTCAAAGCAGTTTTTTATTTGTGTTTAATGTAAAATAGAAGAAAGATTATTTAAAAGAAAAATGTATTTCTTAATAAAAGCGTGCTAATTGCTAATAGCCCTGAAGATATACAAGCACAAATGAATGAACTACACACAGCCAGCAATAAAGTTGGTCTCAAAATGAATTTAGCAAAAACTAAAGTAATATACAACGAACTAGTGGAAAGAAAAGACATTCTAATAAATAACGTAGAATATAACGGATATTGAATAACGGAGAATTGCCTAGCGACTGGCTGGTTTCCACGTTTATTCCCCTTCCTAAGAGAGCAAATGATACTAGGTGCTCTGACTACCGAATTATAAGCTTGATGAGCCATGCATTGAAAATCCTACTTAACATCATTCACTCTCGCATATATAGAAAGTTTGAAGAAAACATGAGCAAAGTTCAGTTTGGATTCAGAAGTGGAATGGGAACGCGAGAAGCCCTATTTTCTATACAGGTCCTGATACAGAGGGCCAGAGACGTAAACTGCGATGTCTACGCTTGTTTTATCGACTTCGAGAAGGCGTTTGATAGGGTGCAACATCACAAACTATTTGAAATATTAATGGAATATGGTATCGACGACAAAGACTTTCGCCTTATAACAAATTTGTATCTGCATCAGAGAGCGACCGTGCGTGTAGACAACGAAACCTCCCAAGAATTTACAGTGAGTCGGGGAGTGCGTCAGGTATGCATAGTGTCACCAATTCTGTTTAATACCTACTCCGAAATACTGTTTAGACAAGCGCTTAGTGAAACAGAAGAAGGAATAAAGATCAATGGAGAAACCATCAATAATTTAAGGTAAGCAAACGATACAGTTCTCATAGCAGACAGTGCTGAGGGATTGCAGAAATTAATAGACCGAGTAGTAGAGGCATGCGATATGTATGGTATGATATCTATGGTATGGCTTAACTGCAAGAAGACCAAAATTCTAGTAGTTAGTAAAAATGATGAGGCGCAGTACCACAAGTTTAGGGCGAATAACGAAACCTTGGAAACAGCAGATACAATCATGTATTTGGGCTGCAGCTTGAACAAGGAATGGGATCACTCAAGAGAGATCAGATGCCGTATAGAAAAAGCCAGAACCGTTTTTAACCGTCTTAGAAAAATCCTATGCAATATGCACCTGAATATTGCTATAAGAACACAGGTCCGAAGGTGCTACGTATTCTCCACGCTCCTAGTGGAAGCTTGGACCCTGACAGATGCTACATCTAGACGCTTGGAAACCTTTGAAATCTGGTGCTATCGCCGCATGCTCAGGATCTCATACACTTACCATGTCACAAACAACACCGTGATCCAGAGAATGCAAAAGGAACTAGAAATAGTACATAGTGTGAAAGTAAGAAAAATGGCATATCTTGGGCATGTGATGCGTAATGATAAATACCAACTGATACTGCAGAGCAAAATAGATAGTAGAAGAGGTCAGGGACGCCGACGAACATCATGGCTGAAAAATATTAGACAATGGACGGGAATGACGACCGTACATCTATTCAGGGCGGCTGTCAATAGAATTATGTGGACCAACATGATTGCCAACATCCATAGAGGATAAGCACCGAAAGAAGAAGAAGAATAAATAACAGAACACTGGAAATAGTAGAAGAATATACATATTGGGGATGGGGGACAACTAATAAATGTTGGGATCTCTTTTACCAGAAATCAACAGAAGAATTAAGTTTGGATGGATGGACTTATGAAAGAAACTCAATTATATTCAAAAAAAGAATGCCACTCTATATAAAGAAGAACACATTCGACTAATGTGTACTACCAGTCTATCCATGCGAAATCTGGACACTTAAAACGGACATCATAACGAAACTGCAGGTCTCGCAACGCTCAATAGAACGAAATATGCTGGGAATAATCAAGAGAGATCGTAAATGAATAGAGTGCATACGACAAAAGACCCAGGTAATAGATATACTCCGCAGAGTCAAATCCCTCAAATAGCAATGGGCAGGACACCTGGCAAGAAGAACGGACAACAGATGGACCACAAAAACTATAGCATGGTACCCACGAAGAATTAAGAGACTTAGAAGAAGTCCGAACCTGAGATGGGACCAGGATATTAAAATTAGCGTGGATAACTTGAGCCCGCATAGCCAACAATAGACAACAATGGGCCCAACACCAAGGAGAGTATCTAAATATGTGAGAGAGGCTACAGGCTACAACATAATTGGAAATGGTTGAATAAGCTGAAAATGATGATGCCGATGATGAGGTAAAACCAAAAACTTAAACTTTCTGCATATTATTTTTATTTTGTTTGTTTATAATTTTTACTTACGTCATGCTATGTTTATATTGTTTATATATTATGTTAATTGGTGTTCTAGAGGAGAAAATTTTAAAGAAGTGGCATTACGAACCTGTACATATACTTGAAAAATCCATTTATTTAAATTAAATTAGATTAAAAAAGCGTCATTTATTTTTTATTTAAAAGCTATCGGTTTTTTCATTATAATTTTTACATTGATGTAATCTATTCTGTGTCCTGTGTCCCATGAATTCTTAAATTTGCAAAAAATCTCCCTTTTTGAAATAATATTTTTGTTCTTAAATTCGACCAATAATAATACTAATAATTATGACTTTAAGAAGATATAGACATAATTTAAAAATATATTTACAAAACTCTTCACATGTAGCTTAAAAATTATTTATAAAACTTTTTTTAATAAATTAATATATATCTTTTATCTGGTTTTGGGTGCTAAGGAAAGAAATGAAAATTATATTCATTTTTCTTACATGATTTCTTACGTAATTCAAAAATCCTTTTTTTGTGAGGAAGTGTTTTATTTTTTGTTGGTAAGTTTAATGACATTAGCGGTCAAGAACAAAGGCAATCTCGGACGAAAAATCACCAACATCATTAGGCACATTAGTGATATATCTCTTAATGGAAAGCCCAAACAAAATTAACACGGCTACTGCAATTTATTATTTTACTATACTCTTAATGTAATATTAAAAATTTTGTACACGCCCGTCAGTGCCGTACACATAAAAATTTTTTCCGACAGTAAACATTAAACTATTTCAAAAACTCTAAAAATTTGTATTAAAACATCTTGAAAATAATGCAGTGGTTTATAATTACCAAATTAAAACATAAAAAAATTAACCAAACCAAACCAAACCTATGATCGAAAAAACCGGGTCAAAGACGACTGGGGAATGACAATTGATGATAATTTTAGCGAGGTCAATCTCTAGGGGTCGTTTGTCAAAAGTTGACAGAAAACTTGTCAAATATTAACACTAATTATAGAAAAGTTAAAACAGTATATAACGTTTTGAGATACACAAACCTATTAAAAAATATGTTTCTCGAATTTTAAACTACACTACACGCATAAATGCGACATATTTTAAAATTAAATAGAGTGTTTAAATATTCACCATGGACGTGCATATGGGTTGTCAGTGCAATATTTTTCTAAAAAAAAGCATGTACGCCACTGTCACTTTTTTCTTTCGTTAGCGAAATAGTGTAAGCAGTTTAATGTCCACTAAAAGTTTTCTCTCGATATTTTCTCAGTTTAGGCATCCTTGATAAGATAAACGCAGTTTTATTAATTTGCCTTGATCCAAGTCTAATAACAACCTTTAAAAAAAATAATATCATTAACTTGCGAAAGTTTTAAATAAGTACTCATTGATTCCTCATCAAAAAATATAAAAAAAGTAAGTTTAGTTATGAAAATTGTTAAGTTTCTAAAAGTGTTTTTATTTTGTGGTGTAACACCAAAGGTTCCAATCCCTCAACTGTAATGTTAAAATACAAAATTTATTTAGTCCAACGGTACGGAAAGCGTGATAATAGTTATCGGAAAATCTTTTTAACAACAGTAAAAATTATGACGTAAGCTTCTGTCAAAGACTGAAATCCAAGTGATATTACCATAGAAACGCCTTTTGATTTTTATAGGAACTAGGAAAAAAATCAACCATATTTTAATTTTTTAATATTTTCTCTAAAACGGTATAGAAATTTGGAAAACTATATACGGGATTAAACATTTTAGAACAAGCAAACATTTTTATAAAGAATGCATTTTCCTCTAAATGACATTCATAAAAAAAAAGCTTATACAAAATCGGCGCCACTGGTTCTATCTATATATAAACACAAATGGAATCCGACGAGGTATTCTTTCTCACCCTTTATAATTATATAAATGATAAACACGCCCTTTGCTAATAACAGTCAAAAGTAGCCGCAGTATCGGCAGCTCGCCGCTTCAAAAGAAACTGTTGATTAAGCTTGAAATTCGGCATCTAGACAGAAGCCTTTGTTGTCTATTGTCTAGATAATTTTACTGGGTTTTAATTAGACTAGTTGGAAAACGGTAGCTGCCGAAAATGGTGGCGAATAAATTTAACACGGAACTCTTTGAAAGTCATTTTCGGAAAACCATCAATGGATAATTAAATTCAATGTTACCCTACCACCTTTGAATAAACAGATTAAGGAAGGAGTATAATGATATCTATGTATTTATGCATTAAAGGGAGCATTTAGACTCTATAGATATATAGAGAATAATTTGAGATAGTTTGATAGATAGCATAGAGATAGATTGCACAAATTGGCTTTTGCAAGTCACACTGTACCAATAAATCGTAAGTGTAAACAGAAATCGTTAGTTTGTACAGTTCCCAAGCTTTTGCTTCGGTAAAATCTGTCTCGCCTTGTTTTTAAACTAAGAACAACCGCGGTTTTAGATAATTTTGACATTTTGGTTTGACATTTGAGATTTGTGTCAACATTTGTTTATTTTATGGTTTCTTCTGGTTATATATATTATGTCTTCCTCCTCCCGTAGTATGTTAATCTTTGTTAGCACATGACAAACGCTCTGTACCAGGCTCATTTATGAGAATCAAATTTGCTGAAATATCATCCAAATACAATCCTGAAAACAAAATTTATACTGATGGTTCAGTAACAAGTGTTCACACTGGTTGTGCTTTTGTCCGCAGAGAAATACGTAGTCAATTCCGATTACATCCCTACAATGATATATTAAATGCAGAACTTCTAGCCATTAAGGAGGCTCTAATTATATTGTTTCATGTTCTCAGGCTTCTTGTGTGATATGCTCGGATTCATTGTCTGCTCTACTATGTATAGAAAAACTTTACACCCAACACCCTTTGGAAGCACATATAATGGATTTGCGACATAAGGCAACTAGCCTAGGCTCCAATATATCTATATTGTGGGCATTACCGGTAATGAAAGTGCTGATCATTACGCTAAAAATGCACGTCTAAACGGTACAGATAGGTTATCAGTTTATTCTACGGGTTGTCTGCTCAAAAAAATCGCCCGACTGTGCAAATCCCTGGTTCAACTGGAGTCGAATCTTCTGGAGGAATCTAACAAACTCTGGAATGTCAAAAACACATTCTTCTGTGATTTCTCCACATCGAGCTATGATCGTCGCAAAGTCGTGGTAATGAACAGACTCATATTAGGACATTGTAGGCTTTCACATAAATTTTTGCTTAACCTTTCCGGGACCGTGCTACAAAAAGTTACGTTTCAGGCCGTGTGGGGTAACTACGATACCCCACTGAAATATCTCAAAAACTATTAATATTTTGTCACCCAGGTAAAGTATTAGTAATTATTTGTAAAGTTTAATAATAAAACGTCAATAATTTAAATATTTTGTATTTGTTTAAAATAAAAAACATTTAATTTTAAAACTAAACTCTTATTAGTTTTCTACTTATTATTTTGGCAGTCACATAAAAACGTTTTACATTCTTTGCCGTGAATATTAAAAATGGGGTTTTTGCATGTATTACATAATATTTTTGTTTTTCTCTTACGTGATCTGGCGCAAAAGCCGCATCTTCGGTTTGAATTAGGTTGAATCTCTTTAGCAGGATTTATAGGAACTGTGCTTTTGGCAAGAAATAATTTTTTTGCTGTTTTTACAGTTTTGTGAAACTTCTTACTATTTTATTTACTTCTTAGAACGTTTAGAAGTACAAGTCCTTGTGCTGAAGGATTGTTCTTCGCAGCTCTCGAAGCGAATTCGACAGGAATTTATTTTTTGTTAGCCCATCATCCGTATATTCCTTTTGCGCCATTTTCCAATAAATACACACACTAACTTACTACATCACGGTAAATACCAACACTAAACTGAATATAGAACTTGTTTACGTTTACGTGTAGGACTTCGAATCACTGCAGGTCGTGCGGGGTAACGGAGGTACCTCAGGCAGTAAATTTCAGTTTTTCGCCGAAATTAAAATAATTATTTGGCTATTTTTGTTAAAAAAGAAAAAACGCATCAGGGGTACCTAAAATACCCCGCACGGTCCCGGAAAGGTTAAGGGCCAACCACCGCCTCTATGTGATAAATGTAGTAATCCTTTAACTGTCAAGCATATCCTTAAGGAATGTAATCAGTTAATGTAATCACCTAAGAGAGGCCTGCAATCTTTCGTCAGACATGTCGGTTATGTTCTCTACAAGTGAGCAACCAAAACTTTTTGATTTTCTGGAGAGATCGAGATCTGAAATATAGGTATCTAAAAAGCTACATTTTGGTTTAAAGCAACCAATTACTAATTCAATTATTGTATATATTTTTACGTTTTATTGATTTATTCCATGTTGTCTGTACCATTTACTTTTTATTTGTACAAAATCAGTGTCTGTACTCTTAACATATACAATCTGTCTATAAACGTGTCGTTTAGTAAAATGTCAAATATTGTTCCGTTCTAAAATAGCATGTGATACGCCGCTAAATAGGCTTTGATGCTGATGCGGATTGAAAGTTAAATTTCTTCTTCTTCTATATTATGTCTTTAAATAAAAACCGTCAAAAAATGCACCAAATAGTAACAATAGCGCAAATTATCTGGGGCTATATTCCGTTGTAAAAGCAGGTTCCTGAAAAAAAATCCTCCCAAAAATTTTTCCCAGACAAAATCGAGCTTTTTTTATTTATTCCGATTTCAACGATTGTTGGGCGTGGATCGGTGCAGATTAATTAATTTGTTAGAATATACAATTTGTCAAAAAAGTACATACGTACAGGGTGAGAAAAAGAATAACAACCGATTTCTTCATTTTCGGTCATTTTTTTTAAATACAACAAAACCCAAAAAAGAAAGTCAAATTGTATTTAGAATTCTTACATTAACGTCTTCTAACAGTACCAAGTGGGAAAAGTGGAAAAAGTTAATAAGTACAAAAATTTATTTTGTCAAAAGTGTCAATCGAAATCTTTCAAATTAAATATCTCGGAAACTATGCAACACGAATATAGAGCTCCACTAGCTCTATCCGTAGAGACCTCACCGGTCATTGCTACTTGCCGTTTCCCAGAGGAAACACCTTATTTTTATTTACACCTCTATTTTTTCCTGCTGGTATAATACAGCAACCAAATGCCAACATTTTTATAGTAACTTCCACTCTTAATTCTACACTTATATTAAAATTCAACGTTGAAAACCTCATTTAGAATCATAAAACACGCGGTTTTTCGTACCGGACTATTAGTAATGCTTAAGTGAATGGTGTTTCTGTCTTGTTGGGTCGTTGATGTCTTTTGACAAAACCATACCTCATCTAAATAGGTTGACTAACGAGGCAGGAAAGATTTTGGCAGACCACATCCAAAATACGATATATTCTCGTTACACAGACTATATAGTCCAACCAGACATGAGACATATTACATAGGCATCAAAATAATGACATCCTTTTGAACTAATATGACAGACAACAACTGTCCCCCTGAAGTTCCGTTGTGCAGACTTTATATAAAGTCTGTCCCACGGAGGTTTACATGACTGGATATGTTTTTAGTAAAAAAATATATCTTGATAATATGGTAGATAGTAGGTTAAATTTAGAGAAACTGAGAAAAAAATTTAAAAATGAAAGTAAACTAAACCAGATAAATTGTTTCTCTTTCAGTAATTTCTTCATTTGGCCGCTCGATTTATCGAAAAAATCGTGGTGGCCACATTTCCGACTTTACCCAACCGAATAAAGTTATAAAATTCACTTTTTTTCGAATTCCAGAAAATCAATTCATTTAATCGGACCATTCCGCGATAAGAAAACCCGCTCCTCTGCGAAATTTCCAACTAAAATCGAAATTATACGTTTCTTCGTTTTCAAATCGTTATCACCGCGGAGGTCGAACTCGCACTTTAATGTTGCCATGCCCGATTTAAATATACCGCTCCATTAAGGACTCTTTAACCGCTTAATTTCTACAGAACCGTACATTACTATTCGGTCCGTACTGACATTAAACTGGTCCGTTTATATAAATCCGGCATTTTATCGGCGCCGCACATTATACCGGTGACATCTCAATATACAGTAAAATGCGCTTGAGTAAAATAAAGACTTCGACAGAACAAAATGGCAGTGGATAATTTAAGTAGAGATAAAGCAGCGGGAGCCCGGGGCTTTTACGATACTAGAATATATTATGGGAATGAAAATATTATCAACCGAGTTACACCAGCGGTCATAACAGTTTTAAATTGTGAATGGCTACGTTAAAAATAAAGTTTTATTGGGGTAGAATTGGAGTTTGTGCTTTTTATTTGGCGCTCTGTTATAGTTGCAATTAGGTCGAATTTCTATAAACGGCACACTAATTGATTTATAAATACCTAAAACCTGTTTAAAAAAAAAATTAAAAATATCTGTAATTGAATTTGAAATCCGTGGAATATACACACATGGCCAAAATTATTGCATATAACGATATTTTTATTTTATTTTGGACCTAATATGATTCTTTTTATATTTTTGGACATATTGGCTTACTACACGACAAACTAATATAAAATTAAAAATCTAAGTGCAACTAGGCTGTTTATTATAATTTTATTTCATAATGAGTGAAAATCAACAAAAACAAATTTCATTTTAAATAGAAAATATTGAAAACAATTTTAATTATTTCTCACAACTAATAGTCTGTATTGCCTACTCGAGCCTCAATGCAAGCTGCGAGACGACGTGGCATACTCTCAATTAAGTTGTCCAGAAGATGTTGAGGAATAGCTTCCCATGTTTCGCGCGCAGCAATTTTCAATTCATTTAAGGTACCGGGGGGGGGTCATTCCTTTTGGCAATATGGCGTTTTAGCATATCCCAAGCATACTCGATAACATTCATATCTGGAGACATCGGTGGCCACCACAATTTTCTTATACCCTCTTCCTCACAAAATTCGCGAACCGCTAAAGTGCGATGGGCAGGAGCATTATCGTCCATGTAAACAAATTCATCCCCCACTGCCCCTCGAAATGGACGCACAGTAGGCTCTAAAACGAAAAATATGAGGCACCTGTCATTGTGCCATCAATAAAAACAAGAGGAGTTCGAGCTCCGTGCATTATACCTGCCCATACCATAATGCTTCCTTGAAACGGGACACGGGGTTGAGCCGCATTCAAGCGTGCTCGTATTCCTGATGCTCTCCAGACCAAAGTTCGTTTTACACTAGGCCTATTCATGTTTCATCACTAAACATGACGAAATTCCAATTAGGTCCACTTGAAACATTTACTCCTTTAAGGCGAGCTAACTCAATTTTAATAGCAGTACTAGAAAGCAGGGGATTGCGTCGTGCAATTAGGGATATTTGACGGTCTTGCACAGCAGTAGTAACTCTCTTTCTACCTCTTCCAGGCCGGTCTGTAACCTCGTTTGTCTCACTGATTTTTTTTAATATTTGCGAAACATCGCTTTGGTTAACTCCTACAATTTCAGCTATTGCAACTTGCCGGTAGCCCTGTTGAGACAGTGTTACTATTCTGACTCTATTATAAACTGTGAAATAATGTTTCTAGGCATTTTAAGGCCAAAACAATAGTCAAATTTCTTCTGAAACCCAAGAGACAACAAATCGAAATGTGCAAGAATTTGTAATAATATTGGGTCTGAACGATAAACAATGTTTACCATATCCATTTTAACAAAAAAATGTTTATTACAGATTATCAAAGCTATGTATAAAAAAATAATATTTAAATTCCTTTCCGTATATTTTTAAACGATATATGCAATAATTTTGGCCATGTACGTATATTTTTTAGATATTTTGAATTTAACTAAATGCATTTCTTTTTGCAAAATTTAACAGCCTAGGCATGTAATGTAACTTCTTCTTTACGTGCCGTCTCTTTTGTGGTGGTTGGCCATCACATTGGCACAGTGAGTCCAATTTCTGATGTTTGTCAACCAAGATAGTTCCTTCCTGCCGAGACCTGTTTTTCCTTCAATTTTTGATTTAACAATTAATTGTAGAACTTGAAATTAGTCGTTTCTTAATACAGTATGTCCCATTGTTCCGTAGACGTAGAACTACGACGTATTCTTGGAATCAAAATAAGTTCATTGGACACAATTAAACTCTATGCAGAAGTGCTTCGTTTGCCTGCTAGAATAGGGATGTTCGGTCTTAAGACTTTCAGTACCGGTATCCGGTATCACGAAGTACCGGTCCTAGAACAGGTATACCGGCTCCAACGATTAGATTGGTGGGATCCACACTGAACCGATATACCGGCTGGACCGGAAGACCGGTTGGACTGGAAACCCGGATGGACCGAAAGACCGGTTGGACCGGAAAACCGGAATATCGGAAGGATCGAAATAACTTATTATAACTAATAAATAGTTTTGGTTGTTATGCCAGTGAGCATATACCTCATGATACCGTATTATAAAATATAAATTGAATGTTCTTGTACCTGTAACGTTAAGTAAATACGGTAACGTATTAAATACAGTATTATGAGGGATAAATTAAATTTCTCAGAATATATCGTAAATCTATCCGTTACCGTTATAACGTTATTGATCTAACTTAAGATTCTCATTGTTTATTTTCACATTTCCGGCATATTCTTGATTTCTTGTCCAATATTCTTTTTTCTTATGAAAAATGGAAAAAGTACTGGAAGCTGCTGTTCTTGGAGATATAAATGGAGCTAAAATAAGACGATATTGTACATATTTTAAATAATAGAGTTGACGCTATTGAATATCGGCCTGAGTTTGGCATTTTAATTTATATAATATACATGAGTGATCCATGAGTAAGCTGTTTTACTTGAATTTTAGATGTACTGAAAAAGACGACTAAATAAACAAATCAAACTAGAGTAGCAATGTCTTAAACATACATCAAAATAAGTTATATTGCATGTTTCTGATCGTATTACACCGATTGATAAAAAAAATGGCGCCCAGTTGGCTTGGAAATGAACATCGATTACATTCCCCAAATAATTTTACATATAAAATGGCGATCTTCATTTCATAGCCATGACGCAGTTTTTTTCGATCATACAGTACCTAGAGTAGGAGAATACAATCAGTTTTGCAAAATAATTTTAATCTAGGAGCCTCTGAAAAACAGATACGGTCTAATGATTTTCGTGTCTTCTCCTGGCCAATTAAAAGATGCACAAATGACATTTTTAATTATAACTCTATTTTTTCAAATAGAATTAGGGTGGCTCATTAGTACTCAAATTGTCGTTATGAACCGCATGTTACGATTTCAAATGAACCACATACGAAAATGTCAAAAGTTGACATATTATGATATGCCATTCTATTCAGACTGTCTTGGTCTTTCATTTCCTTATCACTAAAGATAAAAGCAATGGAAGTTCGAGATTATTTTAGTATCAATACTGAATTATTATCTACCACATATAAGCTAATTTAACGTGTACTTATTAAGATACGCTTAAAATATTGCACAGAAACAAACGGTATCTTAAAAAGAGAGTCTTTATTAACACACAATTAATTTTGCAAGATACTTAATCCTATTCCTCCTCGTTTTTTTAAACTTAAAGCTCGTATTGCGAGTTGTAGCGGATAAAAGTCGGTATCAAAGAAGCGGCAGCGAAAGAATTTTGTCGAGATGATATGATCACGATATATGAGGCCTAAGTTACTGTAATCAGCGACGAGTTGTTTACTTAAGGACATATCGCGAAAAGAATCAGTACTCAAAATAAAAGGCTTTCGGGTATTATGTTAAAATATGTGAATACATTATAGCGGAGTGGTGTTAAGTAAAGAAGTGGTGGGTTTCGTTAAAAAAAGCACGCGGCTTATTTATTATACATCGAAAAGTGCGGATAATTATTTTAATTCTTAATTAGAGAGATTATTGGGTTAAGTAAACGTCACTTTTCATCTGTCGCGTCTGACAAAAATCAAGGTCCCTTACATAATTACCTAACCTGTGCAAGTACTATATATCTCAGCTTACTGTGTCTCAACTTTTCTTGCATGATTTTCCTCTCTATTTTTGTCTTCTCTGTGAATCTCGGTTAATCAACTCTTGTTTTATTTTGTTAACTTTTTTCATTTAAGCTCAAGAGACTATAGGCTCTTCAGATTCCAGTGAGTGCCATTCCATGACGACTTTGAATGCTGAATGCTAAAGAAAGACGACTGTGAAATGTATGAATGCTGTGAGTCGTATATTGAGACACACCCTTTTGTGTCTAAAAAAACGAAAACGTACGACTTAGAGAACATAAAAAGCATGATAAATGTGAAACAATGAACTTTTTCATTACTATTTCTATAATAAGTAACTATGAATAAGTAATTCTCTCTCTCTCTCTCTCTCTATAATGTACCATATCATTATTCTTTATAATTATTTAATATATTTTGTTTTGTGTATCTATAGTATGTAGAATTATTTCCTTTTTTATTTAAACAACACAAAACATCACAATTATTACAAAATCGTCTAAATGAACACAAATATGAGACAAATATCATAATATGAGAATACGACAAAAAATAAATAAAAACGCGCTATACAGGGTTGTTCACCACATACGACACGGAGTATTATAGCTAAACGATTAGATTTTTACAAATTTTAAGTTTTGGGTTCGTTGAAGGACTATTAGAGCTACAATTTAGAAATAATTTTACAAGATACAGAGTGTCCCAAATAAGTAAAAAATGCTATAGTTGTATTTTTTTAAACAGAACACCCTGTATATTATTACATTTTTAGATTCTACGATTGAAATAAAGGTATATTTTATTAAGGTTTATCACACTTAAACCTTACCGGTTTTGAAATATTTTCAATTTTGTGAAATTGCAGTAAAAATTTTAAGGCTTCATTTCTCCAAGGGTATCAAAGTTTTTAATAGGTAATATTTGCTGAAGTTTATTTATTTATTAGTTATTGTGTTGCAATAATAAAAATTATACTACCTTATACAGAGTGTCTAAAATTTTATTTTAAATAATTACAAGTTTTAAACGGCAATAACTTGTTTAATTTAAATGGAACGCCCTATATATTTTAGGAGAATCAGATGCATAATTTAATTGTCTATCAAATTGTATTATACCACTTTTTACCTATCCCTTCAAGTTTTCGTAGAAAATGCATTTTCTTATAATTTAGATCTCATTTTTCAATATATCCATGGAATATTGACATTTTAGATTGTTTTTAAAGCAACAAATGTACAAAATATACAGGCTAGTAATATTATTTTTTTAACAAAATGGTAATATTACTAGCCCATTTGTACGCAAAAAGAAAACTATTTAAATCTTCATAAAAGAGTATACCATTAATTAAATATACCACCATTATTTCCGCCCAAATACTAATTAATTACATACTTAATTATGTTCGTGAATAAATTATTCAAAATAAATGTGGATTTGAATCAGAAATTAATATAATAATAAGTTATAAAAATGAATGTCTTTGTTGTTACAAATAAGCATTTGTCAAAAAATGAAATATCATTTTTAAGGTGTTACTTTTTACTACACTGTCTAATACACATAAAAAATTCAGTTTTTTAGTTTTTGGAGCAATTATCATTAATCAACGCAAACAGTCAATTAATGTAGTTTGAATACTGAAATCATATTAATTGGTCCTTTTTAGCAAATATTTAAACAGTTTTTTTTTTTATCTTTTAATGAAATAAACAAACTATATCGACAATATTAGTATCTGTACTCTTTAAAAATTTGGTACATCTTTAAAAATAATCTAAAATGACAGTCTTCCATGGATATATTGATAAATGAATTTAAAATTACAAGAAAATGCATTTTCTACGGAAACTTGAAGCTATAGGTAAAAAATGGTATAATACAATTTGATAGACAATTAAATTTTGCATCTGATTTTCATAAAATATACAGGGTGTTCCATTTAAATTAAATAAGTTATTGCCGTTTAAAGCTAGTAATTATTTAAAATAAAATTTTAGACACTCTGTATAAGGTAGTATAATTTTTATTATTGCAACACAATAACTGATCAATAAATAAACTTCAGTAAATATTTAGTATTAAAAACTTTGATACCCTTGGAGAAATGAAGCCTTAAAATTTTGACTACAATTTCACAAAATTGAAAATATTTTAAAAACGGTAAGGTTTAAGTGTAATAAACCTTTATCAAATTTACCTTTATTTTAATCGTAGAAACTAAAAATGTAATACTATACAGGGTGTTCTATTTAAAAAAATACAAGTTTGATATTTTTTATTTATTTGGGACACTATGTATCTTGTAAAAATATTTTTAAATTGTAGCTCTAATAGTCCTTCAACGAACCCAAAACTTACAATTTGTGAAAATCTAATCGTTTAGCTACAATACTCCGTGTCGTATGTGGTGAACAACCCTGTATAAACAGGAAGAACAAAACGGGCGTAGTTTTAGATTCCAAGATACTAAAATTTTAAAAACCGAATCAGGAAACTGATGAAGACCAGATTGTGGTCGAAACTTTTTTTAATTATAACCAAATTATTAGAAAAACATAATATGACATAGATATAATATCTATTATTTAAACTTAACTGCATTCCCAACAATTTCTGCATAACTTATAAATAAATAATATACTATTCAATTATTCAACTAAATAAATCTATATACCTCAAGGCAAAATCTGTACGAAATGCAGAGACTGGTATGTATCTGCATCACAGGAGCCATGAGAACCTGTCCAACAGCAGCAATAGAGGTCATTTTAGACCTAACACCGCTACGTATTGTCATATTCATATATAAAATGTCTAATACAGATGAACAAAAAGATCAATTATTTACATATTCTCTAAATCATTACTTAATAAATAATTTCCCGTTAGAAAAATGTTAACTAATAAAATGCTTCTATGTAAAAGCCCTTTAAAAGAAACAGTATCACTAAAAAGATTCTGAAGTACATTATTTATTCAATCTCTTCCTGTATTTATACTACTAATTTGAAGTTTCAGGTATTCAGAGTTAGCTTTTTAGCCCGTTCGAAATAAAACCTTCAATTATGGCAACGTAACATATGTAAATGTCTGCTAAATGCAGATTTATTCAATCTTCCTTGAGTAAACATATCAAAAAGACTGTCTTTTTTCTGATAAGTGATGACTGGATGCGAGGTCTTAGCTATCTCTTCAATCGCTTATCGAGCATTGTCATTACGGATCTTGGCGAGATCGCTTTTTGGTGGTAATTGAAGGGTTAAGTAAATGCCAGAAATTATCATTTGGATAAAAAAAAAGGTGAGTGAAAACACCTTCATATTATTCTAAAATTCTCACTATAACCAGTATAGTATTTAATTTTGATTTTTCAAAAATATAAAAAATAAGAAACAGCATAGTCATTAATAACCTGACAGATGTGTCGTGGTCATTGAGTTTTGACAGTCTTGGTACACACATAGAGAGATTATAGATTCTACAGGAGGAGAGAAGTTAATCACCGCGGCCTAATACCTCCTACTACTACTACTGCCATTACTCGCTGACGAGTATTTAATACGCATCAGAACATGGTTACGCAAGACGTTTTCTTTAATGAGCTTTCCTCTGACTGAAAAGTCCGGTACGTGATGTTACCTCTCTTCCGCACTCCGGGCAGTTTTTGGTTGTTATGGTATGGTCTTCTAACTACCGAGCAAAAGTTTCTCTCTTCCAATTCTCATTGCTGCTCAATACTACAGTTGTAATACAGTAATACTGAACGAAGTTGAACATTCTTGGTATGTTATCCACTGGGAGATGGAGGTGTGGAATTTTTCTTTTGAGGGTATCCTTTATATATTTATATTTCCAAGCATTTGAGTACTGCCAGTACTGCTTTCGTTAATGACTATTCTAATCATTGTGCCATTGGCATATTTACCAATGACAATATGTAGCGGTGTTAGGTCTAAAATGACCTCAATTGCTGCTTGAAGGTTTTATAACAGTTTGTATTACAAATGATGTATATATACCTATGTGGCGTTTTCATTTTCACAGAACGTCCACTATTTATAATAGACGTACGAGTATATGCTAAAAAAACAATGTGTTCTTCAATAGTTTTGTTTAGATGTTTTAAATAGTTTCTCTTTTGTTCAGTGTGTTTTTTGCTCTGACAACGGGACAAGGTATACTTCCTGAACCATTTTTTATCACATATGTAAATTTGTTTTACTAACATGGTATCACTGACAAATTGGTTTCTATTTGGACTCCAAAAACTAAAATAACTTGTTAGAGAAAAAAGTTTGTTTTGTAGTTTTACTTCTAGTGGCGAAAAAAAATAGGATTCCTTTCAAGATGCAAAAACTATTGTTTCTTTTGAATATTCTATAATAAAAATCGTCCGTTGTAGTCTCCGTTTTTCAAAAATAAATCTCCACATCGGTTTTCTCGGGAGATCTGAAGGTCGATCCCATAAAAGGGTTATAGCGCGGTCAGATCACTCGTGTACTTGGCAAAAATTGTGATTGGCATATAGGGTTCGGCACTAGTGCGTCGGGTGTTTAGACAAAATTTCTAAATTATTTAATATAGAAGCTACGCGCACTATCGCCTGACCCCGTAGGTATGCCAATCACATTTTTTTACCAAGTACACGAGTGGTCAAAGTCCGCCTTTAGAGAACGTCTAAAGAAATGCTAAATTAAGGAGCGTCTGACGTAGGGTTTATTGCAATTTTTGTTGTTACGAATTTAGAAGTTTTATTCACACATGTGCGCCAGTTATTCGCAACTAGAAGAAAATTATAACATAAGAAGATATTTTTATAAGCTATGTTGTACCCAAATAGAAAACAGCTTATCATTGTCTTTTTACTAGTAAACCAAATTTGCCTAACCGGCAAAAAAAACCTTTTAAAATCTCCATCCGCAATAAAAAAAACTAAAATAAACAAAGAAAAGACCATTTAAAATAATTCAATAAAACACTGAACAAAACACAAACAAAAAACAA
Source organism: Sitophilus oryzae (assembly GCF_002938485.1). Classification (NCBI taxonomy): domain Eukaryota; kingdom Metazoa; phylum Arthropoda; class Insecta; order Coleoptera; family Curculionidae; genus Sitophilus; species Sitophilus oryzae. The sequence goes on from NW_022147124.1 coordinate 356,344, forward strand.
AAATTTGAGAACAAAAAAATTGATATACCAAAAATACCATGTGAATGTGAGACATTTTATTGACGATTATGAGAGATTATATTTTATATTGACGCATCATTCAGACCGAATTATAAAAACATAGAGATTAAAAAAGGGCACGGTTTTAGCAAATCTAATATTTGTCAGCATTCACGGAACAGAGTAAGAATTATGTGAAAGAACGGATACCCTCTAAAGAAAAAAAAATAATGAGGCGGAATTTAATCCAATCTATTAAATCTAGTACAAATAAATAATGTTATTATGTTATTATTAGTCAGACATCTGTGGAGATTAGTTAAACAAATTACAAACAATGGTTTTGAGCTTTGTTAATATTGCTAAAATAAATCACGTACAAGAATTTTAAAGTTTAATTCTTTAATATACCCCAAATCCCAATTACTGTCGCCTTCAAATAAAATTTTCTAACAACCCCTACCAAAGAAAAAGTATATCTGGACTAACAAGAACATCATTAGGAGATCATATTATAGTTGGGTCTATTGTACTATTTTAGACATTGGACACATGTGGCCGATCCTCAATGAAAAAATCGAGGGTAACAATAGAACAGAAACGAATCGATAATCCATTCATCAAGTCGGCCATTTTCCGCTTTCGATCAAATTAGTCGAAGATAATGAAGATTAGTGATCTTCCGATCCATTAACATCCACAATAGAGACTGTTTCCATGTTGTCGATAGCTTAATGGTAGAGGAACAGCAAATAAAAATTAGGTTTTTAGTTATGTACAAAAATTCATTTTATTTACAATAAAAAAACTTCTTGCCATATTTGTAAAACAGAACAATAAAAAAATATATTACACAACTGACGCCAGTTGATTTTTTATGTTATATTACACCCCTAAGAATTGACAGTTGCTTAGATTAATATATGAGTGGTTCAGAAGTGAACTGGATCAAGCCCTCGAAGACAATTTTGGAGAAATTGAGAGTTAAAAGTTTTTTAATATTACTGAATAAATAAAAATAAATCAATATGGACAAAAAAAGCCTGACACAATGCTTTATTATATTTTAAATTATGTTAATTGCAAACTAAAGTAACTCAAAATATACCTGTGGTTATTTTTAAGAAGTTTGTTTATACTTTTTTGATCTTGAACATTTTATCTCTGAAAATATTTGAAATTTTAGATATAAATTGGTTCATCGGTACATTCTTCATCGTCATTAAGGGATTTGTTAATTTCACATTGTCTGTTAATAGTTTTTTCTCCGATTTTTATAAAAAATATGCTATATAGGTGGGATAAAGGGAAGAAGATATTTCATGTGTTGCCTTTTAGAGTGTGTTACGTTACGCCTATTTGAGATGATAACATTTTTCTTCCTCGTGCAATTTCATTCAGATCAACATGTCAGATATCTTAGTATTTGTAAGAAAAACCGCCTAACTTATTGATGTAGTAATAGTAAAAATAATGATAAATCAAACCATATTTTCAGAATCGATAGAATCAGACCTTTCAGGTGATTGATAATCTGATTCACTTGGTGCAAATGGTACAGACTTTGTTTCATTGTCATCCATTTTATCAAAAAAATATTTTTTAGCCCTAAACTTTAGCACGCGTGTTAAAATCGCGCACAACGTTAAATTTTATGGACTTGATCCAATTCACTTCGAAAGGAATCAACAGAATATTCAGAAATCAAACAGAAACAGGCTATAGCTGCTTAGTGCCTGAAGTATGAATTGATCCATTTCTCTACTAGAAAAAAAACTGCACTTGATCAATAATTCTGACCACTCCATATGTCCGATATCATAATGGCAAAATGGTAATCTAAGTAACAGTTATAACGGATTGCTAAGTAACAGTTGCACAATTGATTTTTAATAATGTATACTCTAGCCTGAATAACCATCACTCTACAGCTACAATTTTCAGTGATTTCTCTAAAAAACAATACTATGTACTCAAATTACAATACTACGTATTCAGAGGAGTGCCGCTCGTATGGCTTAAGTCATATCTTGGCAACAGAAAACAGCTTGTGAGGTGATACTATTTTGTTTCTTGTGTTTATCAACGACATTACAAATCTAGATATTAGCGGTAAAATCTGCCTCTTTGCGGATGATACTAGTTTCACTTGGAGCGGCCCAGATGTTACGGCACTATATAATGCCATATCCAGTGATTTAAGTATCATTAAATCTTGGTGCGATTCTAATCTCCTATGCCTCAACCTTTGTATTATTACTAAGTAAAGTACTTATTAAGTACAAATTTTGTACATAATAAGACTTCTATTATTGACGTCATGTGAAATTCTTAGGACTTGTTGTAGACAACTCGTTAAAATGGGACTTGCATATCGAAGCTTGATCAAAGAAACTAAGCGCTGCCTGTTTTGCGCTAAGATCAGTTTCTAAGGAACTTAACTTATCAACCTCTAGAATAGTCTATTAGGCCCTTTTTGAGTCGCATCTTCGTTGTGCTCTTCCATTCTGGGGTACTTCCTGCGCGACAAATATTGATCGTATTTTCAAACTTCAAAAGAGAGAGTTCGATATTTATTGGGACTGAACAGTAGAACTCACCCAGAATTTCTTTAAAAATTTCAAAATACTGACTCTTCCTTCTTTATTTATTTTTGAATCCGTTTGCTTAATCCGCAAGCACATATCTGCTATTCCCGAAAGGCCACCTCATAACTATCCACTTGGAATGCGGAAAATCCACATGGAGACCATTATCAGTCAAAAATTGTTTTGGCTACCATTTAATTTTGTTAGAAAAATCATAAGAAAACCGAGTAACACAATTTATCTATTGTAGAATAGTAAACAAATTTAAAATGTCATTAAAAATATTATACCTTCGCATTGATTATCATCTCTATCTAATAATTACAGTTGAGGGTTGGAACCTTTGGTGTTACACAGCAAAATAAAAACACTAAATCACCACAATACACCAAAACACTTTTACTTTTACACTGGACGCGCGTTTCGCTAACCATGTTAGCATCATCAGCAGATGATTATAAACTAAAGTACAATCTACAAGTTGAGCGTTTATATACTCGCTCAGTGGGCCCCGAGTGGGCGTGGCAAAATCTAGCCAACCGAGTCAGAGCCAACTGAGCGTAACAGTTAGATTTCCGCCACTAGAGTAGTAGGAACAAAGAACTTGAAGGAATTGGACCGTTGACTCTGTTCATACTATCTTTACATTTATTAATTCTGATGCTTTCATATGCATCTAATTGTCTGTAATTTGAGACTTGTTTAATTAATTTTAAATTATTAAGATCTATACAATGTTCATTATCAACAATATGTTCGGCAACGCAAGATTTATCCGGTCTACCATATCTTATCTGAGTTAAATGTTCTTTAAATCTAGTTAATATTGATCTTCTAGTTTGCCCAACATATTTCTGATTACAATCTTTACAAGAAATTTCATAAATACCCGACCTTTCCAGTGGAGGTGTTTTATCTTTTGGATTACCTAATAATTGTTGTAATTTATTATTAGCACTATACACAAGTTTATAATTGACATTCTTAAAAATTCCTTTTAGACCACGGGATAACTCCCTATCAAACGGTATCGAAAAATATTTAGACGTATCTTTCTCCACTTGAAAAGTCGAATTTTCAGAAATCATTAACGTTTTCTAATTAATTTATCAACTAGTGAAGGAGAATATCCATTACACTCAGCTACATTCCTAATGTAATCTCTTTCTATTTCATATCTTTCGTTGGAAAGTGGGAAACTAAGTAATCTATGAACTAAGAAATTTAAACTAGCCATTTTATGTTCAACACTATGATGTGATTCATTAGGAATATATCTGCGTGTGGTCGTATTTTTCCTATAGATATCAAATTCCAGGCAATTATTAGTATTTCTAATAACTAATACATCTAGAAATGGTAATCTGTCGTTGTTCTCAATTTCATGCGTAAATTTAATGGAAGGAAAACGATTATTTAACTTAGAAATAAAATTATCTATGGTGTCTGAATGTGTATCAAAAACAGCAAAATATCATCCACATACCTAAACCATACTCTTGGAAAATACTCAAACTGATTCTTAGCCTCCACTTCAAACCTGCTCATGAATAAATTAGCCAAAAATGGAGACAATGGATTACCCATTGCTGTACCTTCCCGCTGTTCAAAAAAGTTGTTATTAAATTGAAAACAATTTTGTTTCATACATAACGATGTAAGCTCAATATATTTACTCACAGTTTTGTTGTCGAGACCATTTGCGTTCAGTAATTCCTTTAAGTAGCCTAAAGTATGTGGAATTGGAACACTTGGGAACAACAAAGATACATCAAAGGAGACCAAAATTTCACCTTCATGCAATGTTATATCTTTAATTTTGTTAATGAATTCAATATTATTTTTAACTGAGAAAGAATGTTCATGATCAGGTAAATTTTCGAACTCCCTTGATAACCATTTTGCCAAATTATAAGTCGGAGAACCTACAACCGAAACAATTGGGCGCATTGACTTGTCCGGTTTATGAATTTTTGGCAAAGCATACAATTTTGGTAATGAGGGATTGGATACTTGCAATTTCCTCTTTAAAGAAAGATCAATAAGGGTGTTACATTCTTTTTAGAGTTTTTTAACGTCTGCTACCATCTTAGACAAGGGATTCTTTTTCAAATTTATGTAGGGGCCATTATCGATTAAGTTGTTAACCTTATCGTAATAGTCTTTTTTATCTAATATAACAACCTTATTTCCCTTATCAGCTTTTATATAGAAACAATCTTTGTTACGCAAACTCTTGACAATATTGTGCTCTTTGTTAGATTTTAATGAATTACTTGAAACAATATTTTTTGATAACTGATTTCTACAAGCCTCTCTTGCAAATATTTTAGAAGCCTCGGGCAAGTGCTGAATAGCAGTTTCAACACCAACGACGATTTCCTCAAAAGCGCTACCAGAGTTGGGCAATGCATACTTTAAACCTTTGTATTAAGTAAGGTAAAAAGAAATAAATATCTTCCCAACTTTTAAGCATTAAAGTTAACGAACATAATATATTAAGACATAAAAATGTAAACCTCACTACAGTATTTCTTTTTCTCTCAGTATGACAAACATAAAATTAATTAATTTAATTTAATGAATTGATATAATTGAAAATACTTATTTAAACCGAATGACTTTTCCGTTTAATATACTGTATAATACTGTACTTTTATATAGGTTTGACTGTTTATGCCCCTCTTCCTACTACCAACTTAACATTTCGAATAACAGCATGTTTTTATTGCCCTTGTTTAAATTACATTTACCATCATATTTGCATTAATTCCGCGGAATAAGTGTAGTAATAAAAACGTGAATACTTCTCTACAGTCCAGTTTAAAAAACCGCACGTTGACACATTAAGAAAAACCGTCTCGGCTGCACACACTGTAGGTGGACCAATCAAGATTAAAAAAGCATAAACTTGTGCAGATTACTGCTTTTCTATATGTTATAGCGAACCGTATAAAACGGCACAGTATAAATTCGCTATTTATACGAAGACGTTCCTTAACATTTACGGCTTTTTAAATTATACGATCTCATTTGCGCTCTAGTTACCGAAGGCAATAAACTGGATATTTTAAGTTGAATTCCGGTTTTTCGTAGATGCTTTACCGAGACAAATGATTCCGATGTAAATTCTAAGACTTTTACGCCTTAATTAAGGATGATTCATATTTTGAGAAGGATATTTTGATCCTTCGCGGCAATAACTAACCAAAGTAATTTATGAAAAAGTAAAGCTTTATTCATAACGTCGAAATTAGTGGAATAAATCAGTGGTTTCAATTAGCGTAGGAGTTTGTTCCTCTTATTTCAATGGAAGCATTCAAAACGTCAAAATTAGTGGTAGTTTTTTTCAATTAGTAGAAACAGTTACAAACTTTTAACTTTTCCACTAATTATACTTCAAAATTGGTCAGTAATGTTATTTTGGCCTTTGATTATCATCCGTCAAGAGAAATTGTGGTTAGAAATCAAAAATTTATTGTTTTATAAGCCAAAGCTTCATTCAGAAGCTCGAAATTAGTTGAATAAATTAGTGGTTCAATTAGCGTATAAGTTTGGTATAAGTTTGTTCCTCTAATATCAATGCAAGCATTCACAACGTCAAAACAAGAACTGCTAACAAGAACATATAGAAACGACAGACAGATATTTTTCTCTTTCACAATCCTAAACTTGATGGAATCGTTTTGTGATTTGAGATGATTCAAGAAGAAATCCCACTGTATATCGGTTCCGTTCCAGATTATGATGTAACAGTCAAATTTCCTCGCAACGACCTCTGTGTGCTAGCTCATAAAATATCGCAAATAGCTATTATTTTTGCATCATGTTTACTATAATTTTATTGTTAAATATTATTTTATTTAAATTTTACAAATATGCAACCCGATATACACCGCGCTATAGATACACAATATTGTCACTGGACCAGGCACATCAGCAGTAGTAGGCTTTTTGTCCATCTCTCTATATCTTTGATCATCACCTCCGTCACTTGTCACTGTCAGATCAAATCAGATGTTTTTGGATTTATTTATCCGTTGTTTTGGTTATTGAAATTTTATAATTATCAGATAAAATTTCGTAGTTAAATTGGTTATTTTTGATGTGGATCGCAGTGTGCAATTCGTTCTTTTAATTGTGGAATTTCTGAGTTTAGTTCGTTCATTGACCGGATATGGAATATGGCTGAGGAGAAAACATCATTTTTTATTTATGCTTTTTTGTGAGTTGGACTAGTCAAGATATATAGTTCTCTATCTATATCCTGGAGGGAGATTTCCGGTTGAAATCTGATTTTGTGAAGGAAATCGAATCTTTGCATCACTTCTTGTGTATCCACCGTCAGAATATCGTCGTGAAGAACTGGCTGCCGTTTCGTGAAGCATTCCCTGTTGGTGAATGGCAGGTCTTCGTAAAGAAGGATTAAGGCTTCCGAAACACATTTGGTCAGAAACGTGGTTGGATTTTGTTGAGTTTACATGGACCACCGACCAATTTCCGTAAGGGATTAATAGCCAAATTTTTCCGACCGATATCCCGATTCCACGTGCCCAAGAAGTCCCCGAACAGTTCCAAGAGCAAGAAGACCGATCCAGACCGTAGTGCACAGAACAGTCCAGAATTCCATCCTGTTGCCCGTGTAGAGGTACCCGTTGGACATCATAAACCCTCGTTGAGGGTTTTTATGTTCACCTTTTGAAGTCCTCCACCTGGCCGGCATCCGTACGTCTGCTAACATCCGTGGGCTCCAGTGACAGTACACCGAGCTGCTGTACCCTGCTGTAGCCACCCCATAGCTATACACCGTAGCTCACCCGGAGAAAGTTTCAAGTAATTTCAAGACTGTAGAGTAAGATCGTTTAGATATTAGTATAATTTTAGACTTGATTTATGGGTATAAACCACCCTGATTGTATTTAGTATTAAGTTAGATAAGGGGGTTTGACGTCATAGGTTTAGTTATTGCATTTAATTTAAAATTCCATTTTCTTTTCCAACCTTTCGATTTAAATAATTTCTTAACATATTACATTTTACATTTCATTCGTTTTTTTTTATATATATTTAACTTTTTAATATTTTAATAAATTGCTTAAATATTTTTAGTAGTATTATTTACAGTCTAGTCTCATAGTTAAGTTAGAGTCACTTAAGTACAAATAATTATAGTAAGATTTGAAGTTCATGATAGTTGCACTCAACAGTTCGAGGTTAGTGTTGAAGTCTACTTAATAGTTACATCTTTTATGCCGAGTTCATAGAGTATAATCTCGTGGCGCCCTTTTATTAATATCTTTGAACCCCGACCACCCGGCTGTTAAAATTAAAAAGCTAGTGGCCTCTATGCAACTCATTACCAATTAAGTAAACTTGTGTTTTATTGAACTCCAAATTAGAAAGGGCGTGGCAATGAAAGTATCGTCAACATATCACAACATATTCGCAATTAGTTAAGTTTAAGCTTCATTCAGAACCTCGCAATTAGTGGAATAAATTAGTGGTTTCAATTAGCATAGAAGCTTGTTCCTTTAATTTCATAGTAAGCATGGGAACGTTTAAATTAGTGGTCATATATAGATTTTTTTTAACTTAGTGGTCAAATATTTGGTTGTCAAATATTTGGTTTCTCTATAGATACAACTGACCGCGAGCTGAATGATCGTAAACTTAAAGGTATAAAGTGTAATTGAAACCACTAACTTATTTTACTAATTGCGAGGTTCTAAATTAAGATTTACATTTGACAACGGAGGTTTTTCTCTTTCTCAAAGTGATCCTTCTAACCGAAATGTCGTGCTAATCAAAAATAAATAAATACAATGAAAGTCCGAAATTCGTTTAATTTCGGTAAGAATGAAGTTAAAAGTAGCCAAAATATATTTTTGTCAAGTTAAGCTAATTAAGTTCTTAAACATTTGGTCGACAAAATAAAAATTCCCGAGCAAATTCCCAGCGACACATCTTCACCGTTTCGACAGATAAAAACCTTTCCTTATCAGCTTGAGCCGCAGAAAGTGCAATGCCTTCTCGCCCATTATTTTATTAATATCTGATGGACCCTTAACGTAACCGTAAAAGTTCATCGATAATGAAACGTTTGCTCCTTTTGCCTCTTCACTTTTAATTAAGAAACTTTGTTTCGATTTGAGATACAGCGGCGAATTTTGTGTGAAGAGAATTTCGTTTTTCTCCTTTTCGAGTCGTATAAATGCTAATAGGTCAAAATGGGCGATTTGGCAACTTAATTCGCAAAGAGCCAACATAAAAGCTCGGCTGTTCGTGTCGTTGTAACTTTAGCACCCGGTTTTCAAACTGGAATTCCGCGACTTCAACGCTATCGCTTCTGATATTTTTCGTAGATTAGGCCAAACAAATTGGAATACCGAAAAGCTACCTTTAATGCTGTTAAGATCATTCGATTCCGGTCACTTTCTTCCAAATATATGTGGGATTGTAGCTAATAAGATGATTCTATTAAAAACATAAAATTAAAAAGAATGCCTAGACTGGCATCACAATTCTTTGAACAAAAATAAATTGTGAGGTCTTATGTAAAACCAAGTCAGTTTATGTAAAGTCAAGTTCTATAGTAGCACCTAGTCAATAACTTTCTTGAAGTTGAAGTACTCAGGCTAGAAGTGAAAATTGAAGGCCGTGATACCCGAGCTAGCGTCACGACACACGTCACAAAAAGTGGTAATGATCGAAAGAGTTGTAAGCCAATGAGGAAGTTGCGATTATTGAGATGGATCTATGGAGCGTGATCATCGTTGTATTACAACAATGCTATAAAAATCGGATTATCACAACAATGCTGTAAAAATCGAAGAAGAACTATTGGAATATGTAGAGGAATTCAATTACATCGGCAGTTTGATTTTGGAAAAGGCCAATATCGACTCTGAAATTCAGCACAGGATTAGCAGCGCCTTAAGAGCATTCTGGAAATTAAAAGACAGGGTTTTCTACAATCATGACTTGAGTACAAAAACGAAACTTGCACTATACCGAGCAATTATAATCCCCACCATGTTATATGGGAGCGAAACCTGGGTGCCGTACCGCAGGCACATTGTTTAATGCTTGCAACGCTAATGCGGCGCTTATTTAATGCTTGCAACAGAGACACCTCAGACAACTCTTAGGAATCCGGTGGTTCCATCATGTCTCAAACGTATCGGTCCTTGAGAAAGATAACTGCGAGAGTATTGAAGTCATGGTTGCAAAATCCCGCTTAAGATGGGCTGGTCACGTATGCCGAATGCAAGAAAACCGCATACCAAAATCTCTGCTTTACGGTTAGCTTGTAGACGGTAAGAGGAGGCCGGGTGGACAACTGAAAATGGACAAGAACATTTTCCACGAAAACTTAAAGGGGATTAACATGCAGAATAAGTGGGAAGACGCAGCTCACAATAGAACTTAATGGAGAAGAATTGTAAACTCAGTTAACAGCGACAACCAAAAAATAAAGAGGCAACAAAGCAGAGTGCATCAGAGCAGAGTACGGTGCAATTAAAGAAATTGGCCAAACAATAATTCATAAACTATGAGCTATAATTACTAGATATATTGGCTATATAATATATCTAGCTATTGTATGTCCTTTTGATGAGTAAAATTAGTATTCTTGGTTTGTCCACAACTTGACAAGGGCACTGCCGTACTTCCAGATAAAATTATTCAGCATGAAGTAAACTTAAATAACATCATTTTTCCAAGATGCATCCTCAAAACAACAAATCCATATGTTTAATTGGTCTTTTATAGTTTTTAAGATAATTAAATTTAAGCAAATTTGGTGCCTTATCGACAATCTTGGATAAAATCTAAAAATCATGGGTTCATTTTGTAACACATTGGCAGGTTCCCTTGTAGCAAAATTTTTGATTAATTAATCAAATTCACGCTCATAGTTGATAATGATCGCTCTTCCATTTAGTTTCTCATTAAGTGCCTCTCAATTTATTAATACAATATTTGATCACACATATGCAAATTTATATTCTGACATCTTAATTACGTGTAGGTGCAAGGTAATACTAAAGTAAAAAATGTTTCATTTATCATTGTTAGTAAAATAAAAAGATAGACTGACATTGTCTTTGATTTTGGTAATTTACACAACGTTTCGGTCAGATGTATCACTGACCGTTATTTAGTGTGACTTTTCTAAGCCTGTAAATTTTCAAAATTAAAGAATTATCTTGAATTTTAACTTCTTGAACTGACAATTATGTCAGTTCAGTTCATTATGTCAGTTCAAGAAGATATTATATCTCTTCATTCGTCACAAGTCCACCACTTTCAAAGCAAATATTTATATTTATATCGATAGTTTATTATAAACTTTGTATAATTTGATATGCTGGTGCTGCAAGTACACACTCGCCGAGGCGATCCGAGGGGCGACAGGTTAGTTTGATTCGTAGTCGAATCAGTTCAAATTAGTTGTTCGTTGTTCGTTAGGGTTCAGAATCGGGAAATCCCGGTTCTTTTGAAATATGAAAGAGCCATGACTCGAAATTATTAATTTCCGGTTCTTTCGGCACCTTTCGGTACTCGGTAATAATAATTAAAAACATATTTTTTGTTACGTACGAAATATTTTTGATACTTTCTAGCGGTCGAAATCAAACTCTTTAAATAAGTAGTGATGCTTTGTTCTTGCTGCTGAAGTTATTTTGAAGTTTTTGTAATGTCTATTAGCAATTATTGAAGTTTAAATATGTTATTTTATTATTTAGTATAATATTGCTAAATGTATTAGGGTGTTATGTTTTTATAGGCATTTGCATCTTTAATTAAAAATATTAAGTTTTCTTCTTATTTAGTTAAGTTGGGTTCGAGGTTGGTTGATGTTGTTTGATGTAATTTTAAGCTATCTATGTGTTTTTTATTCACTTGTGTTCATTATTTGTGTTCATGTTTACTTTCTCATGACTTAATAATTTTATATTATTTTCATTTGAAGCTCAATTTTTTATTGGTTTTTGAGAACCATCTCTTGCTCGCTAATTGACGAATTCCACAATCGTTGAACTAAAATATTATAGGACGGTTCTGGAAACTCTAATTAATACTACCAATTAAGGTTCAGATCTTTTTGGCCATCGCAAAACCGGGCCTCGGTAACAATAATTAAAAAAAATAGTTTTTTGTTACGTAAGAAAATCCTTTTATACTTTCTAGCGATCGAAATCAAACTCTTCTAAATAAGTAATGATGCTATTTCTTATTGTTCTTGCTTTTTTTCCAATTTGAAGTTTCTAAAATATTATGTTATGTTTTAATAGATATTTGCATTTTTAATTCAATATTTTATGGCTTTTGTCTCAAATTCTGTTAAGTTGGTTTATGTTGTTTGATGTGAAATTTAAGTTTGTTTTCTTTAATTATTGTGTTCATGTTAATTTTTCATGACTGATTAATGTAATAAATGTAATAACGTAATAATCATCTTTATTTCACATTGTGTATGAATTTACACCGAATCTGAAAATGTATCACAAAGGAAATGGTGTCACCGACAATAAAGGTCTTAAACTAAATATCCACCGACTAAATATAGATGTTGCCGCTCTTAGCGAAACCCGCTTTGCGGATGAAGGTAGTCTCACTGAGGAGCATTACACCTTCTTTTGGAAGGGTCACCCGGCAACACAAAGGAGAATTCATGGCGTAGGCATTACAATCAAAAATGAAATCGCCACCAAATTAACAGAGGTACCTCTTGGTGTCTCCGACCGTCTTATGACCCTAAGGTACCCCATATCAGACAAAACTTACGTTAACATCATAAGTGCCTACGCTCCTACCCTAGACGCTAAAATTCAGGATAAGGATAAATTTTACCAAGCTCTGCAAAATATACTCCAACAAATTCCAAACCACGAACAAATCATTTTGTTAGGTGACTTTAATGCCCGTGTCGGCAAACAACAAGAAATATGGCCTGACGTATTGGGAAAACATGGAATGGGAAACGTAAATGACAATGGTGAACGCTTATTAACAACATGCTAATACGTGGTTCATGCTGAAGGACAAGTTTAAAGGTACCTGAAAACATCCGAGATCAGGACATTGGCACCAATTGGACCAGGTAATTGTTCGAAAGACGCACCTAAAAGATGTCAGTCTCACAAAAGCCAGAGTAAATGCCGAATGTGGCACTGACCACCGACTTTTAATCTCAAAAATGAAAATCCAGTTAAAACCCAAACATCCACACTGTAAAAAGCAAAGCTACATGACCAGATTGAACGTACGGGGTCTAGAGAACAACAATACCGCCGACGCTCTCCGGGAAGCAATCAAAGAATCACTTCCACCGATAACTTCAATCTCAATCGTATTGGACCACACCTAACCGGCCATATCCGATTCCCATCTCCTCTCGTGTACTTAGATACTTTTTTCATGAAATGACTAACTAGTACCTGTCACTTTTCCACACTTATTTATCGCTTTTCGATATTAAACGACAAGCTAGCCACCATTAAAACGTAAAATTTAATATCAGGTTTTATGCCCAGTATGGTGTTACTAAAATGATACATTAGCTGGACGCGTCATTAAGCAATGACGGCTAAATTGCCGCTACTTTTAATCTGCGCGCCATAATGAATGATGCGCACTTATTAAGTGTCGATGAGTTAAAGGCCATTTTTCCAAAACGGTAAGTAAATGCTAATGATACGGCTATCGGTGAGCTTTAAGTGGGTTCGCATTGGCTTGAGAGGTATACGTTATACGTATACGGCATGTCAGAATAAATTTGAAGTTAACTTGACGTTAAACGAACGAAATGATAAAAAGTTAATTTTTTCCAAAAAGAATATTCCTGTCATTTCATAAGCAAGTGGAATTTACGGTATGAATCTTTATTACTAAAGAATAGGTCTCTAAAGTAATAAATTTAACACTGTTAAATTATTACTTTTATCTGTTCTCGAGGGTTTGGTTTAGTTAGGTTCCAGGAAGTGACCCTGGAGAATCATCTTGGGGCACATTATTTTCACAGAAACTTTTTCTTTTATTTTTATCTACAGTATGTCCCCGGATTGTCTTTACAAGAGGAAAAAGCTTTTTTTATCGACATTTTGAGATAAATGCATTATTTACAAGCTTAGTTTTTAAACCTATGATTGGTACTGATTACCCTTGTTTTGTCATTTCATCTGCCTTTTCGGTATCTTTGTGACCTGAATACCCTGGTACCCAGGCCAAAGTAACATTTTAGAATTTTTTAGAATTTAGAATGAGTGGGAGGGGGGTTAATCACTTCGACCTTACAGATCCATTGTGTCCCCTTTTCTTGAATCATAACTCATCATACAGTCCCAGGGCTTTGACAAAAGCCAGTATCTGGGACGGTTTTATAGAGGGTAGGTCTCCATCTCCAATATCAGTCGTACTAAAATTCATGGCACGAATGGTTGTCGTCTCGGCGCACTCAGTGATGAGGTGTACTGGTGTTTCCCCATCTTCCCCACAGAATCTGCATTCGCCGTTTCTTCTTAGTTTCAATCTGCTGAGGTGTTCATTGAGGAGACAGTGTCCTGTTAAAAACCCCGTGACAATCCGAAGATTGTTCTTACTCAGACCCAGGAAGATCTGTGATTTTTCTTGATCATAAGCCCTCAGAAACTTCTTCGAGTGTCTTAGACCATTGCAAAGTAAAATTGTAACATTGCTACGATCACCCAAAGTATTTAGAGCAATCACACAATCCCACATTAGTTTAGAATTGACCTCCGAGTACATCGGTGAAGATGGCCACCGAACGATGTGTTCTTTGCTGCCTTATTATTTCTTGTACACAATAGTTGATTGCCGTTAATTCCGTTTGAAAACAAGTGATAATTAAATACTGCTTATTTAATGTAGTACTTGTAAATGCATTGGTTAAAAAAATATTGACTTAGTGCCTTTTTGCAGTCAACCGTCAATGTATGGCTAATTTATGTCTTATTTGCGCATTGTTTCAAAGAGTTACAAGTTCATCTTTCAAGATCTTAAAAATAAAAGCATTTAAATTTTAAAGACGGCATACGGTAATTTAAGGATGGTTTAATTATTCGTGTCAATATAATAAAATTTGAAAACACAAAACAATAACCATACCTTGCAAAAAAACAGCGTCAAGTTGGTTTGGGAAAGACAATCTAAATTCCGTATTATATTTCTTCTATTCACAATCTAAATTTCTTAAGATATCTTAATTGTAACGTATCTACATTTTAAATAATATTTTTAATTAATTCTACTATGAATTATAGAAAATGCTATTATAGATACTTACGATACAAGTGAGTTAAGAGCATCATTAAGATACGAGTGTGTAACCACACAAGTATCATAATGGAGTTAACTCGTGAGTATTGTACAATATTTTATCTACGTCTAACTATAAAAACACACAATGAATTTTAAAAATGATTGTACGTAACTATATACCTATCCTAAAATCAATTACCTTAATACCTTTGTTCAAATAATACATGACAATATCAATATGACAGTAAACAATATTGATGTCACTAGTTTAAAAAATGAGCGATTCGGAAAGTATTCCCTCTGACATTAAAGAAGAGGCATTCCGGGCCATTTCTGGATTGCTTCCAGCAAGATCGAAACAGAAGTATGAGCGTGGCTAACGTCATATTCAAGGCCTGACTGTTTTGACAGTTCTACCGAAGTGGTCTAGAATTAGTAGTCGTAAACAAACCAATTGTTTTCATTAGTTTCGCAACAAATCTGTGTTTTTTACGCGTTTCTATGCCAATAAAATTATACTAAATAATTTTGAGTGAATAGTGAACTATCTAGATCCGATTCATAACATCGTACCCGCGAAAGAAAACATACTTTCGGTAAAAATTATAGTAACACCGGCGATGCCGGCTGTGTGTCCGGACTAGGAAAAAGTTGGGGAATTTATATAAAAACATAATTAATAGCGTTAGTGTTAGTGTATAGTGTTAAACCAACGTAAGTGACGTGTATTTTTATGTAAAACAGTTTTCGTTTCTTTATTTTTACTTTGTGAAATAAAAATTCCGCGACATTGTTCTGTGCCTGTGCCTTGTAGCAGCAATTATATCAAGTCCTCAGGATCTGTCTACATTCTCTTTCCCAACAATATTAACTGTAACTAGGTCACGTCCAAAACCTACAGAACATGCTGTGCCTACAATTTTTCCAAATCAACCCTCTTATGGACCCTCTGTGCATGTTCCCGTAAAGAAAAAACGTCCCGATGAAAGAAAACAAGATTTGGAAATTCAGGATGAAATAAATATTGAAAAGTATTATTATTATTATGAAATGGCAATATATTTTAAAGAAATTAAATGAATTTGTACTTTATTTCAGTATTTTATATAAAAAAATGATTTGTATATATATATATATATTTACGATTTATGGAGATGGTTACTTGATGAGCATCGAACTACAAATTACTTAATGTTAATAGTTAATTCTATCTGATATCCACATTTTTTAAATATGTTAGGCAAATTTTTACAATTATTTTTAATTAAACTTTAAAATGTATTCTGCCGTTATCATATACAATACATTTTCTTAACTTGTCGATAAACGTATAGTTTTCAAATTTTTTAATATTTAGAAACTTTTTATCACAGGTATATTATTACTAGTTGCTAAATACTCGCTAACGCACTTTTAGGACACGCTTTTTATTATCTAGATTTTATTTTGTTCATCTTATGCTGTAGTTTATTTCATATTAATATTCGTGCTTTAGATCTAAATTTTAATGCTATTCAATTACTTTAACGCGATAAAAAGTTAATGTTATTTTTTAATACCTTTCTGTATAATATTTTTCATATTTATATCTCGCAAAACTATCAATAAATACTATTATTTATGCAAAACCTATATGCAGTACCATATGGCACAATACAAAAGCCGGACTAGTGCGGTGACGTCACAAATCGATGTCTCTGGCCTGTTTGTCATGTTGGTCATGGTATGAGTATACATATTCGAAGTATGAAAAATGGTGCACCGAAAAAGAAGTACACAACTATGGAAATGAAAAGATACTCATAACATATTTTTCCAATTTATCCACTACTTATAAGCCTTCGTCTCTTTGGACTTTCTATTCAATGATACGTACTTGATATCTATTAAAATGAATATGTATGCTTCATCAGGCATTTACTTGAAAGATTGTTCAAATTGTATCATTAACATTTATAATGAATAAGTTTTCATGTTTTTATAATTATTATCAATAGAACAGTTTATTTGTATTTAGTAGGTATTTAGTGCAAAATAAATGTTTTATAAAATATTTTTTTCTCTTTGGTAGTCATCTAAACAAGGAGTGCGGTAATGAAAATGCGTGAGTTAAGAAGCTCTTTAACATATACTTACTGAATTCGAATCAACTAAATTCAATCCAATGTAATTCACAAACCGGTAAAACATTTTTGTTACTCTGAATTTTTACTTCGCCATATTTTAACAGCTCCTTATTAACGTCAACGGTAAGTAATAACGCCCCATATATCACGACGCTGCGTCAACGGTGCCATCAGCACCTCGTACCGTACCATATGATTAACACTCATTTTAGCCCGGTACTGTCTGAAAAAATCACTTAAATGTATTCAAATTTACCTTAAATTGAATTAATTTGACTAATTTTATAGATAGGCCGTATAGCCTAAAGGTAATTTTGCTAGTGAAATCTGGGCGTTAATATGGTGCTATTAAGGAACTTAGATATTGTTTATAGGCAAGATACAGCTGGTTTAATTTTTTATGATAATATTTTGAAATATTAAATTAGTTTTTATTATTTAGGAACTACGCACTAGATTTATGAATATGTTGAATTTAAGAGCTCTACAGACCATGGAGGCATAGAAAAAAATATGTTTTTTTTTCAAACGTCACAAAAGTATTAATTTTTGCGACGTGATTAACAATATAAAAAAAAATCAAAGTAAAGTACTGTAATTTGGGATTTGGAATTTTTTCAATTGTCATTTCTCTTTTGAAGTTATTTTTCAACGTGACATGGCGGATTTGGTGATTATTGTGAACTATATACTACTATGAACTGCCCATCATGTTCGACGTTTGGCAAATGCTTGGCAGTTGAGCAGCAAATCTGAGCCATTCGTGATTGTGAATATGGTTCATAATACTTACCACCTCAGACACCTGGACGTAGAAGTTTAATTAGTGACCTTGACAGTAGTGACGGTGATATACTACTACAAATAAAAACAGCAAAATAAAAACTAAATCACCACAATACACCAAAACACTTTTACTTTCACACTGGACGCGCGTTTCGCTAACCATGTTTAAAGAACATTTAGCTCAGATAAGATAAGGTAGACCGGATAAATCTTGCGTTGCCGAACATATTGTTGACAAAGAACATTGTATAGATCTTAATAATTTAAAATTTATTAAAGAAGTCTCAAATTACAGGCAATTAGATGCATATGAATGCATCAGAATTAATAAATGTAAAGATAGTATGAACAGAGACAACGGTCCAACAGGGGCGTAGATAGGTGTATGCTATGGGGGTGGTACTATGATTAAGTCGCAAAAAAAATCACCGTCGGAATTTTTTTGTCGAATTAAAACGACGGCGATTTTTTTGTCTTCAAAAAGATATAAAAACATAACACAAAAATTAAAATATAGATTTGTAAATAACATAAACAAAAATGAAACAACGACGTTTATTAGTTAATTTTCTATAAACTATAAAAAAACTCTAAACTATAAAAAAAATATATAAAAACTATAAATAAAACTACAAAACAAAATCAAGTTTTCTAGTACGCTGTTTGGAAAACCTATCAATAACAGCATCAACATTTATTTCAATATCTTTATGGATATTGATTAGAGTTAACCCCACTAAACTATACTGGCCAATAAGAACACTTTGTGTGCTTTTAATTAGGTAGAACATATTATAAACGATAAATCAACATAATTAAAAGCATACAAAGTGTTCTTATGTCGGATTTTAATTTAAAAAAATCCTTTCATAGTCAATGACTATTTCAATTCTCGTATCTCGTCAAGCGTCAGGGGGGGTACTGTCCCCCAGTACCCCCCCCTTATCTACGCCCTTGCGGTCCAATTCCTTCAAGTTCTTTGTTCCTACTACTCTAGTGGCTGAAATAACTGTTACGCTCAGTGGGCTCTGACTCGGTTGGCTAGATTTTGCCACGCCCACTCGGTGTCCACTGAGCGAGTATATAAACGCTCAACTTGTAGATTGTACTTTAGTTTGTAATCATCTGCTGATGATGCTAACATGGTTAGCGAAACGCGCGTCCAGTGTAAAAGTAAAAGTGTTTTGGTGTATTGTGGTGATTTAGTTTATATTTTGCTGTGTAACACCAAAGGTTCCAACCCTCAACTGTAATAGATAAAAACAGTCAAAACAACAATGATAAAAGCTACTCTACTTCAGTGGCGTACATTAAAATTTATTATTTTTTTTTTATTTTAAAAGTTTTACGTTAATTCAAAAAGTCTGTATGTCACTGATGTAGATTTTTTCTAATATCGTAGGCCATAACATATCCAAAAAATTATAATAAAAACATTTAAAAATTAAAAAATTATTAGGCATTAAAAAAGGTTCCAATTTAATTTGGCCCACAGTATGCCAACTTTGAACATCCGACTTTGAACCAATGTCAACTTGTCAATGACTTGTCCAATGTCAACTTTGGACATTGGACATCCGACAAAGTGCCACTTTGTACAAATATTTTGTGCTTAATAATTTTTTTATCCATCAATTAATGGATATTCATACAAATACTTAAGTAAATGAGTATTTTTTTTTTATTTTATATTTTCAAGAAATTTCAAGATTTTCTTGATTTCTTCTTTGAAGAAATCTTGATCTTGAGAAGTAATTTCTTGTCTTGAAATCGAGACAAGATCAAGAAGTTGTCAAGAAAATGACGACCCCTAAGCATGTTATATTTGGTGTAAAAATGTACTTTTTGTTTGTTATTAGTAAAAATATACAGGGTCCGACAATAGTGCGTCGGGCATCTGTAGCTCCTAGAATAAAAAACTTGAGAATTTTGTTTAAGTGCAAACCTAAAGTATGTACCAGGATGTATTTCAGGAAAATATTTTAACTTCTATAGGGTGGCTCAAAAAAGTGTGAGTGGACCTGGATGATTTTTTTTAAATGGAACACCCTGTATATTATTGCATTTTTGGCTTCCTTTCAGATCACTTTACACCCTAAGATATGAATAGATATATTTCGATAGTTTCAGAGATATAAAAAAATAAATCAAAAATATATATTTTTCAGCCCTTCTTAAAAAAATTATTAAAAATACAGGAACTGTTCTGAAATCAAAACTATATTAGGTATTTACTTTAGATAGTCTGCACTTACTTTGCTATAAATATGAAAATCGTAAATTATACAGGATGTTCAAAATTCTACACCAAACTTTCTAAAATATAAAACAATTTTTCTTCGTTTTTTTTCAATGGAACACCCTGTATATTATTTTATCTATAGACGGAGAATTAAAAATGAACATTTTTGTATTTAGAGTATTTCAAAATTTTTAACGGTTTCGCAGATATTTGCAGTTTTATATTTCATATGGCATTTTCCACAGTAAATTTTTATCAAAGCCACCCAATGATTTTTCTCTCGTATTTTATCATTGAAAGCGCCATATGAAATAATACTGCGTGTATCTGCGAAACCATTAAAAATTTTGAAGTACTCTAAATACAAAAAATGTTCATTTTAATTCTCCGTCTAATAAAAAATAATATACAGGGTGTTCCATTTAAAAAAACAAAGAAAAAAATATTTTATATTTTAGAAAGTTTGGCGTAGAATATTGAACATCCTGTATGATTTACGATTACCATATTTATAGCAAAGTAGAACAGACCATCTAAAGTAAATACCTAATATAATTTTGATTTCAAAACAGTTCTTGTATTTTTAATAATTTTTTAGAAGGGCTGAAAAATATACATTTTTGATTTATTTTTTTAATATCTCTGATACTATCGAAATATATTTATTCATATCTTAGGGTTATGTAAAGTGATCTGAAAGGAAGCCAAAAATACAATAATAAACAGGATGTTCCATTTAAAAAAAATCATCCAGGTCCACTCACACTTTTTTGAGCCACCCTATAGAAGTTAAAATATTTTCCTGAAATACATCCTGGTACATACTTTAGGTTTGCACTTAAACAAAATTCTCAAGTTTTTTATTCTAGGAGCTACAGATGCCCGACGCACTATTGACGGACCCTGTATAGTAATGTAAAAAATATGTATTAGTAATGTATAGTAAAAATGTACTTCGCCTGTAAGGTTACCACCTAATAAAACAATATAATTTTATTCCTAACTGGTCAAACTTATAAATGACAAAAAATATTTACAACAAAATGATCCTACCTTGATACTAAAATTATACTACACACTTTTTACTCTTCTCTTTAAAACAATTACGGTGTTGAATAATGGAATATATTTTTTTTACACAAAATATTCGTTCAGAGATACCGAGGTACTGATTTTAGTGCCGCTAAAAAGCATGTTCTCCTTTTTGAAATGCTGCCGCTGAGATCGATAAGTAAAATATATATAGTGGTGCAAAAATAAATTTCGATTTTTAACAACATGGGAAAAACTCGATCAATAAAGCTTCTAGAATTTTGATCTGGACATTTATGTGCTAAGCAACATCGACCACTGCGAAGATCTGGCGAAAAAACTGATTTTCTTTGCCATCTAACGTATAATTTTAACTTTAACTATCTTCGTTATACCTTCCTATTAAATTTCTCGGTTTTTTATGATAACGCCCGCTTTGAAATGGATTTATTTATTTATTTCTATTTCGATGGGCCATTGAACTTATTATGTTCGATTTAAAATAGTGGTTTCTCATATTGCAAATATAATAAATAAATGTTATTCGTATTAATGATTTTCTTATTACAGGGTGGTTCGAACTGTTACTCTGGAAACTACCGCAGCATATTCTGCAGATAGAAATATGTAAATAAGTTCGTATAAATGTATGTCCTTAAACGCTTAGTTTTCGGGATACAGGGTGTAGAAGTTTCATTTTTATTTCGATTTTTTCCAAATAAGTTCTGAAGTAACGTCAATATTTGTATGAAAATTGGAGACACGTGAGAAATTTAATTTTGATGTCAATACGACTAATATTTGTCAGGGTCGCCACCTATATGTATTTTAACTGTTTTGAAGAGTAATAACTTTTCGTCCATCTTCTTCTTCTTAGCACGCCGTCTCCCTTCGGAGGTTGGCGATCCAATTGGCAATTGTGACTCGGGAGATGGCATCCCTGAAATTTGGACTGATGTTCGATCAAGCCATCGACGCAGGTCTTTAAGCCAGGAGTTCTGTCTTCTTCCGACTGACCTCTTTCCTTCGATTTTCCCCTCAATTATAAGACGTAGCATTTCGTATTTATCTCCTCTCATGATATGCCCAATATATTGGATTTTTCTTTCCTTGATAGTTTTAAGGAGTTCTTTGCCCTTCTGCTGAGTACTTCAGTGTTGGTTTTTCTATCCACCCAGGATATTCGTAGTATTCTCCTGTACAAATACATCTCAAAAGCCTCGATGCGGGCTTCTATGAGCGGACTGAGAGTCCAGCTCCTCTCACAGCCATAGAGGAGAATTGGGAATATATAACATCGAAGCATTCGCAGTCGGAGTTGTAGGTCGAGGTCCCGCCTGATGAAAAGGTTTCTCATACTGAAAAAAGCACTCCTAGCTTGTTCAATCCGTGACAGGATCTCCTTTTTCGGATCACACCCTTCATTTACAAGTGCACCCAGATATATAAAGGCTGACACTTGTTCAATCATGTTATTGTTTATTTGAAGAGTGGCTTGTATTGGTGTTTTTGAGTTTAAGTTTCGTCTTTGCACTGTTCATAAGCAACCCATAACGTGCGCTATGTTCCACGACACTGTCCAATAATTGTTGGAGTTCATGTAAGCTGCTAGCAATGATGACAGTATCGTCGGCATATCTGATGTTATTAATTATGGTTCCATTGATTTTGACTCAATCGTGCATATCTTTAAGGGCTTCAGTGAAGATCACCTCCGAATATAAATTTAAGAGCAGGGGTGATAATATGCAACCCTGTCGGACGCCTTTCCCTATAACCATTTCTTCCGACAGGCGGTCCTCCACCCTTACTTGGGCCGTTTGATGCCAGTAGAGCTCGGTTACAATTCTCAGATCTCCCTCGTCCATACCTGTATAAAAGATTATATAGATTTTCGTCTATACCTGTATAAAATTATTGTGTGAAAAAATATACATTTCCGTGTTTTTTTATATAAAAAATGTCTCTTGGTAAAAATCGCTACGAGCAACCCGTTCTCAAGATATTTAAGATATTTAGAATGGGAACAGTCAATACATATCATTATTGACAAAAAATAAACATGTCGAATAGATATAGTTATTTCGACTAAAATGCTAAATTTGGAAAAATTAATTTTTTTTAATTACTCATAAATTTTTCTTCGAAAAAATCGTGATAGAACAGTTTCTATTGAACTTTTGACTCAAAAACATTTAAAATAAACTTAAACAGTTAAAATACATATGTGGCGCCCTGACAAATATTAGTCGTATTGACATCAAAATTAAATTTCTCACGTGTCTCCAATTTTCATACAAATATTGACGTTACTTCAAAAATTATTTGGAAAAAATCGAAATAAAAATGCAACTTCAACACCCTGTATCTCCGAAACTAAGCATTTTAGGACATACATTTATACGAACTTTTTTTATTTTTATCTGCAGAATATGCTGCCCGAAGTTTCCGCAACACATTTCGGACCACCCTTTGTTATTAAAATAGTTGTGTAGATATATAATTTTCTTCCACTCACCAGATATGGTTTGCATACTATTTTACCTACTGGTGGAAATATTGTCAGTACTGACATACTTAATATTTGAATTTGGTGTAGAACCGTTTTGGAATAATCACTCAACGCAACTTTTTTATTTAGTATATTTATGACACAGTCGAGTCACTTAAAAGTGAATGCTAGAGTCTACAAGTAATGAAAATCTGATTCACAAATAAATTATTGAGAAATCTAACAAGGCTACAAGGCAGTTGATATAAAAAAAATCAACAGGACATTGTAGATTGCAGATTGTATGGGAGGGGGGAAATACATTCAAATCACCGCGACTTTATAAATCAAATGTATCCCCCCTTCTTGATATCATACATTTTCCGCGTTTACAAATCACCGAAGATAAGAGAAAATATATGATTACAACAAGAACATAACGACGAGACAGAATGTGATAATAGACCAATACAATTTTGAAAGAGTTCACCAATTCAAATATTTTTGAGCTTCGATCACCTCTGATAACAACAGAATACAAAGAGGAAATCGCTGCTGGTTTCCATTTCAAACAATAATGAAATCGAAAAATGTATCGCATAATGACATATGCAAGTGAGACGATGACGAAACAAAATGAAAGTCGATTAAAAATACCAGACAGCAGAATTCTTAGAGGGATATATGGACCAGTAAAGAACAACGCAACACAGCAATATAGAATAAGAACAAACAGAGAACTGAAAGAACTATGTATAACCGCCAGATATAGTAAAAATAATAAAGTCCGAAAGACTGAGATGAGCCGGCCACGTTAAGAGAAAACACCAACGTGTGGTCAAGCTGATATGGGAAGAAATCCCGGAAGAAAAGCGGCCGCTGGGAAGACCAGGCATGCGGTGGAGAGACAATGTTGCTGCGGACATACGGAGCCTAGAGATTGAGCGAGCAGACGAACGAATCATGGACCGCAGCGAGTGGAGGCAGATTGTAAAATCAGCAAGGACTCATCCCGGGTTGTAGTGCTACAGAGAGAAAGAGAAAGAAAAAGAAAGAGAGATACATTTCCGGCGCTTTGACAAAAGCCTAGCTTTAATATACTGAGGTCTTCTTCGAGGAGACAGTGTCCTGTTGAAAACCCTGTGACAATTCGAAGATTTTTCTTATTTAAATTAAGGAAGATCTTTGATTTTTGTCGGTCGTAAGTCCTGAGAAATTTTCTCGAGTGTCTTAAATCCTTGGAAGATTCTCATTCCAGGTTACGGATGGAGTCTTCTAGGTTTTTGAGTTCCGCTCTAAGTGGTTTCCACTTGGAGCAGAATGGTTCTGGTCCAGTTAGTGCAGTGTTCGCTCCTTTTCTATCTAGATGGTTTGCTTTTTCGTTTTCTTATATCCCTTGGTGAGATAGCACCCCGAGTAGGAGGACTTTATTTTCTTTGTCTAATTTTTTCAGCTTCTCTAGGTATTCTTTAACCGAGTTCAAATTGGTGGTTACTGAGTTGATCGCCATTAAGGCTGCTTGACTGTCGGATAATGTTGGTCGTCGGTCTCTTGTTTGTTCTACGACCAGGTCTGTCATAGCAACGAGCCGAGGGCCAGGCCATTAAATCAAATGATAAAAAAATAAATCAAGCTGCGACCAATAAACCAAATACTGAGCGACTTGGTAGTCAGTGCGTTTGAACTCTGAGATAAGTTGATGATTGTTGATGTGACTGAAGGATGCTTCTAAAAAATTGCAGGCCTATATTTTACCCCGCTTTATCGGATCATAACCGGACACTGTAAAACCTTATTTTCTGGACTGAAATCCATCATGTAAAGGTGTGTTTTAGAATTGAGTATGAAATAAACAAATTTAAATAAATTGCTAGAAAGTACTTATACTTTGTTTTTTTTTGGAAAACCTGCTCGGACTAACATTGCAAAACTTTTTATCTTTCCATTTATGCGTTACGTTAGCAGAAGGCATCAGATGCCAAACTTTCTACTACGTTACCTACAATAAGTAAAATATTCGTAGATTTATTACTGTACCCTCGATATCTACCGTGGAATTTGCGGCATTGTAAAACCTTTAAAATAAACGAGAAAATACTTTTTTCAAGAGCTACTCTATTTTTTCCTGGAGGCGATAAAAGGCGAAATTATTCAACATCTCAGTGTCATTAATATTGTTGAATAAAATGCGGTTTAATGTTATTTGTGTAACAGCAGCTTAAAATAGCTATAGGTATCGTGAATAGTTGTTTATTTAATGAATATTTTCTTCATACTTGTAGTTGAACAGATCTTTAGTTACATCTTTTCTTTTTTTGTTATAATTTTAGATTTATATTCTATATTGTAATTTTGTTTTCAGATACTATATAATAGGCGGTTGAAGCGTAGTGCCACATTACCTTTCTTGTATATACCGAACGACTCTAGTATGGCAAGCTGTACCTTGCTACTCCCAAGGCGTTAAACGCTATATACGGGAGCTATTATTATAAATTATTATAATCTATAGGATATACATTTTTTATGAATGGTTTTTATAAATTTCAAAAAAATAGAGCTATTATAAAACCGTATCAGCTATTCCAGCTTTATAATGTTATGTTTTTTTTAATTTTTAATAAAAAACGCTAGAGCTAACACGTTGATTAAAAAAGTCCTGGCAGATGTGGCCATTAAACCAAAATATTACTATATCTATAACTCTGACTACTACTAACTAACAATTTGTTTTGTGTGGTCTGTTTTTGTTTAAATGTTTTGTTCATTATTCATTGTTTTATGTTGACTTACAGTAATTTTATTAAATTATACAAATATTCTCGTTGATTATTGGTTTCAAATTAATGTGGCAGTGTCCTCCAATGAAAATATGAGTTACTAACTCTAAATTTTTTAATTCAGAGCTGGAAAATGGGCTAGATGCTCTACCTAGACGTTATTCAGAAGCTACAAACCTATCAATGAAAATATGCATCAAAATTTACTTTCTAGTAGACAACCAGAGGATATTAATATGATATTTATTTATATACTCAATAAATTACAATGTATCAATAAATATACAACATAAATTAACCTCTGAAAAAACTAAAAGTTTTTTGTGCGAGGTTTTCTATGCGATCAACAAATACAAATTCAGATTACATTCATACATACACCCTAAAAATATAACTAAAATACAATATGTTAATCGTTTCCATAATATAATTCTGACCGCTACTTATTTTTTCTTATTTTTTTTACTTGCTATTGCTATCTTATTAACATTTTTCTATAATACTCAAAAAAAATTATTCACAGAATAATTATCAACAAAAAAAATATAAATAATAAAAACATATTAATCTTAATCTATAGTTAAAAATATCCTAATCTTTTTACAACGGTTTCACAAAAAAATAATTTATGAGGATTTGTTGGAATTCGCTCGCGTCCGATACGGAGGTGCTCGTTTCACGTTCGTTTCAGGAAATATATTAGATATGTCTTGCACCTTGCTTTTTCTTTCGGAACCCGGTATATCTTCTCTTGGTAGATCTTTGCTATTTCCAATATTATTATGATTTAGTAATTTTCCAGTTCTTTGAGTTTTCAGTTTTTCTACCTCAGTCTGCGATTGTGGATAATTGTATGGATTCATTTCTTGGAGAAATGACAACGTTCTGGATCCGGATGCTTCTTGATAATACTTTTCTTTAAAATCGCCACTAGTATAACTAATACCATCAATTACTAACTTATTTCCTTTTAGCTTAGCGTTTCTGTTTTGAGCTTTTGTTTCTTTCAATTTTTCGACTAAAACTTTTTTGTTCCTCTGTCTTCTGCTACTAAATATTCGTCTATAAATAGATTTGTTCCTCTGAGTTTTCCCTTATTTTTAAGGAGTTCCGTCCTTTAACAAGACACTAAGCTTATAAGGATAGGTCGATCTTTGGTTAAATTTTTTCCAAGTCTGAAACACTCCGATAAATCTTCTATCTTCAAATTTATATCGAGTTTTTCTTTTACAAGATCTATTATAGATTCCACAAGATGTTCACTATTTTTCTCTGGCATTCCATATATTATCAAATTGTTTTTCTTTAAAAGTTTTTGTGTAAGATATACTTGATGATAATTCCTTATTTTCTGTTTCTAATACTTCAATTTTACATTGAAGGAAAAAAGCTGATTATCAACTTTAGATCTGAAATTATCTAGGTCTGTCTTGATGTTATCAATCTTATTGCAAACATTTTCGTTAATATTATTCAAGAGCGTGTATAAATCCCTTAATTTAATTTCTTGGGTCATGTTATCGATAAACAGCAGTAAATTTTCAGACACTTGACAACACCGTTGGGATGGCTTGTAAGGTTGCTTGCTAAATATTGCAAATTCTTTAAATTCTTCTATGTGATAGTATTTTAGAGATATTCAAAAACTACTTTTCGTGAAGTCTGACTCAACTGATTTTCACTCACCCGTTCTATCTTAATATACTTTATAACTTGTAATTTGAATTTTCTAATTTATTTCATAGATAACTCCACTTTTTGAATATATTTAACGGATAAAATTCTAATTCACATTAACACTTGACCTGCGACGTTGCCAATTATTGGTTGCCTAACTAATCAAGGTTGGTACAGTATCCAGTTTATTATAGTAATTTTTTGTCGCGTATGGGCACAAATCGTTACCGAGTGTTGCCACAAACTTATTTTTCATCGGGGTAGATATATCACAAGATAGCGGGAAAATAAAAAAAATTGTTTATTAAAAGGATAGATCTACCCCGAATGGGATCGCGGTGGCAACAGTGCCGTTACCATTTTTCCCCTCGATAGATCTTCTCTCACTTTCCGCTCACCTTCCTCACGCTAGATGCGTAACGGCTATCGCGGCAGTCATTGAAGGCCGCGCGTCACGTTCAGAAGTTTTACTTCAAAAATATTTACAGCTATTATATATTTTTCGTCATACTATATTGTTATATTATTATAACATAAGCAAAATCAGAATGGAAAAGATGCATATAACGTCCGCCGGACGTTATCATAACGGCCGGCGGCCGTTAAGTTTCTAAGGTAATCGTAACGTCTGTCACCTGCAACAATGACTATTTATTGTCAGTTGGACTTTTCAAAAATTGGGAAAATAGACCATAGCGAGATGTCGCGAGAAATTCCGTTGGAAATACAGGAGGAAGCGGCTGCGGCTACTCAAAATTATACTTCCGACTATAACCAGAGAGAGATATCAGCAGGAATATGACAATTTTTTGAAGTGGCGGCAGGATAGAAGTATAAACAGCGTAAATGAAGCGGTATTGCTGGCTTATGCTAAAAGAATGTCTGAAATGTATTCTCCTACATCACTGTGGACAAGATATCCATGCTGAAGCTTGCGTTGAGAGTATATGAAAACATCGACATATCAAGGTAAAAAGCCATTATATTCTTCGATATTTAATCATACTCATCTAAATTATATTTGTTCATAGATTTGGTAAACTGTTCATGTTTCTGAGGCGCAAAAACGAAGGTTATTCACCAAAAAAGCCAAAGTTCTGTCGGAGAATGACATAAATAATTTTCTACTGGATGCCGATGATTACACCTGGTTACTCGAAAAATTGTATTGGTGCTTGGTATTCTTGGAGCTTGTAGGCGCAGCGAGCTTTGGTCACTCACAGTTGATGATTTCGAAGATTCGGAGAAAAATATTCTTGTCTCATTAAGAAATACTAAAAATAAGAAAGATAGGAAATTTCTTATTCCAAAAACGGGCCTTCCGTTTGATGCCTATGGTTTATACAAAAATACATCAACCTGCGTCCTCGTAACTTTGACAATCCAAAATTTTTCATTGGTTACAAGAAAGGCAAGTGTGTTAAGCAAATCGTCGGTATACATACCATCGGGAGCGTACCGCAGAAAATTGCAAAATTTTTGAACTTGGAGAATCCAGAACGTTATACAGGGCATTCATTTCGTAGATCATCAGCAACCATGCTCGCCGAAAATGGTGGTGATTTACTATCGCTAAAGGAGCTAGGAGGATGGGAGTCTTCAACAGTGGCAGAAACTTACATAGAAAAATCAGTTTCCAAAAGAATGAAAATAACAAATCAACTTTTTCATGATAGCTCCAAAAATAATGTGTCTTTAGTGGATACAAATATTTGCCATTCTTCAGTAGCATCATCTTCTTTCTATAAAATCTGTAAATCCCTGGGAAGGATTACAGATTTCTAAGAACAACAAGTGCACTTTTAATTTCCATGTTCATTATCATGAAAAATGAATTTTAGTATAAGACATTATGTATTTTTTATCCTTACTTGTGTTATTGTTCAATAAAATTTGTTATTAAATAGTAGTGTTTATTGCTCTAAAAAATCTGCAGTATGACGAAAAATCTAGAACGCAACACGGCCGATAACAAATAACGGCCTTGGCTGCTTATGATCCTCGGCTATCGCCTCGGATCACAAACTTCAGCCCGGCCGTTATTTGTTGTTTATCGGCCTTATTACGTTAATAACTATAAATGTATAATAGTTGTAAACTCAAATTTCTAATTAGAATAAAATAAATTTTTCATTAATAGATCAAATATAAAATAATGACCAATAAAATAATTTTTATTTTAAAAAATTTGAAGCGACTGGATATGGGTGTTCTTTATTTACAATATAAAGCTATCGATATTCAACAAATACAAGTTGAAAAATTTTCTTTTTTTTTTGGTCAAATTGCGTCGAAAAATTTGCAATTAATGTCTGATTTTCTGGCCTTGAAATCGCCAACAACACAGATTATGTGGGTACTCGGTGTCCGCCGGTTTTAACGCAGTCAGAAAAAGCCGCATTCTCAATGTTGACGTACACAAAGTAAAATAATAAGGCATAATGTCTACAAAAATGCGAATTCGTGCTATGAAAGATACGGGTACAAGTACAGACCTATCATCGATAGATACCTACGTATGTATAGTTTATTGTAGATTAACTCTTAACTTGTTAAGATGTTTCAGCGATAAAAATCTACATGGGCGCCGGACAGGGGGGGCAAGAGGGGGCATTTGCCCCCCCCCCCTGGATCACTGAAACAATAAAAATAAAAGCTATCTTCTTACATCCATCTGTAAAAAAAATAATCATTATTATGAAATTGTTAGGTGTTACCTGTAAAATAATAAAAAATGTGGTAATTATTGGGAAAACTGGAAATCGTCCGATTTTCACCAAAATTGGTATACACACTATTTTGAGGTCGCAGATTACGAATCTATTTTTTTCTTGGCGGTCTCTTACCGTTTTTCAGAAAAAAACGGAAAATTATTTCAACATTGAATTTTTCTTTATTTCGGCCCTATAAAGTAATAATTTCACTATATTTTCATTATATTATAGTTTATCTAAAAGCCACACTTGATTGGGGATAGAAAAGTGTCCAACATTTTACTGAAAAACACTTTTCTTAACAAAATAGCAAAGAAAATTGAGACCAGATGGAAGTTTGACATTTGATATATCCTTCTTTCTCTCTCCTATGTAATAAGAGAGACAAATTTATTCTAGACCTAATCTAGAAATTTGAAAATTTACAACGTTGCCATATCTTCTATTTTTTCGGGTGATTACGGAATTTAAATAAATTACCTATTATGAGATCAACAATAATTAAATATACACCAATATCCACAAAATTACGCGGAAAAGTTTTGATTGCATTGGTTTTAACTTCTTTGCGGAGGAGGTTAATCTTTTCTTAGTTAATCTAATAATATAACAACAAAAGATTAACACCCTCTGCATGGAAGTTGTAACCAATGCAATCAAAACTTTTTCGTGCAACTTCGTGGGTATAAATAGTCAGATCTCGTTGGTAAAATAGCAGTTATGGGAAGGAGCCGTTCTTCTGGCGACCGCCTTTCGTAATTCCAGAATGAGCGAAAAAAACACGCTAAATTTAGGTTTAACATTGGCAACGTTGCTTTAAATGCCAGAAAGACATAAACTTACTTCGGGTTTCTCTTATTACCGATTCTGAACCGTCCTAGAACTGTGATGTGTATGCGCAGAAGGAAATATGAAGACATTACTTCATTTGCGCATGCGCTGCAGAGTTCTTGGACGGTTCAGAATCGGTAATAACAAGAACCCGAACAAAGCCATAATCTAACATTTTCAGATTGTTTACAAATTTATTTTAACAAATTTTCCTCTATTATGCATAGAATTGGTTAAAAAAGTAACAGAAAAGAGCAAAAACATTATTGATTATTGAATACCTAACAAAATATGTGCTAGAAAACCTTAAACATATGAGAAATTAAGAAAAATTCGATATTGAAATTATTTTCCGTTTTTCTGAAAAACGGTAAGAGACCGCCAAGAAAAAAGTTCAGATTCGTAATCTACGACTTCAAAATAGGGTGTATACCAATTTTGGTGAAAATCGGACGATTTCCAGTTTTCCCAATAATTACCAAAAATGTCAATTTTTTATTCATTTTTACCTTGCCCCCCTCCCTAAATTTCATTCTTCCGGCGCCCATGAAAATCTATACTAATATAATAAAATCCTTAAATGACTGACATACTGATTAATCACGATCCTGCTCAAACCACTCAACGTAAGAAGCTCAATTTTGGCATACAGGTTGATTCTAGGGTGTAGAGGTTCGATAAGAAGGGATTTTTCTAAATTCCAGTTCCAAGAGGGTGAAACCCTTCAAATATTACAATATTTTTTATTTAAAAAACGGTCAAGTTTCCGAAAAAAACGCTTAAACACGTATATTTTATTTTATTTTTTTACATATTTTAAGATTATTTAAAAATGTATACAGGGTGTTGCGAAAAATCTGGTCATTGATTAATCACAATCCTGCTTAAAGCGCTTGACGTAAAAAGCTGATTTTTGGAAAACAGATTGACTTTAGAGTGTAGAGGTTCGATAAGAAGGGATTTTTCGAAACTCGAATTTTAAGGGGGTGAACTATCCCTCAAATATTAAAATATTTTTTATTTAAAAACCTGTGAGTTTTTCGGAAAAACTCTTAAACACGTATATTTTATTTTGTGGTTTTACATATTTTAAGATTTTTTATAAATTTATACAGGGTGTTTCATAAAATATGACCATTGAGTAATCACGATTCTGCTTAAACTGCTTGACGTTTAAAGCTGATTTTTGGCAAACGGATTGACTGTGGGCAGGGCCTATTTTACCATAAGGCCCGGTGGTCTGGGGGCCGGTTAAAGGTTGTAAAATGTTCATAATTTCAAATGTAAATTTACATAGCAGAGAAAAAAAACAGTTACCTCTGATAAGGAAAATAGAATTAAATAAAATAAGCTTTAGATTGATATAATTTTTGTTTTTTTTTCATTATTTATTTTGTTGAATATAATAATGTTTATTTATTTTTTTAAATTATTAAAAAAATAAAAATAAAAATAATTGTTTTATTTTTTTAACCCAAACTAACAAGAGAATTTTTGAATTTTATTGGAAAAGAGGGCCCGAATTTTTGCTTGGGCCTTAGGGCCCGCCAAATGAAAAATAGGCCCTGACTGTGGGGTGTAGAGGTTCGATAAGGAGGGGTTTCTCGAATCTCAAATTCCAAGAGGTTGAAAACGCCCCTCAAATATTACAATATTTGTTATTTTAAAAACGGTTAGTCTTTCGGGAAAACGCTTGGACAAGCATAATTTATTTGGTTTTTTTACATATTTTGAAATTTTTTAAAAAATCTTACAGGGTGTTCCAAAAAGTTGAGTAATGTCTTAACCACGATTCTGCTTAAACTGCTTGACGGAAAAAGCTTATTTTTGGCAAACGGATTTTTTGAAAGTCAAATTCCAACGAGATGAAACTACCCCTCAAACATTACCAAGTTATATAATAATATTGCCGTATTGTTTTTTCTCATGCTGACATAAATGTGAGAAAATTTTATCCAGTTTGTATGTTAATGGAAATTCTTGCTTTGCTTTATCATCACCATTACAAATGATTAATTCGACGCGAACGTAGTCGCTGGTACACGCTAGTAATTAATATAAAAAATGCGATTATTTATTTTCCTAATTTTTAATACATTATAGAGACTTAGTAGAACTATGGTGTTAAAACGTATTTAAATCTTAGATTATTCTAGGTATACACTATTTTACGACTCAGGTAAGATCGATTTCGACAGACGATGACAGAAAAAAGACAGATGACGTTCATACCAATACATTCGTTACTGGTATTATCGCATTCAGTATTGAATACAAGTCAATTTAATGCATTTTCTAATATTATGTAGAGTTCTACATGGTGTCCCTAAAAAAAGTTACACATCAAAGTTATGTTTTTTTTATAATGGAACACCCTATATATTAATTCATTTTTGGATTCTAGTAAAAAAATAAAGTTTTTTTTTTATTAGAAAAGAATATGACTAAAATGTATAGTTTTTGAAATATATTCACAGGCACGAAAAATGGTCACCTTAAACTTTGATGTAAAGATTAATATATTTTGTTTTAATGGGCCGATTTTGATGATTTTTTAAGCAGTGTGTAGCCCAATACTTTTACTTTTTAGTATCTTTTTCTAAATTAAAAATGATACTCCCCATCTGTTAATAATTATACGAGGGAAAACAAAATGTTGATATTTTGGTGAAAGTTTGAAACGCCCTGTGGAATATGTTAAAACAGCAAAAAATTTGAAAATCATTTTTTCAGCTAGATACATCCTTTCTCGATGGTTTGTTTTTTGGTTCATCTCATTAGCTTTAGTTTTATTGGAAATATTCGCTCTTGAAGAAGACACTAACATTTTTCGTAATTTTTACATTATGACCATGCCTTTGCTTTTGGGCCTAGTCATCACATCTAGTAAGTTCTGATCCCTAAGCCTTTTTGACATAAGATTTGCTTCATTTAATCTTCTTCTTATAGTCCGTTAGTTAATATGTACGTTCCTTAAGTGCAATTCATTATCAATTTGAAAAGCTGGCAAACGGCGGTTTCTTAGCGATAAACTTACAATAGATAAACTTACTAGAAGAGACAAAATTAGAAATACCCATATCAGACAACAATGTGGAATACAGGACGTAGTGAGATGAGGTAGGCAAAAAAAAGTTAATGGTTCGCAGGGAAGCGCTCTAAAAAGGTGGAAAGACAGTTGTCAGTCTATCTTCCAAGAACTCCTACAAAGGTAACCTTAAAACTAACAGATCGACTAGATCTCAAATAAGTAGAAGAAGAAATCGGTGTGCGTCATCTGTCGCGTGTTAGAATAAAACTAACATCGAGCCCCTGTCCCAAACGTAATCTCAATGCGGATCTGTCATACGCTAAAACAAACAAAAACCTTTAGGCATTCCTAGAGAAAAAAGGATTTAAAACCAATATCTCAGTTTTTATAACTAAAGTAAAGTAAAGATTTCAGTTAACGTCTCCTTTTTGCTACCAGGGCTAATCTGGACGGGGCCTACTTTGTTTACGCGGAATCCGAAACGCGGTCCTCGGCCATATCATGGTCAATGGCCTACCGACAAGGCAAGTGTCTAAATCGACTCTTACTCACGAGATATCCGATCTCATCCGGCCTCGAACCGGCTCATAAAATGAGCAGAGTGTGTCAATAGATTTTACACTTTTGACTTTTTTTTGGACACCAGCACGATACAGAGTTTCGAACCGGTCACCCGTCCATCCACTACTATCGCCTTACGTCGTTTACCTTCGGTGTTCTAATGGGAACCGGTGTTCGACCAATCCCGCAAGAACAGATAGGATTTTATATAAATCCGTCCTGCGTCGTCTCATGTTTTTTTAACTAGTCTTATTGGTTTATTTCAAAAATGACAGCTATATAAAAATAAATTACAACATTCTTAAGGACAATGGTTGTAAAAGCAATTAAAAAATAAAGAAGAGTAAGTATGGGCCAAGTAAATGACGACTCGTCTTTTTTTCGATGGTATGGTATAATCAATGGTAAATATAATAATTTTATTTTACTGCTCTTTAAGGTATTTATACTGAAAGACTTCCCTGTATACTGTTACGGGATTTATATTCTCATACATTTCTTTTCTAATTTAATTTATTTTGGGCTCAATATTGTAATTTTAGAGACAATTCTTGAATTTAGTTTATTGTTTTATCAAACCTGGAACATTCGCCATTTCTTTAAAATCTAAAAACAATTTGGTAAATAATATAATTTCTAGGCTAAAATATGTTTATTTACTGTTGCATTACACTTTTCTTTTAACAACATAAAAAAAAAGGATCTAATTTCACTGTAAATTTCTCTGTCTCGTACTGCTTTATAGTTCTTCGAAGCTAAATACGATGCCTTCTATTTCAACAAGTTAAATTTGGTTTATATTATCATATTTTACACAAATTCCTTGGAATGTACCATTATTATAAAAATGCTATAGCTTTTTCCATTATTATAGTATGGATTTCACTCTATTTGGAATCGAACAAGTGTTGATATCAGTGTAGCACATTCAATTCTTGAACATCATAAACTAAAAGCAAATAAAACGTTTAGTAATTATTAATAGATACTTTTAAATAGATTACTTACGATGTGTGGCTGATATTTAGTCTCTTAAAGGCTTGCAAAATCGTAATTTAATTAAAATTAGCTTGAGTAATGTTTTGACAGCGATGTGTTTACAGCGGAATAATATTTGAGGTTATTTTGTAATTTCTTATTCTGCGGCAACGTAAATATCGAGCATATTAGCATTAGTTACCGAATTAGGGTTTGATTGACAGTTATATATGA
Source organism: Sitophilus oryzae (assembly GCF_002938485.1). NCBI lineage: Eukaryota > Metazoa > Arthropoda > Insecta > Coleoptera > Curculionidae > Sitophilus > Sitophilus oryzae. The sequence goes on from NW_022147124.1 coordinate 392,700, forward strand.
CATTTATATATGATGGTGACTTTTTGATTGTTTACATTGTGTATTGGTTGCGTAATATTATTTTCTGTAGTACTTTCGATTTCATTCTTCGATTTTCCTTTACTTTCAATACTTTCGATTTATTGATTTTTTTATATTTTACGTATTTCATGTTTTGCTCTTAGGGAGTATGTTATTTGGTTTATTGGCAACATTGATTTGCTGTGTTTTTTTACTGCCCTTTTGAGTACGTTCCACTAAGCACTCATAACGTTCACGCTCAAGATCGCGATTTTTCCGGTTCCACTTGCTTGCGAGCGTTGCAATCATAAACTCAAGTGGAATGGGTTATGGGGCGTTTTAAGGGTCAATCCTGTCAATGTATGTAAATAAATAGTAAATAATAGTCAAAATCACAGAAGAGAATTCAAAAAATCTGTCTAAAAAAAGAAATCAAAATGTCTTTGGCGACAGTTGGATATTTGGTGCATCGGAATATGTCTGAAACTTCTTCATCTAGTTCAGACGAATTAATAGTGGAATGCATTTTACAAAATCGCGACGTAAAAAGCGAACACTTAGGCCACGTATTATTGGCTATGAGAATCTATGAAAATTTTTATCCTAAGTCGATAATCTTTTGTCTAAATTTTAAAAATTGCGCCAAAATTCCTCAACGTCCACTTCGATCCTAATATTCAGATGGGTGTTGTGAGCTCGGTGTGAGCGAAAATAATGACGTCATTAGTGACGTTTACGCCGCGACCACAACGTCCGCGATCGTCATGTGGAACGACCGAAGGCATATTTTGAGCATTATGAGCGCTTAGTGGAACGCACTCTTTGTCCGGTGTTCATCCATGATTCTTTCTTCTAGAACGATCCGTCTGGTGTGTAGACACGTTTTGGGATCAAAGCCTTGTGCTGATTTAAGTTCTAGCAAATTCTGTTAAATAATTATTTTGTGAATAGTTTTGCCGTTCTGCACTATTCAAGTGGAGTTTTCCGATTTTCCCAATTATTTTAACAGCAAGAATTTGAAGAAAAGAGTTGATGAATGGCCACATGACATCTCAGGTATGTTTTACGCCATTTTGTAGTTTTTCGTGAAGGTAATTTTGAACTTCTTTTTCAGGCCATTTAATTTAATTTAATTTAATTTAATTTAATTTGGATTTAATTTAGTTTAACTTCGTTTTTATCTCCATGTAATTTTGGATTTGATCTCCATTTTACCTTTTTGTACTGCTGGATCTATTATTCGTTGCCGTTGCTGCCGTTTCTTCTTGCCATGAGGTCCCTACGTCACCCTTTGAATAAGAGGTCACCCGTCCGTGTTCACCATGTGGTTCTGAGCTAACCATCACCTCATCACCTAGCTCATTTGATCCAGAAGACCTTCTGAGACCGACCACTATGGGATATTGAAGCCAGCTCACCGTCCGCCGTCCGCCGTCTCCATAAGCAGTCAAAAAGTCAGCAACCATCTGAGTCACCGACCACCGAGATTCTGGAATGTCCTGATAAGTACCCATTTCATTTCATTTTACTGTTTATTGAGTTTAATTATTTTTGCGTATTTAAGATAGTTGTAGTTTAACTTCTTTAGACTTTTTTACTTGCGGCTCGATCTGTGAACTTACTAGTAAGTATCGCGAGTACGTATTTCCGTTTTAGTAATTTATAGCGTTTGTTATATATCCATTTTGAGATTTATGATATCGATTTAACCATTTTAAGTTTAGACACTATCATTCAAGTTACCACTTGTGTACTGCCGATACTTTTTGAGCTGTACTGTTTTGTAGTTAATTACTTTTCATTATTTGCCTTAGTATATAAATGTACTGAGTTATTAAGTTTATTTCAGTATAAGATTTAAATAGTTTTATCTGATATATTGGTATATTTCTATAATTTAATTTGATATATTGACAACTAATTTTCTGTTTTTAAGCCATACATACAATATTTAAAGTTTTACCTTTTTATCGTGATTGCTGCTGAACCTTCTTTATTAAATGAGTTAAGTGATTCCTATTGTTTTATTTAGTATTCTGTTTCCCACTTTCTTTCAGAAACATCACTTTTACTCTTAGGGTCCAGAAAGTGGGTGGCGCTTATTTATATTTACTTTAGACACATTTAGTTATAACCCCCTACTCTCCGTAGAAACTACCGATTTGGGCATTGACCTGTTTGAGGAGTAAGAGTTAAATAATTAAATAATAACTATTAGTTTGTTGCTGTCTCTTTTCTTTATCTTTTAATTTATCTCACCGTAACATAGTTTTATTTAATTTAACACAGCTATAATATAAATTATAGTTTTTCTGTTGTCATAAGAGAAAAAAGGTTTTGATATTTTGACACCCTTTTATAGCTCTTTTTATATCCATAAATATATTTTATAGATTTTTAATTTACCTTTCTCTCCTTTCTCTTTCTATTCTATTCGTATTATCTTATTGTCTTTTTTTTATATATTTTTTTTTTCTTATGACAAATTGGCGCCCAACGGTTTAAAAGAAGTTAGGTTTGCAATTTGTATGACATATTGGCGCCCAACGGTCATTTTTTTTTGGTGATTAATATTTAAACTGATATATTTTTTTTTCTAATTAGCTAACTCAATTAAATTTATCGTGAATTTTTTTTCTGTATTGTATGGTTTAAATTACGGAATGGTTGGTTGTTATTATATTTTTTTTGGTACCTTTTATTAATATATTTTGGCACAGTGTTGACTTGAACAAGTATTGCAAATATTATTGATAGTACAGTTTGATTTTTTTTCTTGCGCAATTTGAATATTTTTTCTTGGGTATATTTTTCAGGATATTATTGAAATTTTTTATGCTGATTGATATTTATGTTGCTGCTGAGCTGAACACACTGGTGTTAGGTTTATTATTTTAGTTTGCGTATTTTTTTAACAAGCAGTTATTAAATGTTTTAGAGTTTTTTTTGTAGTTCGAATTTACAGTTTTGCTCACCGTACTCTTTGCGGATTTTTGGTGTTACTTATTTTAACGCCAATTAGAGTAATTTAGTTTATTATTTCTTTTGAGATATATTGTTGTGGACACTGATCGCACTGTCGGTTTTATAGTGATTGATATTTTAGCCTTTAGAGTTTAATTTTGATCACTATAGCTAGCTTTTATAGCTGATTTTTATTTTTTTAAGCGTTTAGGTTTATTCCAGCTTATAGTTTTTTTATTTTTTTGTGGGGGTCGGGATTGCGACTTCGTCACAATATTTTTACGTAGTGACATTTCAAGGATTTTTTTTTGCGATTTGATTTAGACATTTATTTTGAGTAATTTAGACTTTGATTATTTAGACTATTGATTTATTGCAGACTTTTAGCAGATTTAAATTAAATTTTGATTATAGTTTTTTTTTGGAAATACTTCAGTATTTTTTGGACTTTGAAGTTAATATTTTAGATCATTGCTATTACTTTTCATTCTTATTCTAAAATTTTTATTTAAATTTGAATACAATGGAAGTCAATCTATTGTCACATGAGGAACTTAAATATGAGTTATCGATCCGTGGATTACCTACAACCGGAAATTTTGCACAAAAACGAACATCACTTAGAGAATCTTTAAGATTAGAACGTGAAGGTCATGCACCCATGCCTACTACAACAAATTTTGATCCAGTCAGTGAACTTTGTATGTGCAGAGCTAAACTATATGCCATAGAGAGAGATATCCAACGATTTGACACTGTGAATAAAGATAATGAATATAAAAGACTAAATTCTCAGTTAGTTCACTCAATTTCTAGATTGAGCAGAATATTTTCTGACGTCGAACAAGATTGTAGTGTTAAAAAAAAATTACTGGACAAAGCTATGAAGTTGAAGGAGGATTTAGAAGTTATATATAATGGTGGAATTTCTCAAGAAGGTGTACCTAGTATCAATGAGAATGTGGTTACCACAGACTTGATTAATGTGGACGATATGATAACCGTACCTCTCCAGAACTGTAATGATACATTTGAGTCATTGATAGATATGCCTTTAGCTGATTTTGAGCAACGCTCAAGACTCATTCCTGAGACACAAGATAGACCACAACCGAGACTACCAGTAAGTTCACCAAATTTTGTCCCTCCGCCACAAGCTTCCAACGTATCAACTTCCAACGCACTGCAACCGAATTTTTCATCAGCACCTAGTACAGTTTTCAGGAATTCACATGTTAGATTTAGTGATCCTGTTGCGAATAGTTCTCATGTAGCAAATGCTAATACTACCTACCGTGATCAGACTTTGCGCCATCCTAATCCTGTTGTAAATTTAGCTGAACGATTAGAGAATTTCCAATTTTCACCTTTACGTGGAATATCCTCTGCAATTCCTCAACCGATTCAAGAATATAATTATCGTCATTATGATATTGGAAGATGGAACTTAACATACGATGGTCAGTCTAGTCTAAATGATTTCTTAGAGAGACTCGAAGAACTTAGACGTTCTAGAGGCATTAGCAAGGATCAATTACTTCGATCAGCACCTGAACTTTTGACTAGAGATGCTTTACTGTGGTACAGAACTAAACATTTTCTTGATTGGGATGATCTAGTTAGTCAATTAAAGGACGCATTCATGCCGTACGATTACGAAACTGGAATTTGGGATGAAATCAGACGCCGTACACAAGGGTCCCAAGAGAAAGTCATCAGTTTCATTGTGGCTCTAGAGAACCTCTTTAGAAAATTACCAGTTTTACCGCCTGAATCACACCGACTTCAGATTATGAAACGAAATCTACTTCCATACATTCAAAGCCGTTTAGCTACCCATGATATTGTAAGCATCCAAGACTTACTTAAATTTAGCCGTTCTGTAGAAGAAACCGAGATAAGGATACAGAGATTTGTACCACCGCCTACAAACTACCGCACAATTTTAGAACCTCAACTGGCATATCGTAAACCGAATATCAATATTTCTGCTGTAGAACAAGATATAGCACCTGTTAGCAACTATACTCAGTCTTCTGAATTTTTGAACCTTTCTGAAGCAACACCGAACTTAAACGTCATAAATTCAAGTCAGGCCAAGTGTTGGAATTGTCAAGAACAGGGACACATCTTTTCGCAGTGCACCAAGCAACGAAGAAAATTTTGTTTTAAATGTGGCACTGATAATGTAACTTTTAAGACATGCCCGAAGTGTTCAAAAAACGAGCCCGGCGCAAGATAGATGGCCAAGTATCTTGTGACGCCTATCAGGCCTCTAACCCGACAGAAGTGTTATCTCGCAATGCAGATTTAGATTATATTTTTGCCCATGCTAAAGGAGATGAACGACCGTATCTTGAAATTTCTATATATGGCACTACTATTTTAGGTTTATTGGATAGCGGATCTACAAGAACAATTTTGGGTTCTCCTGGTTGGAATATATTGAAGAATGTCTGTAAATTGGATTCTTCTGAGCTTTTGAGTGTGTTGTCGCAAATGGCGAATCCTGTGTTAGTATTGGCACAGTTACTCTACCTTTTAATTTGAGAGACCGATTAACATTAATTAATGTATTAGTTGTACCTAGTTTACGACATCCACTGATTCTTGGAATTGATTTTTGGTCGAAAATGGGACTAGTACCAGATTTACGTGCGAATGAATGGAAATTTAGAGATCCACTGACACCTATTGCTCAAGTTTCTGCCGTTCAGTCTTTGGATTCACTCAGTCAATCTCAAAGAAAAGTGTTAGATGATATGCTAGAGAAGTCATTTTCAGGAAGAACAGACAAACTTGGACGTACCAACTTAGTGGAGCTTGAGATTAAGACTAATTCTCCTCCGATAAAGCAACGTTACTACCCATTGTCACCGGCATTGCAAAAAGTAGTAGACAAGGAGTTGAATGAGATGCTTGAAAATGATATTGTCGAGCCTTCCAATTCTCCATGGTCATCTCCCATTGTAATGATTAGGAAGAAATCCGATCAATGGCGTTTTTGTGTAGATTATCGAGCACTTAATAAAGTTACACTTCATGATGCTTATCCTCTTCCTTTAATTAATTCAACTTTAGACAAGCTTCGAGATGCTAAATATTTATCCACTCTTGACATTAAATCGGCTTATTGGCAGATTCCAGTAGCTGAAGAATCCAGACCGTTAACAGCTTTCACTGTGCCCAGACGTGGTCTATTTCAATTTAAAAGGATGCCTTTTGGATTGACCAATGCCCCGGCCGTTTGGCAAAGAGTCATCGATCAAGTAGTTGGAGTAGATTTAGATCCATACGTTTTTGTTTATCTCGACGACATTATTGTATGCACTCCTACTTTCGAACAGCATTGCAAAGTGTTACAAGAAGTAATAGATCGTCTTAATAGAGCAGGACTTAGTATAAACAAAGACAAATGTAACATCTGTAAATCCGAGCTTAAATATTTAGGATATGTCGTCAACGCATCTGGACTTTCCGTTGATCCCGAGAAAGTTGAAGCTATAGTAAAAATTCCGCCGCCGAAGAACGTAACTGAAGTCAGACGTATTGTTGGTTTAGCGTCATGGTATCGCCGTTTTGTACCGAATTTCTCAACTGTAGTTGCACCACTGACAAATCTGACCAAGAAGAATGTTAAATTTGATTGGAGTACTGAATGTGAGACAGCATTTCGAACTGTTCAAGAACATTTAATTAAAGCACCCATTCTTTCATGTCCAAACTTTGAGAAGCCTTTTACTATTCAATGCGACGCATCTGATTATGGTTTAGGAGCCGTATTGACTCAGACTGATGGTGACCAAGAACATGTTATTTGTTATCTCAGTCGATCTTTGACGAAGAACGAAAGAAAATTTTCAACTACTGAAAAGGAGTGTCTTGCTGTGCTGTTTGCCATTGAAAAGCTTAAACCCTATATTCAAGCCACGAAGTTTTATGTCATCACAGATCATTATTGTTTAAAATGGCTTAATTCCATTAAGGATCCTGTTGGTAGAATAGCCAGATGGGCAATCAGACTTCAACAATATGACTTTGAAATAATTCACCGTAAAGGCAAAGATCATGTTGTTCCAGATACTCTGTCCAGAGCCGTTCCTGTTATCGACTCCGTTGATACTTCTCTACTCCCCGATAGTAACCAATCCAATACCACAGACCGTTGGTATAAACGTATGTGTGAGAATGTTACAAAATTTCCAGTGAAATTTCCGCTTTGGCTGTTGAAAGATAACCAATTGTATAAACGAGCAAGATCATCTTATCCAGACTTAATTAATCCCGAAGATATTTGGTTGATTGTTGTACCTAGAAACAATAGATCTGAGATTATTAGAAATCATCATGACCCGCCTACTTGTGGACATTTAGGTGTTTTAAAGACAGTTGCTAGGATATCACAACACTATTATTGGCCCAGTATGAGAACTGATGTTGCAAGATATATCAGGAAGTGTCATATTTGCTTACAAGCAAAGCCTGAACAGAAGCTTCCTATCGGAAAAATGCTAAGTGTTCAACCCGTTGCTTCAAGACCATGGCAAATTGTTAGCATTGACTTAGTTGGACCCCTTCCTAGATCGTCTTCTGGATATACACATATATTTTCAGTTTGTGATGTTTTCAGTAAATTTGTTTTATTTTTCCCACTCAGATCTGCTACAGCTGTTAGTGTTTCAAGATGGTTTGAAGATTTTGTTATTTTAGTTTATGGAGCTCCTCAAAAGGTTATCGCTGATAATGGTCCTCAGTTCAAGAGCAAAATATTTAAACAGTTAATGGAAGAATATAAAATCACAATCCAGCATACCGCAAATTACCATCCTCAAGCAAACCCTGTCGAGAGAACTCATCGAGTTTTGAAGACTATGCTCTCATGTTACATATCTGATGATCAAAAGAAATGGGATAAAGTTTTGCCGAAGGTATCTTGTGCTATTAGATCAGCTCGTCATGACGTTACTGGACACACTCCAAATTTCTTAGTGTTTGGACGAGAGATTAATTATCATCCAGTTACCAAGTCTCCACCAGATTCTGACAATGTATCTGACGTTGATCATGAACAAAGATCTAAGTCATTAAGTAAACTTTTTGCTGAGGTGCAAAAGAAACTTCAACAAGCCTATCAGACTTCAAGAAACCGATACAATCTTAGGAGAAGAGATGATAAATTTCAGCTAAATCAGCAAGTGTTCAAACGGAACTTTGTACTCTCTGATGCATCAAAACAATTTACCGCCAAACTGAATCGAAAATATAGTGGGCCGTTTATTATAACCAAAATTTTATCTCCTTGGTCATATGAACTATCTGATCTCACTGGTAAAAGCCTGGGTGTGTATCATGCCAAGGATCTGAAAGCTCATCCTCCAGATGATTCCATTGATCAAAATTAATTTTAATCTAATCTCACATACTTACCGCTTATCGTACCGTTAATAGATTCATATTTTTTTTTATACCTCTAGCTTTAATTTAAGATTTTATTTTCTCATTTAGTATAAGTTTCTTCGAAACTTATTTTGTAAGAAGGGGAGGTGTTGTTACGGGATTTATATTCTCATACATTTCTTTTCTAATTTAATTTATTTTGGGCTCAATATTGTAATTTTAGAGACAATTCTTGAATTTAGTTTATTGTTTTATCAAACCTGGAACATTCGCCATTTCTTTAAAATCTAAAAACAATTTGGTAAATAATATAATTTCTAGGCTAAAATATGTTTATTTACTGTTGCCTTACACTTTTCTTTTTAACAACATAAAAAAGGATCTAATTTCACTGTAAATTTTCTGTCTCGTACTGCTTTATAGTTCTTCGAAGCTAAATACGATGCCTTCTATTTTAACAAGTTAAATTTGGTTTACATTATCATATTTTACACAAATTCCTTGGAATGTACCATTACTATAAAAATGCTATAGCTTTTCCCATAATTATAGTATGGATTTCACTCTATTTTGAGTCGAACAAGTATTGATATCAGTGTAGCACATTCAATTCGTGAACATCATAAACTAAAACCAAATAAAACGTTTAGTAATTATTAATAGATACTTTTAAATAGATTACTTACGATGTGTGGCTGATATTTAGTCTCTTAAAGGCTTGCCAAATCGTAATTTTATTAAAATTAGCTTGAGTAATGTTTTGACAGCCATGTGTTTACAACGGAATAATATTTGAGGTTATTTTGTAATTTCTTATTCTGCGGCAACGTAAATATCGAGCATATTAGCATTAGTTACCGAATTAGGGTTTGATTGACAGTTATATATGACATTTATATATGATGGTGGCTTTTTGATTGTTTACGTTGTATATTGGTTGCGTAATATTGTTTTCCTGTGGTACTTTCGATTTCTTCTTCGATTTCCGTTTACTTCCAATACTTTCGATCTATTAGTTTTTTATATTTTACGTATTTCATGTTTTGCTCTTAGGGAGTATGTTATTTGGTTTATTGGCAACATTGATTTGCTGTGTTTTTTTACTGCCCTTTTGTCCGGTGTTCATCCATGATTCTTTCTTCTAGAACGATCCGTCTGGTGTGTAGACACGTTTTGGGATCAAAGCCTTGTGCTGATTTAAGTTCTAGCAAATTCTGTTAAATAATTATTTTGTGAATAGTTTTGCCGTTCTGCACTATTCAAGTGGAGTTTTCCGATTTTCCCAATTATTTTAACAGCAAGAATTTGAAGAAAAGAGTTGATGAATGGCCACATGACATCTCAGGTATGTTTTACGCCATTTTGTAGTTTTTCGTGAAGGTAATTTTGAACTTCTTTTTCAGGCCATTTAATTTAATTTAATTTAATTTGGATTTAATTTGGATTTAATTTAGTTTAACTTCGTTTTTATCTCCATGTAATTTTGGATTTGATCTCCATTTTACCTTTTTGTACTGCTGGATCTATTATTCGTTGCCGTTGCTGCCGTTTCTTCTTGCCATGAGGTCCCTACGTCACCCTTTGAATAAGAGGTCACCCGTCCGTGTTCACCATGTGGTTCTGAGCTAACCATCACCTCATCACCTAGCTCATTTGATCCAGAAAACCTTCTGAGACCGACCACTATGGGATATTGAAGCCAGCTCACCGTCCGCCGTCCGCCGTCTCCATAAGCAGTCAAAAAGTCAGCAACCATCTGAGTCACCGACCACCGAGATTCTGGAATGTCCTGATAAGTACCCATTTCATTTCATTTTACTGTTTATTGAGTTTAACTATTTAATTTGCGTATTTGAGATAGTTATAGTTAACTTCTTTAGACTTTTTACTTGCGGCTCGATCTGTGAACTTACTAGTAAGTATCGCGAGTACGTATTTCCGTTTTAGTAATTTATAGCGTTTGTTATATATCCATTTTGAGATTTATGATATCGATTTAACCGTTTTAAGTTTAGACACTATCGTTCAAGTTACCACTTGTGTACTGCCGATACTTTTGAGCTGTACTGTTTTGTAGTTAATTACTTTTCATTATTTGCCTTAGTATATAAATGTACTGAGTTATTAAGTTTATTTCAGTATAAGATTTAAATAGTTTTATCTGATATATTGGTATATTTCTATAATTTAGTTTGATATATTGACAACTGATTTTCTCGTCTTAAGCCATACATACAATATTTAAAGTTTTACCTTTTTATCGTGATTGCTGCTGAACCTTCTTTATTAAATGAGTTAAGTGATTCCTATTGTTTTATTTAGTATTCTGTTTCCCACTTTCTTTCAGAAACATCACTTTTACTCTTAGGGTCCAGAAAGTGGGTGGCGCTTATTTATATTTACTTTAGACACATTTAGTTATAACCCCCCCTACTCTCCGTAGAAACTACCGATTTGGGCATTGACCTGTTTGAGGAGTAAGAGTTAAATAATTAAATAATAACTATTAGTTTGTTGCTGTCTCTTTTCTTTATCTTTTAATTTATCTCACCGTAACATAGTTTTATTTAATTTAACACAGCTATAATATAAATTATAGTTTATCTGTTGTCATAAGAGAAAAAAGGTTTTGATATTTTGACACCCTTTTATAGCTCTTTTTTATATCCATAAATATATTTTATAGATTTTTAATTTACCTTTCTCTCCTTTCTCTTTCTATTCTATTCGTATTATCTTATTGTCTTTTTTTTTATATATTTTTTTTTTTCTTATGACAATACTTATATTTCATATAGATCGTTTAGTTAAAAATAAAGGTCTAAACACTATATAGATCCCAGTCTCGGTTGTAGTCTACTTGTTTTACCAAGTCGGTTAAAATATTGGATATAATTAAATTTTGAGCCCCCTTGCGTGGGCTCAAAATTTAATTATATCCAAGACGGAGGAAAGATACCATTATTATTTTTGCCTTATACGTTTCGCCTAATGAATATAGGTAGTTGGAGCTGGCTGTTATCACTCGATCTTAATAATTCCCTTAAAATGTAATTTTTCGATTAATTATCTGCATTTAAAAAAGACTTCAGTACTTAACGATAAGAAGAGTTTATGAATTTTAAACTGATATTCAAATTTTAATTGATTAGAATGGATACTTAATAACTGGATATTAATTACTGTAAAATAGTTTTGAAGTTGGTGTTTCTCAAAAGTGGCTCACCCCTATAACTTTCTTATTTTTTTCGGATAAATAAAATGGCATTTGGTACATTAGATTATGACATAAATTAGGATTGATTAACTAGATAACAACTAGATAATATAAGATTGATTAACTTTTTTATTCAATTAGTTTCGTTCACTTCCTGTTTCACCCTAAATTATTATTTTTAAATGGCACCCCTCTTTACTTTTTACTTTATTTGATAAAACATAACATTCTGAATAGAATGAAATATCATATACTAACTTTTGACATTTTCAATTAAAAAAAATATTTGAATTTCAATATAGAGTGGTATAGCCATAAATGCAACGACAATTTGACTCGAAATCCCAAGTATGTAATAACAAATTATTCGTAAAAATGATTTTTCCAAATTTGCTAATGAGCCACCCATTTGAAAATATTGAGTTAAGATTGAACATACGATTTAGACATCTTTTAACCGACGAGGAAAAGACACAAAAACACATAAGACAATCAAATATATGTTTCCAAAGCTCCATGCTTCTTGATTCTAAATTAATGATTTTGCACACAACCATAGCACCCTAGATTGAAATTTAAAATGCAATTTTTTTAATCGCAAATGTCAAAAATTGACATATGATGTGTGATACTATATCAGAATGTAATTTTCTATCATATTAAGTAAAAAATACCGGGGTTACCATTTAAAAATCAAAAGTTGTAGTAATTTCCGGAAGTCAAACATCATTTGAAAGGTTATTAAAGCCTCTTTTCAGCGCCGTCTCATTTTTGGAGTTTTAGTCACGTTTGGTGGAATCGGGCTGAAAAATAAACTTTTCATGATGCTTTGATAATTGTACAGGAATCGAAATGTGGTCTAAAGCAAGAAATTTAGATTAAATCAACAAGCTTTTGCTTAATGAATAATTCACAAAAAGTAGTACCCTGCTTTGAAACAATAATTGTGGCGATTTTGCTGTTCCGTAGATGAAAAATGTACATTCACCCGAAAAACACATGTTGAAAGTGTACTAGCCGAAGAGAAACAAAAATATAAACAAGTTTTTGGTATGTAAAATTTGTTTTTATTAATATCTTATCTTCTTTTGAGGCAGTACTGCTAAATCTTTTTCATCTTGTCAATCAGTTTGGAAGTATTCTTAATATTTTGTACGGCTTACTGTTCTTAGTATTATCGTAAGAGTATTTAGTATTATTGTAAATTGACCTGATGGTTTATTCTACTGCAGATAAAGTTCAGATAATTGAAACTTCCTTTAGTCATGACGGATGTAGCAATAGAACGGCACAATTATTTAATGACCGACATCCAGATAAACATGTCAATAGAAAGTACGTGCTGGAATTAGTAGCTAAATTTAGAGAAACTGGAAGCGTTCTTACGAAGAAGCGAGAAGTTTCACCTGGTGTAGTTAACAATGAGGCGATGCAAGTAGTAGTTCTCGGAAAAATCCATGCCGAACCAAGAATGAGTGTTAGACAATTGGCAACAGCCACAGGAATAAGTAAGAGTAGTGTTCACAGGATACTAAAGTTCCACAAATTCCATCCTTACAAACTTGAACGAAGATGATTAAGACAGACTATTACAATTCTGTGAAGAACTAACTGAAGTGCTCACATCTACTCCACGTCTTCTTTTCATCATGTGCTTTTCGTATGAATGTACATTTTTCCTCAATGGGACAGTAAATCGTCACAATTGTCGCTACTGGTCTGATACTAATCCTAAAGAATTCCGTGAGGTTCATACTCAGTACCCTGAAAAAAATAATGTGTGGGCTGGCATCTTTGGCGATTGTCTAGTTGGCCCGTTCTTTCTGGATGGAAATCTAAATGGAAGTATGTATCTGGTGTTTGTATACGTGATTTAGTGTATTATTTTGCTATTTAGTTCCAGACCGAGCCGAGATTGCTTTCGTTTTCTACCCTATTTACTAAATTGATTAACTCTTCTTGACTGCTAGCGAGTAGTGCTGTATCATCTGCAAAACGTAGATTATTTATTTTTGGTCATTTATTGAAATGCCTCTTTCCCATGTTCCTAGCGACCTTCTCATTATCTATTCTCCGTATATGTTAAATAGTTGAGGAGACAATATACACCCCTGTCTGACTCCTTGTTCGAGGGAAAATTCCTTTGAAGCTGAATCCAGTATTCTAACTGATCCTGTAGTGTGCTGATATAGTACAATTTTTTTAAAAGTTCCTTAATATGGCCGACCTAGTTACGAAAATTGGTGATTTTTTTTTAATGAAAAATAAGTTGGCGTTAGCGAATTCAGAAATTGATTTACTCTTTGGTTAACAATAACATTTTTCAGGATTGTCAAGTTGACGTTAAAGTTAGGTTATTAGGTGGTTGTCATAAATAAAAACATAGATTATTGAAATTATTTAATAAGAATAAAGGTATTTTACCGCAGATCCGAGGAGATTTTACTTAAAAGTATTTTATAAACTTTCTCAGTGAGAATATTATTAACTCCCCTGTTACTTATATTTCAGTTAAAGGGACGTAAGAACTATAGGAAGTGAATTTTTGTTTTCATGTTTTGACGATATCTGTGAGATCCTAGAATTATCAAGATTATTGAATAATTATATTTGTTTAATAAGTGAAATTAATAGAAGACTTAGAAATAGGATGATGCGTTTCATGTTATAGTTGATAGATCACCCCATTTCTCTTAATTTGTTTTTATTTCAGTACTGTTAATCACAAATTGAATTAATGTGGGCAAAAACAGCTATATATTTTCAAACATCTTATTTAAATAGTTTTTATAATAATAATAATAATATATACTGTTAAACTGTATCAACTACAAAGTCTTTATCAAAAAGTTATAAAGTAATAAATTTTGTAAATATAATTTATGAAAATTTATATATAAAGATTAGAACACAATCCTCTGAGGGAAAAAGAAATACTCAAAAACTCATTAAATATACTTTATTAAAAATAAAAACATACAAAAACATCCATGCAAACTTTAATAATCAGAACATTATCCACATTATACCTTTATTAAATTTGTGTTCACACTTCTGTCAGAAAAGCCATAAATGTTTGTTTAAATATTAACTTATTTTAAAATGCCAGAAACACATCAGAATATGTCACAACCACAACTATAGGTTTGGAATCAGTACTAAATTTTATACCTAGTAAGTGATGCGTCAACTAACAAGTATAGGATAAAAAAGAATTTTTATATATTAATTATTAATATAGAGTGTACTATACAATGTCCTTCTGCTTATTTATGAAATGACTTTCCGTTCAAATGTGAGGAATACCAGTAAAATAAAACATAATTTTTGGTTTGGCTTGGTGTTTGATATTCTAACTACATATATTACAAACCTTAAGTGGTTTTAGTGAGTAACTGTATTTTTTATTATTCTTTGTGTATCCTGTAAAGTAAAAAAAATATATATTTCAAGAAATATAAAAACAATGCAATAGATATCAAACAGATTCATAAAAACTACTTACAATTAATATTTCAAGTGTTATTTGATCTTTGGTCCCCCATTACCAACATTACCTTATTTAGGTCTTCTCTACTAACTCAACTTTTAAACCTGTTTTAAACCTTCTTTATATTTTAAAACTGATTTACAACAATCTGTAATGCCCGCGCTGTTTCCTGAAATATAAGTTTTAATCTATTTATTATCATATACATATTACAAACCTGAAAATTACTGATACGAGGAAACTTCTCAAAATAATAAGAGACCTTTTTACAAACATCTGGACTAATTTATTTTCACGAATTTGTGGACGAGTCAATGTTTTCTAATACATTTTTAAGCGTTTTACACATTTTGAATATCTTCCAGCCTATTCCTCAGTTCTTGATCGGTGAAAAGATTATTTATAACTATATAATTAGTACTGCAGGTTAAATAAAAGAACAAGGTCAAGTAGAAAGTAGAATTTGTGAATAAAAACTCAAAAAATAATGAAAATATTTAGAAAAAGGAACCGTAAACGTCAATGTCAGCCAAGTGTCAGAGTTCAATTGGATTTACCACAGATTATCAATTTGAACGATTTGAACTGCAGTCGATTCCAGTCTAGAGATTTTCGTTTTTTAAGCCTCCCATACTGAAGTCCGCCATATTGGGAAGTTTTAAATGAATACAACTATACAACTGATAAGTGAAATAAGGTGTTGCGGTACACCCACTTCCTTTAAGATTTTCCACACGTAGTAGATAAGCAGTAGATAATCTAGCCATCTGAAAATTTTATATAGCAAATATAAAATTTGTATTGGTATTAAATACTGGAGGTTAGGTGTTATATATGTAAACTTATAAACAAAAAATAGCGTTAAGTTGACTTGGAAACCTAACGCTACTAGTATTGTAATATTTACTTTTTCGTATCATTTTTTTTTTAGTTTATCTTAAAATATAAATATTCTCAAACTGAAATATGTCGAAAATGGTCGATCGAAACCAGGAGAATATCGAACCATCAATTAGCGCACGACGTAATTAGGCACGAACGCAAGAAGATTTCCATAATAAAATGATGTAACGAGATGCGTAAAAAACTGTACCGGACGCGAAGTTCAAAGACGGGAAGACGAGAAGAGTTCTCCAAGTTAATGACGTAATTGTATCAGTCCAGTTTTAATGCCACGGACCAACATTATACCGAAAAAGGAAGCGCAATATGCAAATTTGTCCAATATGACGAGAGAAAGATTACGTCAAAAAATATACTGGTTTTCATTGGACCAAACTATGTAAAAAAGCCTTCAAATAACGGAATTATATTTTTTCAAATGCAATTCAGAATTCACATATCTCTGCTTTCCGACAAAAGCGGCACAACTCAAAGTTAATAAACTTTACTGCGGAGGCAATTGAAAATTTTTGAATCATGTTATGTTTTCTTACAGAACCAGTTTTTAACTAATCTTTAAAATGGGGTTTGATAGTAAATAAGTATAGTTTTAAGTACATTTTTAATACCTGTGGCCTTTAAAATGATAAGTTTTTAATATTAAAAAAAAGTGCAATGACTCAAAAATAAAGCCGCAAATGACCGATAAATCACAGTCTTGCTCGAAAATATTATAAAATAATTTGGTCGCTTTTTGTTTTGCGACCTTTTTACTCTATAAAGCAATATCTCAAATGTATCATCACTGTAACACGAAAGTGACACTTTTTGAATTGAGACTTTGTTCACAAAAAAGTATGATCCAACGTACACAAATGGCACCTAACCCAACCATGACGTAACTAAATTGGTACGGTCATCCACGTTAATCATATTCCAATAATTAAAAAGCGACAGTGTATCCGGATGACACCTAGCGGTGAATTATTTAATTTTAAATTGGGACGGTTTTGCTCGTTTAAAAGGCGCTTTTTATTACTATGGGCTAGAAAACCCCAAAATCACAAAGTTTTGAATTGTGCCACTTTTGTCGGAAAGCAGCGATATAGGCTTGGTGCATTCTCCGCCGGTGCTGCCACCATCGGAGAATAACGTAAACAGCTAGTATATACAAATACACAGGTTTAAATAGCGAGTAGGTAAACGCAAAATTTTATATATAATTATTCTAAAAGTGTGGTTCTAGGAAGAATAAAATGTGAAAATTCTAAAAAATAAAAAAGTGAATATTTTAATATCTTCAGAAGCTAACTTGTATTATAAATTATTATTCCAGCTATAAAAACTTTTTATGTGAGTTCAACTAGGGCAGTGAGCATAGTTTTACGCACAGGTTTTGCTAGTTGGGTTATAATTGGAGCTATTTAGGCTATAATAAAAAATTTTAAAGGTACATAATTATAATTTTAGAAGATGTACATGAGACTCATAGTATTTATCTATTTAATTTTTTGGTTAAGTAACGAGAACTTTGTTTACTCGCTTGTTTTGTCGAACTGCTTGAATCCATTTTTGCTTTTGATCAAATCGGTGTGAGGCACTATGAAGCTGTAAAAGGTTGTTTGGGGAGAGATGAATATTGGGGAAAGTTGAGTTAATGAATTTTATTGCATCCAATAATACTGTAATTACGCTCTTCTTTACGCGTTAACATCTTTTCGGCAATTTTATTAACATTTGATATTGTCACAACACAACACGACGCCTAATTTGGATTCTTTTTTCACTTATTTTTACTACCCGAAATAGCGTTACATCAACAAACTTGGTACCTGAGTGTTTTATAGTTTCAATAACTGCACTAGCAAAAAACTAAAATACTTAAATATTATGACAAAGCCAAGATTTCAATATTATTTTAATGCGATCAAAATGAACTTTAACCGGGACGGCGCGCGTGAAATACATAGTGAAAATTTCTGATTTCTGCCGTATACAGCGCTGCGGTGGGAATTTTTTGAAATCATCTGAAATGCGCCAAGTTTATAGGGTGCAAGTGTATATTAATTATATTACAGTTGAGGGTTGAAACCTTTGTTGTTATAACAGCAAAATATAACACTAATATTTAACAGTAAAATGATAGTTTAAATACAATATTTTTTCAGATTTGTACACATTTTGGAAAAATCCAACAAACAAAAAGATAAAATGAGCACAAAAGATTGTTACACTGAAAAAAAGGATCTCTCAGTCGAAATGAATATGACTTTGACCCAAAAGATTTGCGCTTTTCAATAGGGTCAAGAACGACGTTTCTTTGCCCAAAGCATTAACTATCTTTTCATAAGCTTTAAAAAATTACTTGAGAGAATAGAAGAATCTATCTGTCCAAAGTATTTCACTCTTGACCCAAAATGAATATGCAAAGAAGTTCTTGCTACAAGAACAATAGTCTCTTTGATTCATGCAAAAATTCTTGATTGAAAAGGGACATTTCTTGATTAAAGAGACACTTTTCTTAAACCAATAGCGAATACTATTGACTCAACTAAAATTTATTTTGATCTAAGAGAAGTCATCATATACAGGCATATTACGAGGTATATTATTTTCTGATAAATTTAGGTTTTCCTGGTCTGTAGTAAGTAAAGTGATATTATTTTCCTCGATAGTAGTTATTTCTGCTTCTTCACTCCTTGGTATTTTTTGGGGTGGTTCATCACTCTACAAATTACAAAAAAAATGTTACATCACGATTAATCAAATTAAAGCTAATAAATTATTAAAATTATAAGCTTTGGTCACATTTTGAATTTTTATACGACGACTTCAAATTCTAAAATTTTTGTAATTATTTGCATAAAAAATCGATACCTATGTTCTTATTCTATCTATAGTCACACATGCATTATCTAAACAGGTGCATTAGGTAAATGTCTCTTACCTTCAAATATAGCAAATAAATGCTCTAATTCCCATTTTTTTCAGAAACTCCTTTAAAGAATCCATATATCCTAAAATTTGTCCATAAAAAATGGCAAATGCATGTTAATAACGATCACTAATTTGTTATACGATATGCGTTTAAAAAGCAAATTATGCAAAATTCCAAGTGGAAAATTCCAAGTAACAAAACCCGTGCGTACTATGATGTGCGACCTATGAAATGCGACGTACGACTGATCGGACTGCCGACTGATTGTATATACCGTCCTTCGTCATCGTCTTTGCGTGTCGTTATTATTTTTCATCAAACGAGTATTTAGCTATTGGAAAAATGGCCATGTTTCTTAAATGAAGTACTTCCTAGCGTATTTTTCTTATTATCTTAAAACAAAGTAACTTGCACTTGGTAGAATGAAAATAGATTCAAGAGAAAATTTCAAACTTTTCAAGGGAACCAGTTTTCTTGAGTTAAGAGAGTTTTTCTTCAGGCAAAATATTTTCTTTTGCTCTAAAATAAATTCTCTTGCCACTATTTTTTTTTTTCAAGAACGATGACGACTTTAGTTCAAGTCTATCTTTTTTATTAGTGTAAGTAACAATACTAAAAAAATAAAAACCAAATTACTAGAAAGATTGTAGTATTACTACTTTTATTTTTTTTTAGATTTGTAAAATATCGTTACAAATAAAAGACTTCCCACATTGACGACTTTTTTAACGAACGCGTAGAATGCCGCTCGTGGCACCGGCATCATCAATTTCCTACTCATCATGTGTCAGCGGTGTCACTTTAATGTTCGTCATAAGAATGCGACCCATACGGTGATTCGGCCGCGAGCATACTTGTTATGATTAATAATTCGAAGAGGAAACACATGTAAATCTTATGTATTAGTCGCCGCTGATGTAAAGCTCCTTTTTATCTTCCTGATAAAAGACATGAATAGGTTATAATTTGTCAGTTGGGAATTGATAAATTGGAGTTTTCCTCTATTTTGGGTTTTAAATACGCATCTTTTTAATGATGTATTGTACCAAATAATTAGTCTTTCTAAGAAAATTACTCAGAAAAAAAAAATGTTTTTGATTGAGTATACGAATACATATCTTCAAACTTATTTGCTAGAATTTAGAGTGCACATTCTCGTTTTAAGCAAAAATATTCGTTAATTTAAACGCAGTATTCCATTTTCTCAAGAAATATCTTTATTTTAAGTTAACAATTTAACAACGTTAAAAATTTCACAAATTTCGAAACAAACTCAGTTTACGTTTTATTAAAGGCGCTCTCTTAAAACTTGCCGTTTCCTTTCTGAGTATATCACCCACTTAAGAAGATTAAGATAGATTAAAATCACCTCGCACCATGTTATCCCGTCATTATCTGAACCATAATTATAAAGTGTGAACATATACGAAAATTATCAGCAATTTTCACACATTTTTATGCCGACATAAGGCTTTTTGCCTCTTTAAAATCGCATCCACAATTATAGTAAATGCCACGCTTAAACGCATTTTGAGGTGAACCTTTTATTAAAAGTTAAATTCTTTGGTTTTTAAAGCGACTAAAATACATCTTATCTAACGTGGCAATAGGTATAAAAGATTTGAAGAAGGGTGTTGGGGATTAGAAAATTGCGCAATTTAAAATATAAAGTTGAGGCCTATGGGTTAGAAAATTGCTCTAATAGAGGCCTCAAGCTAAGCGGGTACGATTTAAACGTCAAAAGATTGTAAATTTTCTATAACCGTTTTATAAAATCTATCTATTGCATGATTTTTATTCGTAAAGTTTATAAAAAATGGCATATAAATGTCCACGGTTTTTTTTTTAGAGGAGGAGGAAGTCTTGCATAAGACGGAATGTCAGATTCTTACTGACTAAAACCACCTCCCCTTCTCTACGACACATCACGCCGGTTAGCGGCCAGCCTGTTAGTGCTGACACGCAAGCTCATATTTGGTGACACGCATCTTTTTATAATAAAATATATTAAGAAATATTGTCTCTCATAACTAGGAAATGCAATCCCGCACCAAAATCTCAATCCCGCAAACCCGCGGGATTAAAGCAGTCAATCCCGCGGATCAGCAAAATTGCGGGACTGTAAACCATAGTACTACATTTGGTATAAAATGGTACAAAAGGCATTGTACATTTTGCATAGGCCCACAATATATGTATCTTAAACTAGCTGTACAGAAATTTGGACCGATGTATACAGGGTGTTCAAAAAATATATTTAATATTAAATAAACTTAAATTTTATTATATTTATCTACTTATTTTATAAATAAAAATATTATTCTGATGTTGAAGTTTTTTTTAACTTGTGTTAGTTATCTGATTTTAGATACACTCTATATCAATAATTTTTTGGCATATGCAGAATGTACAAAGCTTTTTGTACCATTTAGGACCATACGTATGACTAAAAATGCATATTTTTCAAAAAAACGTCGTATTTTCCTTAAAACAAAAAAAATTAAAAAACCTATCAAATTGTTTTTTCTAATTTCAATACAGATTAGTCGTACTTGGTAAAATTTTCGATTTTTTAAAAATTGTAAATTTGCGGTAAAAAAGATTCTTGACCAAATTTTCACACTCTTATAAAACACCCTGTATACGAGAATTCGCTAAATATATTTTCGAAAACCATATAGCATCTTAATGACAATAGATGCATCTAAAACATGGTCCAAACCGCATCCCAAAATCTTTTTTAGTTCAAGAGATACCTATTCAACTTTAAATTTACCCTAAAATTTTGCTTGTCCCGATAATTACATATGTCCGGCAGTTTATTTGACGAAATTGTCCACAAGTACTAGTTAAACGCTTTTCTTCACTTGCGCACATACGCCAGAAAGAAATCTAACAAGTAACCTGTTTGTTTCACTTATTTTTAATGGCCAAGCCGTAAGGGGAATCCGCGGGTTCCGACCGTCGACGCATCGGCTCGGAACGAAAAGGTTTTACCCTGATCGAGATCGATTCAGTTACCCAGTAGTAATGGGTCGATCCCGCGGATCCCGCACGGTAAATCCCACAACTTTGATCCTGCGGAATCTCAGTGAGATCCCGCAAACGCGGGATCCAGCATTTGCGGGATTGCATTCCCTACTCATAACGAACGAAGTTTTTTCTTGATTTAAGTAAGAACAATCTTCGAATTGTCACGGGGTTTTTAACTCTCTCTTCAATGAACACCTTAGTAGAATGAATTTGAGAAATAACGGCGAATGCAGATTCTGTGAGGAAAATGGGAAAACATCAGAACACCTTATCACTGAGTGCGCCGAGACGACAACTTTGGTAAGGCTGATGGCGAAGATGGAGAGCTGACCTCTATGGAGCCGTCTCAGATACTGGCTTTTGTCAAAGTCCTGAAACTGTATGAAAACGCTCACTATTCTAATTTTATTTATATCAAAGTTGAGTCATTTAAAAGTCAAAGCTATTAAAGGAATTTGCATATTTCAAAAAAAAATCTGATTCCGGAAGTAGTTGTGGATAAATCTAACGAGGTTACAGTGCAATCGATACCAAAAATTGATGTAAAAAAACTGAAATTTTAAATCAAAAAGTTTTTGTGAATGCAATTTGTTAATTCGTTTGAAAATTCGTCCATTGTGTTAGTGATTTCTGTGGATGGATCGCCCAAAAACCGACATATTGCCGAACCGCCTCATAACACAAAGCATCTACACATTGGCGCATCAAATCCACGCATTGACGCGTCAAATTGACGCATTGGTGCATCAAATCAACAAGTGCACAAGACTTGGTGCACAAAATCAACATCAGCTCATAGTGAGTATGGGGCTTTACGGTAAATCTTATTTTATGGACAGCAATCAAGTAGGTATGTAATGGTGTGTTTTACGATACAGTCTGAAATAAATAATAATTGTATTCAATTTATTGAATACAAAATTAATGAGTTATCCACAGGATTGTATTCAACTCAACCACTATACTTTATTAATTCTTTTTCAATACGTCAAATCATACCGAAAGATTCTGAACCGAAATATTATATAATTATGACGAAATAAAATACGAATAGCTTTAATTCTGGTAATTTCCCCGGCCGTCCGTCGACTGCATGAATAAAAATAAAAGACGCCGACTAAATCCTTGTCGACTTCAAGATACTGTTAAAAATGCATTTGACTTCAACTCACATTTTTTCTGCCGTTACTTCAATCGCAATTTACATATTTATAATCAAAAGCCGATATTTTATTGCCCGCTCTTATTAATTTAATGTACTACCGTTATTTATGGCTTTATTTTGTAAACTCGCCTTTAAATTCAACCTTTTGGCTTCATAATAATTTTCGTATATTTTGTTTCATTCTGTACGTGGCTGTCCCGATTGATCTAGTAACTGATAATGACTAATTAATAAGCGATTTAGATCAACGATAAATACGATAATGTATTGTTAAAATATGTAAAAAACGTGTAAAATTCTATGCATTATATGTCATAGGTAGATATGCTCAAGAGCTCTGAACACCCTTAAAAGAAAAATTCCACTCCTTGAACTCCCAGTGGATGACATACCAAGTATGTAGAATATTGAGAAATACCTCACTGTAGTATTGAGCAATAAAATGGTTTGAAAGAGGGAAACGTTCACTCAGCAGGTAGGAGACTACTTACCAAGAAATAGTATAGCAGGATATATACTTACCATAACGTATACTGATAAGAGTGTTTAGGCTGAAAACTAAATATCCCGAACTAATGGACACCTACCCCAACTTATCTCAGATAGGAACTATGGGAAATAAGAAATAGCCGTCTTATCGAATAGTCAGGCACAGGGCCGATTTTAAGGGCCATTGGGCCCCAAGCGGATTTTTTTTTCGGGCCCCCCTATCCTACGTTTGTTATACATAATGATTATGGTTAGGTATGTAGTGTGTTGTGTGTTGTATGATTTACTAAATTATCTACGTAAAAAAAAAGTTTCAACAAACATAATGTATTTTATTAAACATTTTATAAAAAACATTTAAATAATATTAAACAACATTTAACCCAAAAATAAAACATTTATAATTTTTGAACAGAACATAAACGAAATAACTTAATAACTAAACAAAATAAAAATTTGGGACATTGATCAAATGGGTTTCTTTCTACATTTCTCTTTTTGTTTCGCAAACTGGTCAATTATTAAATTGCAATCTAATTTTTCGATAATGATCCACATAGAAGGATCAAATTCTATGTGGATCAGAGAAAGAGCATCGAGTCTCTCTTGGCTAATGGTGGATCTCAAATAAGTTTGATCCATTTTAACGCAGAAAATGAGCGTTCCCCGCTAGCATTAGAAACTGCCATAGTAAAATAAATTTCAAGCAACGTAAGCACATTAGGGAAAGTTGATTTTAGTGACTGCACGAGTTCAAATTTTTCAATCATTTCCTTTTTATTCATATTGGCACATAGTATTCGAAAATGAGCCATTTCATCATTTAATACATCTCCTTCTACATCCGACTTACCTATATGTATTTTTCAAGATATTGGCAGACTCTTCAAATGCTATTTCATCGATATTGCTAAAAAAACACTTAAAACGTTCGATGACAGTGTGATAGCTTTTAATTCGTCTTTCGAGATCTTGAATTATGGAGTCACATATTACATAATGGGCTTCCACTTTAAACTTCTCTTTGCCACTTTAGGAGAAATATCTTCTTTATAGGTAGCGTCATCCACTAAAGTCGCTGCCTCAATTTCGATACATTCAAATTTTCCACGGAGTGTTTGAACAAATGATTCTAGCGACTTCAATAACTCGATGCTAAGAGATATATTTAGTGATGGATCTTGCAAAGCTTTGCTCGTAGCATTGACTCTTTCTAAGATTTTAAACCATATGGTAGTCAACAATGCAGGTTCGACTTTTGCATTTTTATTAAAAGTGCAGAGGCTTCATTTCTTGCTATTGCTTTTCCATCTTGGTCATTCGCAATGGCAGAAAAAAAATCTATAATTGGTTTATAATTTAGTTTGAGAGCAGCAACTGCATCAGCCCGGGCTGACCATCTAGTATCACTAAGACGTTTAAGAGAAATTTTACACCGCAATTACCGGAATTAAATAATTTAGAATAATTCGTATTTATTTATATTTTATTTCGATAAAAAGTGATTATAAAAAAAGAATCACAAAATAATTATGAAAAATCTTGTACTTAATTTTTATTTTGTATAGAATAAGAAATGCCTATTAAAATAAGTTTAAACAGTAAATCACACTTGCACATACATAAAAATATTAACATAAAAATAAAAAATATAACATTATGACATTATACTAGGCAATATTCGGTTCATAGCCGGGGTAGTAATTTTGTAAAATCGAACACGCGAACAGTCTCAGTAAGTATTTAAAAATTGCGACCGCTTCATCGTCACAGTTCAAGCCGACATTTATATCTACTATACGCTTGTCGGTTGATCGTTGATTATGAACATTATATTGTACATAATAAAGCAATTTTAGTTAAAATATTTAAAAGACCATTTATTTATTGACTTCTGCTTCATTTTCATATTTATATTTTTTTATGGCCGAAATACGGGCCGCTTCGGGACCCGGGCCCCCAAGCGGCCGCTTGTTCCGCTTTATGTATAAACCGGCGCTGGTCAGGCAGCGTTAAGAGCGATCAGCAATCATCAATTCAAAGTTTGTCAATTCGAAGAAAGCCAAGAAAAGCTGGACAAATTAGACAAAGAAAATAAACTCCTCCTAGTATGCCAGCCCACAAAGGGATAGAAGACAATAAAAAAGCAAACGACCTAGCTAGAAAGGAGCGAACACTCCACTAACTGAACCAGAACAATTCCGCTTCTGAAAGGGAAATCAACTTAGAGCGGAACTCAAGAACTTGGAAGACTTATCTGTAACCTGGAATAGAAGTCCTCCACCGGGCAACACTCGAAGAAATTTCTCAGAACTTATCACCGAGAAAATTGAAAGATTTTTTTTAACAAAGAACAATCATCGGACTCAATGAACAGCTCAGTAGATTGAAGCTAAGAAACAACAGCTAATGCAGATGCTGTTGAGAAAATGGAGAAACACCAGGACATCTCATCACTGAATGCGCCGAGACGACAACCATCCAGACCATAAACTTTGGAACGACTGATATCGCAGATGGAGAGCTAACCTCTGTAAAACCGTCTCAGATACTGGCTTTTGTCAAAGCCTTGAGAGTGTATCATGAGCTATAATTTAAGAAAGCGGGCAAAATCGATCTGTAAGATCGCGGTGATTAAACCCCTTTCCATATATTCTACAACTGTTAGGTTTTATAAGTTAAAATGACTTAAAATGAAAGTCCGAAATTGTTTATACAGGGTGGTCCGAATTCTATTCCGGAAACTTCGGCAGCATATTCTGCAGATAAAAATGAGTAAAAAAGTTTATATAAATGTCCTAAAATGCTTAGTTTCGGAGATACAGGGTGTAGAAGTTTCATTTTTATTTCGAGTTTTTCCAAATAATTTCTTAAGTAATGTCAATATTTGGATCAAAATTGGCGTCCGGGAGTTTTTTGACATGAGAAATTTGATTTTGATGTCAACTTTGATTAAGAAGACTAAGGAAGGAGCATATCAAAAATCTTAGGTCCACCGCGATGGGCCTCAAATATGGCCGACTTAAATTCCGGTTTATCAGTGCCGTTCTAATTTTATTTAAAAAATGTAAAACTATGATGTAGGGTAGTCGTGGAGTGTAGACTCAATATTTTTTTTTATTTTACGTTGTGAATAAATGTTGGTAGTTATTAAAATTGTTATAAAAATATAAAATTCTAATAAAAATAGATAAGTTATAATAATTATTTATAACCATAAACATCCGATACGCCACTGAAGCAGGTAAGTCAAATTGACGTAACTAAATTCTTTGACATCTAATCTTTGACAAGTAGTAAATAAAAGCCAATAAAAGCAAAAATGCAAGAAAAATTATATAATCAGTTAATTTAAGTGAATTTTATAAATGATCGGTTTACTATACGTATGTATATTATATAGTCACTTACTAGCGAAAAGTTGTTCCATTATTTCACTCGATTTTTGCCGAGATTTACCGCACGCTACAGAACCAACTATTTTAGAATCTTTTTCGATAAATCGCGATAGTGTCACTGTTAATTTAAGTTCTGCCACAATTTCCATCTAGATTTACTACCTTTATACAACTATCAGTAATAGAATAAATAACATAAAATAAGTTCCGTAAAGACTGACAAATCCACAAAATTTCAAATCAAATTCAAATGTGTCAAATGAATCGTCAAACAGAACTGTCAAGGATCCCCACCGTAGAGTCCTTTTTCCGCCCACCATGCATGAACACATGGATAGCATTATGCCAGAGATTATGTTCCTTCCTTAGTCTTCTTATTCAAAGGATGTCAATATAACCCATATTTATAAGGTTCTCCACCTACATATTTCTTAAATGGTTTTAAGAGTTTTAAGATTTTAAGAGTGATAACTTTTAAATCTTTTTTATCTATACCCGTATGAAACTGAAATGTGTGAAAAAATAAACATTTCCGTGTTTTTTTACTTAAAAAATGTCTCTTGGTAAAAAATTCGCTACGAGCAACCGTTCTCAAGATATTTAGAATGGAAATAGTCAATACATGTCATTATTGACAAAAAATAAATATGTTGAGTAGATAGTTATTTGACTGAATTGATAAATTTGGGAACTTTTTATTTTTTTAAATTAATCATCGCCAAATGACAATAAAACAGTTTCTGTTGAACTTTTGGTACAAAGACATTTCAAATTTATGATTTTAGTCTAAATAACTATATTTAATCATGTTTAATTAATTAGAGATATTTATAATTTAGATTCCAAATATCTGGAGAACCATTAATCCTAGCGATTTTTACCAAGATACCTTTTTTACGTAAAAAATATCGTAAATTTATATTTTTTTACTCAGATATTTTATACAGCTACGGACAAAAAGTTATAACTCTTTAAACCATTTAAAAAATATGTAGGTGGCGTCCCCTACAAGTAGAAGTCATATTAATATCAAAATCAAATTTCTCAGGCTAAAAAACATCCAGAAACCAATTTTCATCCAAATATTGACGTTAGGTACTTCAGAAATTATTTGGAAAACATCGAAATAATTTGTATCTCCGAAACTAAGCATTTTAATTTATACGAACTTTTTTACTTATTTTTACATGCAGAATATACTGCCGAAGTTTCCGGAACACAGTTCGGACCCCCCTGTATATCTTCAATGATCTACCAACACTTCGGCATGGAATTAAGTTTGCCATCCTTAAGTGTTGCCCACATTACTACAAACAAAAGCAGAAAAAAAACTTTAAAGTCCGTACTAAAATCCAACACCAATCAAAATAAAACAAATCCATTGCCGGTCGTGTAATAATTCGAAACGAGACCTTCTGAAACCACTTAAATCGAGAATTTACTGTGAGCCCGCGGCCAAATCCTTTAGTTCTACTTAAAAGATCTGTTTAACGAACTGAAGAACTATTTTGCCCTGCTAAAGTAGCCGATGAGACTAAAAACGGTTTTTACGTCGCCTTCCTAAGTGTAAGAATGTGATATATATGCTAATGATTCTTTTATTTCGAGGGACGATCCGTCGATACCCAGCAATAAAACGCCCGAAATTACCTTTAATGAAACAAGTGTAAATACGTGTATGTTTCGTAAGTTTTCGCCGTCGAGGTGTGAAAATCTCGACGGTAATTATAGGCTGCGGTCCTGGCGGCTTTTTACCAAAAATTTAGGTAATTACCCTTCACCCGGTTTACGCGTAGATTATTTTTATATACCTTAATAATTTGATATGTAAATCGGGCGCGGATCCTTTCTGTTTCAATATTTGTCCGTCGATCGTAATGTAACCGTCAATTATTTTAAGGCAAAATTTATATTAATGGCGCAAATTACCTATCGAAAATTGCCACTTATTGATTTCGGTGTGCTTTGATTTTTCCTTTTAAGTGAAAAATAATTATATACAATCGATTTAGCCTAAGAAAAGATTTCCTTGTTGGTAGGCCTAACGAGATTGGATAAACTCCGGTTTACATCACTGAAGGCCAGTTAACAGATTTTCACAACCTCATCGGGAAGTATATTTTTTAAATCTTATTTATAAATTTTTTATATTTATAAAGTTTTTATAATTTTTAATATAACTTTATTAATCATAATCCTGTAATGATAAAAAATCTAAATGAGATAGGAGTAGATGAAATTCGTATTGGTAACCAAGTTAACAAACATATTCCGCACAAGAAAATTCTTGTATCATTTTTTTGTATATTTAAAGACATACATATGTATGCATCTTATAGAGTTTCGGAAGCACTGTAACGCAACGTAATAACAAAATATAATTTTATTAATACATTACGGCGACGGTGCTGTTCGCCTGGAGAGCATTATAGGATGCGTAAAGTTTGTGCTCAAATGAGCGCCACTGAATCTACCTAATAGTTATTGGGACAATGATTTTTTTCATTAATATAATGATTTGTTAATCATAGATCGATGTCCGATTTATTAATACTATGAATCTAATTTCATCAATATAATGAAAATCTAGTTATTAAATTCATGTAAGATTTTTATTAATATAATGAACGCGTTCTATATTTTAGTACTGAAACTTTAATAAACACATATTCATTATATTAATGTACTAAATCATTGATTAATGAGTTGTACATTGTGAAAATGAACAATGTTATTAATACAACGAACACACTACATTATATTAATGTACGCGGTTATTAATATCATGAATAAAATATTAGGGCTTAAATGTCCGCCATGTTAATCGGTTACTTTGGCACTTTAATAACGTCTGTGTGGTTGAGTTATTCAGTGAGGCTTTAGTTTCATTAGAGCGGTAAGTGTTCTCTTCAATATTTTAAATAAAAGTCCTATCGTATTGTAGTTAATTTGTTGTGTTGTCAAATCAAATTCCGCTGTGTGAGATCTCCGGTGTGGGTATTCATTAAAACAGCGGTTTTTCAAATATGTTTCAGAAGATAAAAAACAAAAAGAAGAAAAACATAGTAACAAGTCGAGGAATGGAACTGATTATGGTAAATTCGAATGTTCTTTTAATATTTGGCATTTTAATTATTTTGATGTACGTCTTTTAGAACCGAAAGAAGTTGTTGAGACCTGCCTTCAAGCCCTCAAATTCGACAATTTAACATCGGACCCACTTGATGCGACTTGGAAAGCCTGTTGCAAATTCATCTAGACGTTATCAAGTCTAAGGATACACTAATATAATGAAGAATCGTCTTTTTATAGAAATCCTTCAGGATATCGACTGGTAAATACATTTTCTTATTATAATTTACCCTAAAATTAATAATAACATTACTATTCTCTTCGTCGATTCAATTTTTTTAATTTTTAATTTGTATATGCTATATCAAGTTTAATAAATTATTATTAGTTTATTGCACTTGTTTTTTTATTAATAATCCCTAATGGAAAAATTTACTGTGCTCTAATTTTGTTACCTGTGTAGCTAAGGGCATGTTCAAATCGAAATCTATTTATAGTAGAATTATTTCAGGTAGTTGGCTGTGAAATGATTATCAATGACATTTCATATCAATGACAGCGATCTTCATCATCGATTATACGGTGTAACAAGAGTTACTAATAGTGTCCACTTTTAAATGTATAACTAAATAATAGATATGAAAACTAAATAGATTATGAAATTATTTCATTGTATTAATGATAACGGTTCATTAATACAATGAAATAAATTTCATTGTTTTAATGATACGGTTCATTAATACCATGAAATTATTTCATTGTATTAATGATGCGGTTCATTAATATAAGGATTTATGTACATTATATTAATGAAATCTGTTCATTGTACCAATGAATGTGTTCTTCAAATTAATGAACACTGTTCATTGATTTAATGAACTTAAAGTTCATAGAGTTAATGAATTAATTTTCATTGTGCCAATGAAATCGTTCATCGGCTCAAAATTAATGATTTAATTCATTATATTAATGAACTTTTTCATTATATTTATGTCGACTTTTGGTTCAGTGTTTTGGTTTGGAAAAAATTTATAAAATTATTCAACCGCATCTAAAAATTATGCTGGTAATCCCCACAGGAACCATACCGGCACGGACTCCACAAGGAAAAAGACAATCTCCTCCCGATCACCACGCCAATATGACGATCGGAGGGAAAGAACAATCATCGACCAAAATGAACCTCCAAAGATTTTGACAATCCAGAAATGACATCAGAAAACGGAAGTCAGCGGCGTTGCCGTACTGACCAAATAAATAGGTATTTTGGGGAAAATATTAGAAAGATAAATTGAAAAGAAACTGTCAACAGTGCGTAGCTCACCCGCTGCTGTTAAATTATAAAATAATTATAAAGACATATTTAAATATTATAGGTAATAATTAATTAAGAGAAATTTATAATTTACATATTTACTAATAAAAAGAGAAAGAGCTATTATCAAAAAGGTAGCAAAAAAGGTTAAAAACATGCTACAGCACCAGTGTCAAGACAGCAATTGTGTCAGGGGGTATCCCACTTCACCCTATGTCTGTCAGTCCATTTTTCAATGTTGGGTATAAGTCACCAGCTCCCAACTGATCCTGCCACTTCTCTATTACAGTATTTCTGGCTATTTGTTTGAGCTCTCCCTTGTATCTATCCGTTCGTTGGTGAGGTAAACTCCTTAACTATATAACCGCCGGTGACCATCAATAACAAAACTGATATAAAAGAATATGCAGCAGATAGCGCGGTCAGTGTGAAAGTATCAAAAATCTCAAGAGTTGAGAGTTAGTCTCACAGTTGGCTAATTAGAGTCTCGTAGTAGAGTCTCATTAGTCATAGTCAGGGGCGGCTTGTCCTATGAGGCAGATGAGGCAGTGCCTCACCAATACATTTGAAGAATTACACGTATTAATCGATACATCTTTAATCACAATTTTATATTTTTTTCCCTATTTGCATCAATAATAATTGTATTTTTTATCCGTCATTCTACAATAAATTACGTCGATGGTATTCCTTTAAAACTCGACGATGTATATCCATCTCATTTGTTCTTTAAGAAGTATATGTGCAGAGGTTTGCCTCTCGCCTTTCCTTGTCTAGCGTATTGACGGAGCGACAGCGTTCACTGGAATCTTAAATCTACAGAATGAAAAGAAAAAGCATAGGCAAAATCTTTAGTTGAAGAGAGATAAAATGTATGGAGTAGTAGCGCGTAAAAAGACCGTATTGAGGCGAGCCTCAAATGTAAATTTAAACCTTAAAAGCCGTTCGTTAAAAATATGTATCACTTCCCGATCAGCCCGAGAGATTTTTGGCGACAGGCTGAAAATGCAGAATTGCATTATTTGGGAATATATATAGTTTGAATCAGAGTTTGAATTAACTCTGCCGGTTATTGCACTGTTTTGTGTCTAATTGATTAATATATACGTTTTTTAATGTGAATTGCATGTTTAATTACTCGTCTTACTGATTACAACGTATTAAGTAAATACCTAAAAAGTGGGCAGTGACTTGTTGATTGATATGATGATTTAGAGGGACCACATCCATCATCAGAGGACTTCCCCAGGTAAAGTTTTTCGAATTCGAATCATTTCTAGATAAATTGTGGTAAAAACCAAACCATACGAGTGTATGGTCAAAAAGTAAAGCAACCTGTTACAGATTTCATTTTGTTTTATTTTTATAGGATGGGTAGAAAAACAAAATTTCACCATACAGAGTAAAATATAAGACAAAATATCCTGAGGTTGTTTTGATAAAAATTTACTGTTGCAATAGCCCTATGTAATAGGTACCGTATGATCGAAAAAAACGGCGTCCAGTTGGCTTGAAAATGACGATCTCGATGACATTTCCCATATAATTTTACTTATAAAATGACAGCGATCTTCATTTCATAGCCATCGCTGACGCCGTTTTTATTCGATCATACGGTATAATACTGCGAATTATATTACATAAGGCTATTTCCGCAACTGCTAAAGATTTAGAAATATTTTAAATATAAAAATGTGCGCTTTTTAAGTTTGTAGGTATCTAAAATACTAAAAATAATATACAGTGTGTAATGCATTTAAAAAAATTGAGATATAGCATTATAATATTGCAATGTTGGCCGTGCCATAAAAAAATCCCTGTATAAAATAATGTTAATTTTTCTCGGAATTCTTCTTTTGTCCTACATACCTCGTTATATACATACTTAAGCAATAATATATCAATAAGTTAAATTCACTCCAGGTCTTTACCACTTGTTAAAAAATGAAATTTTTTAAATATGAATTATCATGGAAATCCCGCATATATAATGCTTCAAATAAATCAATAGTGTGATGTATGTTGAATTTTATGCCGAACCCAATTCTGTACAGAAAAATGGTAATGCGATTGCAATTTCAAAGAAAATATTTTTTTAGGATATGCACTTTTTTTATATAGAACTTTTTTTCATATATTTGTCAACTACGAAGATATTGGACTTCCTCGTACTAATGGTCACCCTATATACATACTAATAAAAATTCTCTTCTAATGTGCCTTACCATCTTCCAGTGCTACGAGCCGCCCCTGGTCATAGTCGTTTTTATAATGGTTAGGTACCTTCCGTATATTCTAAGGTGGATCTGGCGTTTCCTCATTTTATTTATTTCTTATTGCTTAACATTATCAGATTAATAAATATAATTTTGTAACACGGGGATGTTTTAATCATAATAGTACCAAGTACCTATAGAGATACCTATGACAAAATAATTATATATTCCTATTTCATTTACCCAGTACATATTTTGCACATGATGTTTCAATATCACTGAACATGCATATTTCATTTTCCGAACACGTACTTAGATACCCTAATGATGTGATCGAAAGATAGTGCCCCGTAAAGGTCAGACAAATAAATTCGGAATAATTTATAAACTTTGATAAATAATAAAACCTTGTAGTATTTTTTGTTTGGGTTTTTACTTATCACCTGGTAAGATGTGACCAAAATTATTAGCTACTCATTTTATTAATAAAGCACTTTAGAGTCATAGTTATTCTGTGCACGTACCTACATACTTTTCTTTAATTTCTTCTTATAATGGAGTAAAGATAATCTCTTGTTTAGTAATAATTAGTGATGGGATAACTCAAGCGAAAATTCGCTCGAGTACTCAATTATTGAAATAACCGACATCGCTCAATTATGAACGAGCGATGCAAGTGACGAGTTACGAGCGACGAACGCAAGCGATCCTAGAATGAAATAAATTGAAATCCGATTTTAATGTGACATACTCGATAAAAAGACGAGCCAATTTTCTACCTACATTGCAGGTAGCAAATTTATATGACGTTATCCGTTGCGTATCTGAGATACAAAATTTTACTACCTACATCGACAATGCTTTGAAATAAACTAAATCAAGCGATCAAGCGAATCGCTCGTCGCTTGCTACTTGCCATTCATCACCGAAAGAATATGTGCCCTGCGCACGGAACTTACTGCTTGGCGCTTGGATTTAACGAGTACTTACAACAAGCGGCGGTCGATAAACCGTATTTTTAAATACGAGCAATATTTCGCTCGAGCGATCGCTCGGTTATTGCAATCGCTTGAAACTCGAGTACTCGAGTACTTGATTATTGAAATTAATTTAATTAGCGTCAGAAAAAGTGGAAACAACAGTGTTACTACAGCTACCTCTTTGTAAAACAATTTATCTCGCTCTGAGTAACGATCTGTAACATACGCAGCCATAAAAATCACTATAATAAACTTGTACTGTACCTGTGTACCAATATCCTGTAGTTGTGTGCTAGGAAGTAATTTTTTATGAATATTTTCATCGATAGGTTGGTAGCTTCTGAGTAACGGTCTAAATAAAGCATCTAGCTCAGTTGCCAACTTAGAATCAGAATTAAAAAAAATATATATATTTATGTTAAATTAGTTAGTAACTCGCATTTTCATTGGATACACTATCATATTTATTTCAAACAAATAATCAACGATAATATTCGTATAATTTAACAATTTTTTTACTGTAAAGCATTATAATACGAATTGTTGGTTAGGTTCAATTTTTTTTTCCCGTTTTAAATAAATTTTTGACACAAAAGTGTTTATTTTGGGTGGTATTCCACAAAATTTGCAGGCTATTGAGGAAACAGAAAATGTAAAGATTACAGAAATAAATTGAAAATAATATTTATATTAAAACAGCATTATGTGTCACTTTTTCAAACATGTCCTTCAAATTCTTCAATTTAATAGCTGTTAGTAAGAAGTTTCACTTCAAATATACGAACATAGTGCACACACTGTTTTTTTTTTATTTTTCGCGTATAAAACTATTTGCTACACATACAAAACTATTTTTTACACGTAAGAAACTATTTTTTACGCGTAAAAAACTATTTGTTCTACGAAAAAAATTTTCATTTCATTTTTTTCATTTCAAACTACACTTTTTCAAACATGTCCAAATCTTTCAATTTAATAGTTGTCAGTAAGAAATTTTACTTATAAATATGCGCACAAAGTCCACACACAATTTTTTAAAAACTTTTAACAAGGACAGACAAAAATATATTGTCTCGTAGAATTCAATCCTTAAAAAACAATAGCTCTAATTTTATCTACCACGGTGTAACAAGATCTAGAGCCAGCTTTGTCCTAATTACCTTACCATAGAGAGATTTTTTTCATTATAAAATTAAACAAGATTTTTTTCCCAGGAACGCATTAACCCTCAGACCACCTCGAAGTAGAAGAAACATATCCTTAAAAATGATACACAATTACTTTTCTCTTAATTTTTAATTAAATGTCTCTAATTTCATAGGCATTCTCGAAAAATGACTGATACTTGTTTTGTCCTACTTTAACATAATGACTCCATAACGAATGACAAAAAATATTAGATTACAGATTGTCATCCATTAGGATATAGATTCGTTGATGTATTTTTTTATTTTGAGACTGTAAAAAAGTATTCCGGCTATATTATCTGATAATAACTTTAGGCACAGACTAAGGTTAGTTTGTTCTTTAGATACTCAAGAATTAACAGGGGCGGATCTAGACTTTCTTGGAGAGCTTTTTCTTAAATAAGTTTTTTTTATTAAACTTACCTATATTGGGTGAAGAGTTACATCACAGAGAAAAGTTGTTCAGAGTGTTTACATGTACATCCCAATTTAAAAAAAAATGATTTTCTTTAATTTGAAACGCATTTTAAAATATGAAGCGGTCAAAAATACCACATTTTACAGGGTGTCTTAAATAAGTGCAAATATTTTAGAGGTAGTATATTTTGACCACAGAAACACGATAATGAGTTTTTTTTTCGCGAAATAAAAATTGAAAATCTTGAATTTTTTGAAAAGAAAATTATTGATTTCAATTTTTTTCCAATTTTTGCAATTTCCAAAAAGTTTTAAAAATTTCAAGGATTGCTGAGTTTTTTGGAAAAAACAGATTTTTTTGAAAATCAATTTTATTTTTTCCTGTCGTTACTTTTTAGAAAATTAAAAAACTAATTGCACATTCTCATAGCCACTTTATTACGGCTATCTGATAGTGTTTTTTAAATTTTCAAATTAGCTGATAATTTGTGAGATACAGAGGCCAACTTATTTTTTTTAAATACGGACCTGCATTTTTTATTTCACGTTTTGAAAGAACTCGGTCTCCTGAGTAAAATGATATGCCACACTTGATACTTTTCTTTTGTTTTGGGAACCTTAACAATAACAAAACTATTTAATTATTATTTAAAATAATTTCAAGTCCGACTCTGGTTTTTTAAATTATTTACTCTGATTATATTCATCGCAATAATATTGATCAGCGCTAATTAAAACTGAATAAGGAAAATCGAGGAAAATTGAAAGAGTCCAATAAATAATATCCAGGTCAGCAATTTAAAGATATTATTTTTAACTTTTCTCAATTTTTCAATGAATTTGAAATCTCTGTGTACGATCTAATAATATGCTAAATTATTAATCGTAGTTATTATAAGTAATATTATAATCAACTTCTACAAACTAGTTTCTAATGCTCTACATGTTCGAAAGGTTTACAACTCCCTAATGCACAAATTTGTTTTTCGTTCAATCTTATTTAAAGCTCTTTGAACATATCTTCTTCTTATGGAGGACAGGAACCTCGCTGGCCTTTATACTGTTCTACCATTTCCAATCCATCTTCCAACTATTTGATTGTTTATATTATATTATATATTTATATTATTTACTTTATATCATTTTTTATTATTTTAATGCATTTGATTTTCCGTCTTTAATGTTTTACCCCATTGTTAAGTTTGAAAGATTATCAGTATTGTAACGATGAATAGATTTAATATTAGAAAAAAACAGAGCCGGACTTGAAATTAGTTGAAATAAATTGTGTTCAAATGTCCGAAACCATACCGTTGTACTCAGGAGACCGAGTTCTTTCAAAACCTCAATTAAAAAATGCAGGTCCGTATTTAAAAAAATCAAGTTGGGCTCTATATCTCACAAATTATCAGCTAATTTGAAAATCTAAAAATACTATCAGATAGCCCTAATAAAGTGGCTATGAGAATGTGCAATTAGTTTTTTAATTTTCTAAAAAGTAATAACAGGAAAAAATAAAATTGATTTTTAAAAAAAATCCGTTTTTTTTCGTAAAAGCTCAGCAATCCTTGAAATTTTTAAAACTTTTTTGAAGGCATCTTGGTGAAAATCCCAAGGAGCGACTTTGCCCCAATTTAACCATTTTCGTATCTATTACGGTTTCCGAGATACCAATGCTCGTACTTCGAATTTGTAGCACCCTGTATAGTATTTTAGTATTATAGTTAACAAAGTTAGTTTATTAGTATTATAGTTAACAAAAACATTTACCTGTCTATGTTTCCTTTTGGCCATTCTATGAAGTTTTAAAACAGATTTTTCATAAAATTTTGGATTTGGCGTTATAAATTCAAATTTTCCTATTATTATATTACCTAAAAAATATGTAATTTTTGGCCTGTACGGTAACTTTAAAGTGAATCATGTGATTAATCTTATTTTTTAACACCTATAGTTCTACAAAAATTAAATTAAAATATCCTCCGCTCATCTTTGTCAACTGTCACCAGAAACAATGTAGCACGTTATCTCGGTAATCTCGAAGACAAATCCTCACATTTTATTCGGCGGACCGTAACAAAATATTGTACAAATCTGTTAAAGTTTACACCTACTCCGTCCCTTAGATTAATCAT
This sequence comes from Sitophilus oryzae, assembly GCF_002938485.1. Classification (NCBI taxonomy): domain Eukaryota; kingdom Metazoa; phylum Arthropoda; class Insecta; order Coleoptera; family Curculionidae; genus Sitophilus; species Sitophilus oryzae. The sequence continues at coordinate 430,995 of NW_022147124.1, forward strand.
GTCCCGATATCGCAGAGAACAATCGTTTGAATCAGTACCAAATCAGTACGAACCAGTCATATCAATCTTTTTCAACGCTAAAGATAAAATATACTTTATCTAATTTAATTAAATTTAATATGGGTACGGATCTACAGGGACGGATCAGGAAGCACTTTGAAATTCTCTAATCTCCTCCTCAATTTTAACTATTAAAAAATGTACTGAATCATTAACAACTTGCAATACATTGAGTTATTGAAAACTTTAAAGTTTGCTAATCTAAATAAATGAAACGTAAAAATAAATCTGATTAGTTACACCATTTATACAGGGTGGCCCGAACTATATTCCGAAAACTTCAACAGCATATTCTGCAGATGAAAATGAGTAAAAAAAATATATAAATGTATGTGCTAAAATGCTTAGTTTCGGAGATACAGGGTGTAGAAGTTTCATTTTTATTTCGATTTTTTCCAAATAATTTCAGAATTAACGTTGATATTTGGATGTAAATTGGTGTTTGGGAGTTTTTTGATATGGGAAATTTGATTTTGATGTCATTATGACTCCTACATATAGAGGGCGTCACCTACATATTTTTTAAATGGTTTGAATAGTAATAACTTGTCATTCGTACCTGTATAAAACTACTCAGAAAATATACATTTACGACGTTTTTTACGTAAAAAATGTCTTTTGATAAAAATCGCTACGAGTAATGGTTATCAAGATATTTGGAATCAAAATTATTAATACCAGTCATCATTGACATAAATTAAACATGTTGAATAATAATAAGTTATTAGACTGAAATCATAAATTTGAAATGTTTTTGTGGCAAAAGTTGAACAGAAACTGTTTTGTCATCATTATTTCAAAGAAAAACTTATAATTAATTTAAAAAAATAAAAAGTTCCCAAATTTGTCATTTCAGTCAAGTAACTATCTACTCAATATATGTTTAATTTTTATCAATAATGACATGTATTGACTATTTCCATTATAAATATCTTGAGAACGGTTGCTAGTAGCGATTCTTACCAAAAGACATTTTTTACGTAAAAATCACGGAAATGTATACTTTTTCACTCGGTAGTTTTATACGGGTAGGGACAAAAAGTGATTTTAAAGAACATAACATACGTAAAAATTGTTGATAATTTCGTATAAATTTATTAAATTGAGCACAGAAAAGAAAAAAAGTACAGGCGCAAATATCCAGGCCAAACTTTTTGAATTGCGGCTATCCATTTTGGTTTTAATTAGCTACTTTATAGATTATAAATTGGATATATTCTAAATTGAAACATAATTAAAAGTTATTTTTATGGAAGAAGGCTCTGCACGAATCCGTTATAATTTTTAAGGCCCTCTTTTCGAACTGCTGATAAGTGAATATCCTTAAAATAAAGTGAATTAACCATATTAGTATATCCTGAATGGCAACCCTATCGCTTTCACCGTGTAATTAATATCGTAAAACCTTTTCTGAAACGCGATTTTTCATTGATCCAGTTTTTAAGTATAGAGCTTGTATATGCAAATAAATATACAATAGTTAGTAATTGTATCTTTAATCAAACAATTGAAAATATAAGAATTGAAAAATACAATTTGTATTATCTAGTAATTAGGTAAAGACCTGATTAGAAATTCGACTTCCATTCTACATGTTTGCCGGATGATGATAGGCACAATAAAAACAATTTTTCAGAAATTGGTGGGGGATGACATTGATAATGAACTGATAATTATTATATATTTTAAAAACTTTCTGGTTTACCCAAGACAAAAAAGTTAAACGCAAACAACTTTATTGATAAATGTATTGTTTCTACTTTGAAAAATACTAATGGGCCTTAAAATTAAAGAAGTTTTAAAAAGTTTCTTGATTTTTTATTTAGTAAAATAATATCATAATTTATTCGCAATCGAAAAAAAATTGTTTCCGCGTGTTGTTTAGGGTCAAATATTTCAAGTTAATGTATTCAAAAAGCAGGAATTGCTATTTTAGGAACGAAACATTTTCTTATTCAACAACATGGCGGCTTTCACTTTATTGTTTTGGAGATTAAGATGGAGTAGTTCGAGTAGTCGCATACTGGACTAATAAAGTCGCAGTTCAGTCTTAACAGGTAGAATACTAGTCGCAAGATTGCCTAATTTAGTCATCCTAGAGTATAGCTTGTGCCGCCCCTATAGGTATTCTAAATAAACGAGGGAGTTGTGGTTTGGTTTGGTTTTAAGTTTAGTTTTATATGTGCCTTTCTTACGTCCCATTTTAATTAAGTTTTTTTTTATAAAAACAAAAATAGCACTGAACTGTCTGACTGAACAGAACAATAAAGTGAAAATTTAAGATTTAAGGTTATGATTCAATACAGTTGCATAAAGGTAGTGGCTCGACGTCCTACCAACGTAAGAATAAGGAAATTTAAACAACGTTTGAATTAGTAAAACAGACGACGTGACTGAAACTGACGTCGGAAAACTCTTTATTGCCCAACATTGTAACTACGTTGTCCGAATCACCTAAAGATCACTTAAGCAAAAAAGGTTACAATACAACGTTTATTCGACGTCGCAGAAGCTTTTACTTTGTTGTAGTACTAGTTCAACGTCGACACAACGTTACAACAACGTTTACATTTATTTTAATACCCAAGGTACGCTGCTAACTATTTTTTGTAACTAATCCAAAGTTGTGTTTAGTAAACATGTGGTCGCAAGTCGTGAAAATGCTACTTGGGTACAGTAATGTCAACTATTTCAATCATTGTTGATTGCCCTATATCTGACAATAATTACATTTATATACAAAGTCTAAAAAATCGAAAAAATGATCTCACTATTATAACTGAGGAAGTATTTAAAAAAAATCGTCGTATATTATATCTCTATTACTCGTTTTAAATCGAATTCTTTGAACCTATACCATTAAGTATCGCTTTATAATGACGATGATTAATTTTTCAATTTTAAGAAGAAAATGATGACAAAATACATCTAGATAGTTCACAATCTTGTTCAATTACATTTACCGCATTAAAATTACCCACCATTTTCTTACATAATTTCGCCCATATCATACACATAGAATTGGACCAATATATCGAAAAAAATAATAACAAAACCGAGCGCAGATTGGTCTTTTCCCATCGAAAGTGAATTACGAAAAATAATCAGAGATTCCTTCTTATACATATCTAGGGTGCCAGGGAAAAAAAGTATAAGTCAAAAAAGTTGATTTTTCAGAAATCAAATTTATTTATATGTGATTTTATGGAATTAAATAGTTATGGTTGTTACTGCATTAACAAAATATTTAATGAGATAAGATATTATACAAGTGAAACACATTAACTCAGCGTTATCATTGAACAGAAAACATGACTTATCCTAATTTGACCAAATGAGAAATGTCACTTATACTATTTAAACCAAACAAAACTAAATCCCCAAACCTATAAGCAATATAAAATCGCTCGAGAATAATAAGACAAAACTTGGAAAAAAATATTGATGCCTAAAATACTTCATAACTGTTGCAGTTAGTCGCGTAGGTCATCATCTTCTGAATCAGGGTAAGTATCAGGCATGTCACTACTTTTAAGGTTTCTATAAAAATCGTGAAATGTTGGTGAGATAAGAGGAAGAAGATCTAAAATATCTTTTTCTTCTCTTTTGAAATGGGTATGGAAGATGTATAGAGGCGTTCTGGGTACAAACGTGCATCTTGTTGTCCCCGACGAGTAAGGCATAAGGTGTGAAAAGGCTCATCGTTGTCCAAAGTAGTTTTGTAAAGTATTTTTCCGGATTCGCGTGTATAACGAAACCACTTTACAGAATGCCAGTTGAACTGATTTCCATCTTCATCCTTTTTTCGAAGTTGCAAACTCTTTTTAGCAGATCTGCAAAATTAAGGAAACCGGAATGATTGAGCTCGATAACTTCAAATTTTTTCTTTTTCCCAACTGAACGAACTAACTGGTACCAATCATAAGGGTGAGAGATAGGCACTTGCAACTTCTTCTTTTGCTTTTCAATAAGTCCATGGTCCACATCACACTCTAAATGAGTGTGTCCACTAATAAGGAACTTATGATCCACAATTTCCAAGTGTATATTTTGTTGCATGGCCACTAAAAACATGGTGGCAACATGGGAGTTTTTGTTCTGCCCTCCACAGGTATCAGAATATAACGTTACCTTTGATACCTGTTGAGGAAGCGAAGTAAGTTCCTTAAAATGCATGTAGCTATTTGGTTTCCTCCCCGGCCACCCTCAGCTTCATGCCACATGTAACATCTAACATTTTGAGTACTAGTTTCATGTAAGGTTAGGTTGAAAGTCCAAAGTTGCCTTTTGTAAAAGGCAACTGACGTATTCAACATGGGGGTTGGTAAACATTGCTGCAAATCAAACATAAAACAACGCCGAGTTTGATCATTTGCTGCCAGTTCCTTATCTTTTCTTTTCTCTTCGTACGCGTTATCAGCTTCTAAATGGTGTATAGCTAACTCCTCTTCACTTTTCTTCTTTTCTTCTTCATCCCCTGCTACTCTGATTTTCATTCTGAGCAAGTCACATTTATTACAAGTATCGACTTTGGGTTCTTTGAAGCTTAAGTTCATTTTGTGAAATTCTCTTTCGTAGATTTGCCTGGATACTGGCTTTCTTTGGATGCTATTAATTTGGTCACAGTAAAGACTGTACATCAAACTTAGACTTAAATGAGGAGGTAAGTATCTCCTGCTACTTTCCCTTCGTGTATAGTGTGATTGGTATAGGGGAAACGATGATATGTGGTCTTTAACTTGTTGTAGTGTTTCAATGGAATGTTTGTTAGCGGAAACTGATCTACCCCTATTATCATCATAGGTGATTCCAGATAATGTGCTATTCTTATTACAGAGAGACAATGTAACGAACATTTGTGTTTCCCCAAGCGTTTTCATGAAACAGGCACGACACACACGAACCCTTTCACCATTAATAACAAAGTGAAAGATATGTGTCTTCGTGCGGAATTTTTCTTTATCAGGATCTACTGTTCTTTTTCTCGAAGAAGCGGGCTCTTTAGTATCAACTAATCCAGCAATAAATCTTACTCTTTTGTTTCTGTCACCAAGTGCCCAATACTCTTGAAATATTTTTTCTCTAATAGTTCTCTCTTCAAATTTCACTTCCAGCTTTTGGCTACATTTCATTCGGCATGACGCCAAGGGCTTTGACACTCTCTCTTTCACTACTTTATTTTTAGCCGTTATGTAACTTTTTCCGGTGTTTCTTTTTTCTTTTCTTTCGCTTCTCTTCTTTCTCGAATAAGTGCCTTTCTCCGCACCATTTTGTCTTGAATTTTCCACCGCAACATCTTTTTGAGCAGCTGCGCATGGTTTTTTATTTCTGGGTCTCTTTGATATCTTCAATGCTGAAACGGTCTTAAATACGTGCACATCATTGTCGTCACTTGATTCGGATGCATCTGGACTATAACTTTTGTCAGCCACGCTGTCGTCACTACATTCCGATAGTACATCAGTTGGTTTGGATGGGCCTAAAAAATTGTTGAAAGCTTACATTCAAAAGAACGCGCATTTTATGATATTTTTAAAAATGATATCAAGTCTTAAATTTTCGTGACTTCAGGTTATCAACAACGTTATGGCATGCTCCACGCGAAAATCAGTGTGTCTATATTTTTTATTTTTGGGCGATTTTGAATATAATAAAATTAACTTAGAAACATAATAAAATAGTAGTTTTTACCTGGAACTCCTAGTATTGAGGAAAAGTCCTGCATAGAATTTGATGGTTGGCAAAGATTTTTGCGTAGATCTGCTTGTTGACCATCTTCATTCCGCTCTTTTCCTAGATAACAGAACAACTCAGGAAGGTAATCTACATACAAACCATTCATTCACAATTCAACGTAATGCGTCAAATCATTATATCAAAAAATAGAGGCGAGTGTGTTTTTCCACCCAAACTGCAAATAAGAACGCAATATAACGGTAACGCGGATGTGAGCTACGAATAGAGCCCCCTTTAAAAGGTTTTTAGAATACCGGTATAGAAAGAAGTCAACCTAACTCCCTATATCGATTTCATTTTTTAAATGATACAGCGATTAAAATCAAATAGAGTAAATCTAAAAAGTAAACAAAACTCCTACTTACCCTTAGTTTCAACAAGGCTCATTATTTTTCTGGTTCTGTCACTGGCCATTGTAACTAATAATACACTTTTGCACTTTTGTTTAATTAAACTGAACGTTCTATAGTAAAACTAAAATTAAACGCATGTACATTTCGGCACTGAATATTTTTGAGGTTATGCTCTAAGAGTATAAGTCTAGCAGTTTTTACGATCAAAATAGACATGTCAACTTATACTATTTCGATTGTTGGTTAAAACAGTATAGCTTGACATATACTATAACGATCTCAACAATCTAGTTATACTCTTTGTATTATTGGAAAGATAATGCGTTATTTCTTTGCATGACTTATACTCTTTTTACCAAAAGGTGGGCAACACTTTAAGGATTCAGTTGCTTGACTTATCTCATTTTGAGCAAATCATGACTTATACTCTTTTTCCCTGGCACCCTAGATATATCGTGGCAAATTTTAAATTGCCACGTCATTAATTCTGAATAACTTAAATGATATGTCTCGTTGTACAAAGAGATTTTAATTTGATGACATTGAATGTGGACGTTGCTGATCAATCGCGTTAGTATTCACGACGCGTCTTTGAATTATAAAAATGGGTTATTTTCTTTAATACGGCTCTGATTTTTTAGCAGAGTCGCTTATTACGTACTGTTCATTTTGTGTTATTTTCTGATATTGGTCAGAGAATATATATATATATATATATATATATATATATATATATATATATATATATATATATATATATATATATATATATATATATATATATATATATATATATATATATATATATATATATATATATATATATATATATATATATATATATATATATATATATATATATATATATATATATATATATATATATATATATATATATATATATATATATATATATATATATATATATATATATATATATATATATATATATATATATATATATATATATATATATATATATATATATTTATTAAACATTGAAAAACGTGGCTTATTATACTCTGTTCACTTAAACGCAGTTTTACTAATTCCATGTCAAATAGAATAGATTTAGATGAGTGTATTTTTATTATTATTTTTAGAATTTCCACAAATTATACTTCGTAAGTCTTTTAGAATAATTGTATAGTAAATTTTTCGTATACTCGCTATTTAAAGCCGTCTATTTCAACATGCCGGTTTTTTACTATATCCTGCGATGGTTGCACCGGCGATAATGAGCACCAAACTTATAAAACATTCCTATTTATCTTATGTGATTATGTGTGTATTCTTGTTGCGTGGTTCAACTAATGCCAAAAGTTTTATTTAGAAGAATTTTATTTTTAAGAAAGGTTCCCTATATATATATATTTGGATTATATTAGAAAATATCGTCGTCTTTTAATCTTGCAAGAATATGTAACCAATGTTTTGGTGCTAGTAATGAATGATAACTGATGAATATTTGAATTACTTAAATTTATTTCCAACCAAAGGAGCAAAATCAGAATAGTCAACTATTTCAATCATTGTTGATGGCTCCCTATTATGATATTATTCGTAGAACTAGGATTAAACTTATCAAAGCTTCCGAAGCTGAAAACATACAGTCTTTCAAAACGCACACGTCGCTTGTTTCTGTCTAATTATAAAATTAAGTACATGCAATGTAGGAAATTAGCCCAAAAATAAATTGCCGCTCATTAAGATCCTCGTGATCGTAATGAAAGGAACGAAATATTAATTGATAATTACTTAACATTTTGATTGCGATTAACTCTAAAGGCCTTTAATTATTTGTTGCTCTTAAACTGGCTCTGTTGAAAAAGAAATGCAACTTTAGGGTGAAGAAACTTTGGCTAAAGTTTAAGATGCAGTTAAGAGGATGCTATGATTGATATTATAAATAATTTATTTAGTTATTTATTTTATTTATTTATTTACATATATTACACACAGGGTGTCGCAGACTGTTCGTGCATTAGAAGTTTTGTAGAGAACCAAAATATCTAGATCGGAGATTTTTTTGCACATCATTGTTTCACAACGAGATCTATTGATTAAAAATATTTTCAATATGGCGACACATCCGGAAACACCGTTGACAGCAACTTTCTTTTTTTAAAATATAGGTACCCCGATTTTTTATTACATACGTAAATTTTCTGTAGAATTTTATAAATTTTGATATCAAACACACTTAACATTAGTAAAGCTTTATTAAGAACCCCCCAATTAGTGGAATAAATTAGTGATTTCAATTACACTTTATACTTTTTAGTTTACGATCGTTCACAATGCCTAAAAACACAACTAAAATTAATAAAATATCCTAGCAACAGCTTACGGTAGTATGTTGTATCCATAGAGAAAGGATAATATTTAGCTTATAAAACAATAAACATTTGATTTCTAACCAAAATGTTTCTTGACGGGTGATAATCAAAGGCCAAAATGACATTCCTCGCATATTTTGAAGTATAATTAGTAGAAGAGCATAGACAAACAAATAAAAAGAGACTGGCAAATTAAATGGCAAAGAGAGGGACAACGTTCCCGTAGCGCAACTCAGAACGCAAAATTTCATTTTATTTATGTTGATCTTCGTATTGCGTCTATTGTGCCCACTATCTCATTCTAATATAACAAGAGAGAAAGAAGCAACCATATAAAACGTAATTTCTAAATAGAAATTAGAACAATCGCCTTTCGTTTTCGTGTCATCATGACAACCAAGATGACAACATCATGACAATTCGTCATGTTTGTTAATTTTTCTCTTGGTGATTTACCTTTTTTTCTAAACTCTCCATTTTATTGACTTATGAATATGGATAGGGAACAAATTCCTTTATTCCATATAGGTATTTATATTTTGTTACTTATAATTTTCGGTTATACTATTTGTTATTTTATTTGCTGCAGGAACCAGTATCATCTATTTTTTGTATGTATTGGTGCCCCTTTTCTCTGATATAGTCTGTCCAACGAGAAGATCCTTGACAGTGATAGATGTGTCTGTCATTTTAATTTCAAAGTAGTTTATTTTATTTTACAAAGAAATAAGTTGGTACAACTGGAACGCATAGCAGGATATATTTAAAATTTGATTGACCAGATGACAAGTGATTACTTCAAAATATTGTGAAAAAAACTGTATAAAACTGAAAAAATGTAATCCAGTTATTTTATTTAATAAAAACGGTATGTGTTAATACAAAACAAACAAGAACAAGACACTACATATCAAAAAAATATAAAAAAGAACTATTATTTACTTTCAAGCTTTATGAGACTACCCGCATTTATGATTATATTTATCAATATAACTTATGTACAAATACAAATTTGTAATATAACACAGGAATAAATAAAACAACATAGGTAAATAAAACAAACTACTTTATTAATAATAACACCTACCAAATTTTATACCTTAAAGGTTGATTAATTAACTTTAATCTTAATTTTTTTAAACCAGTACCTTTTGACATTATTTTTCTGCAGTACTAAAATCCATTATTTACCTATCGTGTGATGTCGATATTTTACAGCTACTCCAGTTTTTAGTATGTGTTTAGTTTGATCCTTCTATCATATACGAGATGCACTTATCTACGACGAGATGGTATACAAACTTTAACGATGGCAACTTCATTGGTGTATAAGACTTTCTGCCTGGGCAGCGAGTATTAACCATAAACTATGCTCTGGGTCTACAGTTAATTTTCACTCGATTTTTCCTCCACTTGACTTCAAAAGACACAAAACACACGTAATAATACGAATCAAAATGCATCATCTTCCAAAACGCAGGGTATTTAACAAAAGTTGACACAAAATTATAACCTATAATTTGGGAAGACTTTGACATGCGTCAAAAATGACAAAAATCTAAAGGCGAGTTCATACGCATCGGCGTCCGTTTATCGTTCATCGTTCCGTCAAACCAATAAAATTGAAATACGATCTGTCATTTTTTAAATAAACCAATAAAACTGGTTAAAAACAACAAGACACGACGCATGACGGATTTATATTTAAACCCATCCATAGATAACTTAAAAATTATTAGAAACTTTTTGTAGTAAAATAAATAGATTGGTATGGGACGTCATCTGCTTTTCTTCTGTCATCGTCTGTCGAAATCTTACCTGAGAAAAAAAACAGAGTATAGATATGTTAAAGACACCCGGTAAAATAAAAGTAAGTAGTTATATTTATCATCTTATTAAGAAAAAAGTAGAAGTCCTCTCTCTTGACATAACAAATTAATACAATTAATTTTTTTCATTTTTTGTGTAGGTAGTTTATAGCTGGTTTATAGTAACCAGAAACTTTATTAATATACCTATTTTACTTTTGTTTCAGGATTAAAACTGGACTTGAAAATGGTCCAGGATCATGATTCTCGTAAAGTCTTCTTTGCTTGGATATTCACTTTGTTATTGCAATTAGGCAGTTTTTTTCGAAAATGAGATTTTTAATGCCCTTTAAAAAAATTGGCCGATCGTTTCCTGCAACAGTCAGTTCTTCTGCATTTAAAATTGGTAGGTGGGTGGAATAAACACTGTTATTTCTTGTTATTATATTATAAAAAGTTTATTTATTTTTATGTATAAATAAATATGTTTATAAAACAGTACAATTTTTGCTTTTTTTTATAATTTCCCTTATAATAGTAGTATTCTTTCGTTCTGAAAGAAACTGAAAATTTTCACTTAAACTGATTTATTCTCTACACCACGTTCCCTTTACGTGGTATAGGGAATAAATCAGTTTAAGTGAAAATTTTCAGTTTCAGAATGAAAGAATACTACTAATAAAGGCTAATTTAAATTTTCCGCCAGCCAGAATGCACACCTAATAAAGAAAGATAGCAATAAAGACGTACGTCCTGCCATGGTCCTGCTAATTGGTTTCAAAATTGTTATTCTGAGTTGCGCTACGGGAACGCGGTCCCACTCTTTACCATGAGATTTGCCAGTCTCTTTTTATTTGTTTGTCTATGTAGAAAAGTCAAAAGTTTGTTAACTTTTTTCAATAATTGAAAATTACTACCACTATTATTTATGACGTTCTGAATCATCATCATCATTACTTAGCTTATACCGTCCACTGCTCAACAAAAGCCTCCCTCACCTCTAGCCATTCCTTTCTATTTTGTGCCACTTGAATCCAGTTTCCAGCCACCCTCTTAATATCATCTGTCCATCGAATAGGAGGTCGTCCTCTGCTTCTATAGGCCATCAGTCATCCTAGCCATATGTCCTGCCCAATTCTATTTAAGATGTAAGACAGATATCACCGCATCTCTTACTCCTGTTCGATTTCGTATTGTATGATTGGGTATTTTATCTCTGAGTGTAACTCCCAACATGGACCTTTACATTTTCTGTTGAATGACCTGTATTCTATGTATGTTCTTTTTTGTCAAAGTAAGCGTTTCAGCTCCATACGTGAGGACAGGCAAGACACACTGGTAAAAGATCTTTCTTCCTAAGCATATGGGAATTTCAGATCTCAGTATATGCCTTAGTTTACCGAATGCCGCCCAGGACAAACCTTTTCTTCGTAGAATTTCGTGGGTCTGATACCTTCTAATACCGATTTCATGCCCTAAGTATTTATATACGTTCTGAATGCTTCCATTAAAATTAGGTGAACAAACTTCTACGGCTAATTGGAACTACTAATTTATTCCACTGATTTCGAGGTTCTGAATGAGCTTTACTTAACATTAACTGTTTTTGAAAAAATTGTTTAATATTTTTGGTGGCAAAAAACTGTCTGTCAAAAAAATTTTTATAGCCTTACGCCAAATTTAGTAATTACAACAGCCACTGTGACAGACAAAGAAGACGTTCAAATGTTATGTAATATTGACCATAGCTGTTATGGAATTAAGCGATTAAAAAATGATTATAAATAATTTCTTTTTCAAATGTAAACTTCAATTTGTTACTTTTTGATTATACATGTTCCTTTACCTAAAATAAAACGTCTTTAAGTTATTTGAGATTTAGTTCTAAAACATATTTTTCTTGATTTTTTCTAGTTTTCTTTAACATTAAGTGTCCAAAAATAAGATAATTTATTTCCTTCTGTCAGAAAAGTAATTATATAAATTTCGTATATTATAAATATTACTGCTTAAAACTTTATAAAATGGTATTTATAAAAATGCATGTTATATTTTCGCTCTTCGATCGTTTGGTTTCATATAAGATTTTTTTCGAAGAATCTTGCTAATCTATACTCTACTAACCTAGCCCGAAACTGAACGTATAAAAAAGGCACTTTATTAAACCCCGAGACCTAGGGCGGACCGCGCGTCAAAAACATAGGAACCGGGCGTTTATTTTCTTCCAAAAGGACACAAACGCGGACGCCTCGACCCATCACCCAGTCCATTGGCGATTCTGCAAAACGAACGCCGGCATCAAGCAGGTGATCCAATTAACGGTACCGGTAGTTGCGGATCACCTGTGCCGTCCTGTGTCCCCTCGCGCACGTGTGTGTCTCGTAGGGACTCGCAAACCTCGGCAAGAAAGTCGATAATTTTCTCTAAAATTATCTCATAATAAATGGCTTAATCGAAAATTTTATACTTATCGAAACTCTTTGTTTTTAGTGACCGCTGATGAAAAAATTGAAGATTGGAAATTTTAGATTCAACTTTTTACTGCTAACGTGCGGTCTATACGGGACCCCGGTAACTACATTTTATCTTGCAACGGGCCAATGCTGAACAGGTTCCATATGAGAAAGCCAAGCACATCTCGGAGATGTGACCGCAAAGTTACATATATTACAATTGCTACATATATCAGTATTTTAATAAAACATGTTTTTAGGATAGACTAGGTTGCTGGTGTTTGGGATCATGTTTGATCCCTCACTCGGAGGCCTTGGGCCCATTGCGATACCCCTGTATTTGTCTACCAAACCTTACCTTTACTTCCTGCCCTTTACAAAATTCCCGATGTCGCTGATGTTAGCTTCTACTGCTTCCTGTAGTCCCTCCAAAAAACCTTGCCCGACAGTTTTAAAGCGTTGAGTCGGTATTTCAGTGGCTGATAGGACAGTGGCTCAGCAATTGCTCTATGGTTTCTTCTTCCTCTCCGCATTCTCTGCAGTAGTCGTCGTTGAGAATCTTCCATCTCACGAGGTTTACCCCTGTGGGCGAATTTCAGTTTCAGTTATGACACCTACAATTATGCGTGCTAGGTTCTTTTTGTGCTCTAGTTGTTTTATCTATTTTCTATCTACCATTGGCCACAGTCTTCGAGCTGTAGTGCAGTCCTCACGGTGTTACCAGGCTGCTTGACCTTGATTGTAGTTCCTATAGCTTCCTTCAGTGTGTTGATCGTCACAAGCGGTGGGTCGTCTGCTACGGCCGCTCTCCTAGCCCCCTCTCTGGCAAGTCTCTCTGCTTCTTGATTGTGACATGGTTGTGGCCTGGCCCCTTAATGCAGCCAGGACAGTGCTTCTCGGCAGTCCATCGCATTTTTCGATCTCACTTATTGCATGGTGATGCGAATACATCACGATATCCCCTATTGGTCTATCAGCGATTTTCTCTCGTATACAACTGGCCGCTTCCTGTATGGCGTAAACCTCTGATTGTAGAACATTACAGCCATCCGATAGCCTTAAAGATCACCGGATGTCTAGTTCCTCTGTGAAGATGCCTATACCTGTGCCACCTAAAATAACGGAAGCATCTGTGTACACTGCTATCTCTTCAATCATGTTTGGTGAGCATATAGTACGTATTCTGGTCTAGCCGATGTGGACTCATGTTTGCCATGATTCTTGCTATCAGTGCCAATATCCTCGAGTGACTGTTCCACAGATCGGATTCCATGATCATGAATGAAAACATGCTTTTAGATGTATCAAAACTCAGTGAGAGTAACTCTATCTCTACATATGTTTCAGCTTGTTAGACCCTTTTCACGAGTTTTTTAAAACTAACCGTAAAAATATTGGATCCCCAGTTGGTTTTATAGCTAAGTCGTATAGGTTTATTAAAGGACAAACAATTTTGGAATAAACGTGTCAAACAATTTTGGACAAATCTTATTTAATGAATTTAAGAAAAACTGTGCATTTATTTTTAAATTAAAACTGAACAGGTGACAGTGCAAAAATCAGGTAAATGTAAACATATCTTAAGTTGTCAAATTATGATGCATTGCATTTTGTGATTCAAAACTTGTTCAAATTAGACACAAGCCTAAAGTTTAGACATAGATAAACGAAACAAGTTTAGAATGGAAAGTGCCCATAAGGACAATGTAAACTCTATTTGGCGCTATTCTTGCAACGGTCGCGACCCAAAGCTTTTGAAAATTTCGGAGCGGTTCGGCTTTTTTCCGGAATTATATCGCCAAATATTGTTTATTCAAATTTATGATTATTTTCTTTTAATTTTATAAATAAAATACAGTGTGTTGCATACACGAAACTTTATTTTATATAAGGACATATATGAAATACCTATGAAACATTGGAAACCGACGTTATGCCACGATGCACGATGGTTTTTGCAGTTCACAGCACAGCTTTTTAAGTTTTTAATGCCACTTTTTCACAATTATCACGGGTTGGAGTAAATAAAACTTAAATTAAACTTACAAGATAGCAATAATTACTTTGAAAATGAAAGATTGATGAAAAAATTAAAGATTTTTTAATTTTTGAAGATTCTGACTTTGACGAGAGAAAATTATTTCTGTTTGTGTTTGCGGTTGTTCTTAGCAACCGTTATAGCAGCGCCAGATCGCGTACAATGGTCGCGACCCAATATAATTTCGCGACCCAAAATTTTGACGGGCTTTCCAATCTAAACTTGTTTCATTTATCTATGAGTTTAGAAAATATAATTTGACATTGACTTTTGAATTGACAATTATAAGTTGACAATTTAAGGTATGCTGGCATTGACCTCGTTTTGCATTGTTCAGATTTAATTTAAAAATAGATGCAGTTTTTACTAAATTTGCAAAAAACGACTTGCCCAAAATTGCTCAAATTTGGAATGTGTTTTTTGTATGCCCAGGCCTTTAAAAATCTATGTACGACTTCGCTGTAAAATCAGTAGGAGAGCCAATATTTGGACAGTTCAAAATTTGCATGGGATTTCCTAGGTTTCCAACGACGATGCACCACCCTGTATATTATATTTACTATGGTGGTGGGTTTATGGAGGTTACGCGTTAATAGGTGTAATAAAAAAATGTGTTTAGAAATCCTTGTTGGCCGTTTACATTATTGTAGTTTTTAGCTGATTTTAATATTTCTAACATTTCAAGGTAATTTAAGCGTCTACCTTTTATTTCTCTCTGTGTGGTAAGAGGAGACAGTGTCCTGTGAAAAACCTCATGACAATGTAGATTGTTCCAAGTTGTTTTCTTTTGAGTATTTCCCCAGTACCTTTTTCTCTACATATTCTTCTCTCTTGCTCAGCCTTTTTCATGGTTCGAGATCTCTAGGCAATCGTATCCATTGTCTTCCTGTCACTATTCTGACGTCATTGACCCATCTCTTTTTTGGTCGGCCCACACTTCTTGCTGTTTCCCCTAGGTCTCCATAGAATAACTTTTTGGGGCCATCGGTCCGGCTCCTTTCTTGCCACATGCCTGATCTATTTCCGCTCTTTTAACAACATCTATTATAGTACAATTCTTTTAAAAGTTCCTCAATATGGCCGACCTAGTTCCGAAAATTGGTAATTTTTTTTTAATGAAAAATAAGTTGGCGTTAGCGAATTCAGAAATTGATTTGTCTTTGGTTAACAACAACATTTTTCAGGATTGTCAACTTGACGTTAAAGTTAGGTTATTAGGTGGTTGTCATAAATAAAAACATAGATTATTGAAATTATTTAATAAGAATAAAGGTATTTTACCGCAGATCCGAAGAGATTTTACTTCAAGGTATTTTATAAACTTTCTCAGTGAGAATAATCCCATGTTTCTTATATTTCAGTTAAAGGGACGTAAGAACTATAGGAAGTGAATTTTTGTTTTCATGTTTTGACGATATCTGAGAGTTCCTAGAATTATGAAGATTATTGAATAATTATAGTTGTTTAATAAGTGAAATTAATAGAAGATTTGGAAATAGGATGATGCGTTTCATGTTATAGTTTATAGATCACCTCATTTCTCTTAATTTGTTTTTATTTTAGTACAGTTAATCACAAATTGAATTGATGTGTGCAAAAACAGCTATATATCTTCAAACATCTTATTTAAATGGTTCTTTTATATACTGTTAAACTGTATCAACTACAAATCTCTCTAGCTAACACACTACTCAACTACAAACTACTCTAGCAAAAGTTATAAGGTAATAAATTTTGTAGATATAATTTATGAAAATTTATATATAAAGATTAGAACACAATCCTCTGAGGAAAAAGAAATACTCAAAAACTCATTAACTATACTTTATTAAAAATAACAACATACAAAAACATCCATGCAAACTGTAATAATCAGAACATTATCCACATTATACCTTTATTAAATTTGCGTTCACACTCCTGTCAGGAAAGCCAGAAATGATTGTTTAAATATTAACTTATTTTAAATTGCCAGGAACACATCAGAATATATCACAACCACAACTATAGGTTTGGAATCAGTACTAAATTTTATACCTAGTAAGTAATGTGTCAACTAACAAGTATAGGATAAAAAACAATTATTAATATGAGTGTACTATACAATGTCCTTCTGCTTATTTATGAAATGACTTTCCTTTCAAATGTGAGGAATACCAGTAAAATAAAACATAATTTTTGGTTTGGTTTGGTGTTTGATATTCTAACTACATCTATTACAAACCTTAAGTGCTTTTAGTGAGTATTTTTGTATTTTTTATTATATTGTATTTTTTTTATTATTCTTTGTGTATTCTGTAAAGTAAAAAAATATATATTTCAAGAAATATAAAAACAATGCAATAGATATCAAACAGATTCATAAAAACTACTTACAATTATTGTACATATTATATATTTCAAGTGTTATTTGATCTTTGGTCCCATTACCAACATTACCTTATTTAGGTCTTCTCTATTAACTCAACTTTTAAATCTGTTTTAAACCTTCTTTATATTTTAAAATTGATTTAGAACAAACTGTAATGCCCGCGCTGTTTCCTGAAATATAAGTTTTAATCTATTTATTATCATATACATATTACAAACCTGAAAATTACTGATACGAGGAAACTTCTCAAAATAATTAGAGGCCTTTTTACAAACATCTGGACTAATTTATTTTCACGAATTTGTGGACGAGTCAATGTTTTCTAATACGTTTTTAAGCGTTTTAAACATTTTGAATATCTTCCAGCCTATTCCTCAGTTCTTGATCGGTGAAAAGATTATTTATAACTATATAATTAGTACTGCAGGTTAAATAAAAGGACATAATCAAAAAAACTCAGAAAATAATGAAAATATTTAGGATTGAGAAAAAGGAACCGTAAACGTCAATGTCAGCCAAGTGTCAGAGTTCAATTGGATTTACCACAGATTATCGATTTGAACTACAGTCGATTCCAGTCTAGAGATTTTCGTTTTTTAAGCCTCCCATACTGAAGTCCGCCATATTGGGAAGTTTTAAATGAATACAAGTATAGTTTTGTTTTTTGACAATGTGGGTGTTGCGCATTTTTTCCCTCACGGTGACTCCTAACATGATTCTTTCCATGGCTCTTTGTGCAACTCGCAGTTGTTCTGCAGGTTTTCGGGTAATTGCCATAGTCTCTAAGCCATACGTAAGCTAGTAGGTAGGATGCAGCTGTCGTAAGTCTTTTTCTTTAGGTTGATGGGCACCTTTTTATCCTTGAAAATATCGCTCATATTTCTAAATGCTATCCATGCCAAATGGATGAGCTGAGGGCTTATGATCAAGAAAAATCACAGATCTTCATTCGTCTGAGTAAGAACAATCTTCGGATTGTCACGGGGTTTTTAACAGGACACTGTCTCCTCAATGAACACCTCAGTAGATTGAAACTAAGAAGAAACGGCGAATGCAGATTCTGTGGGGAAGATGGTGAAACACCAGTACACCTCATCACTGAGTGCGCCGAGACGACAACCATTCGTGCCATGAATTTTGGTACGACTGATATTGGAGATGGAGAACTACCCTCTATAAAACCGTCCCAGATACTGGCTTTTGTCAAAGCCCTGGGGCTGTATGATGAGTTATGATTTAATAATCGCGTCGTATTTTCGTCGTAATTTCGTCGTTCGTCGTGCGCCAGCTCCCGACAAGGTAAATCACCCTCAAACTCAAACTAAACTGACTTCTTCTCGCGTCGGCGCTGCACTCGTCGTCGTCGGCTTGACCTTGCGCGCGCGGTCTACGCCAGGGGCGTATTCAGGCGCGATCCCACATATATAATATGATTTTTGCCCAGATTGACTCTATATACAAATTAATTACTGAGAACAAACAATACTCATAATTCTTCTGATTTAAATCAAGGAAAATCTTAGGCCGTTGAAGGATTCCCATTCACGACACCCGAATAAAAATACTTCTAAAATTGCTCATCAGAATATCAAAACGAGAAGGAGCTATGAATCTTATAAATCGATTTTCGAAAAATATCGATACAAACTGTAAATCCCTAGTGTGTGGTTGTGTGTGGAAAATGCCCGCCGAAACTCACACGCGCCCTCCTCTCCTAAACGTCCCGAAATTCCACTGTCGATGTCCGACCGTTTTCGAATTAATTTATCGGCTTCCTCGTAAAATATGCAAGTTTAAGTGGCCGGTTTGATGGCCGATCATATTTTGTGGCCGCGATGCCATCTGCATCGGCGCGGCGGCGAGTCGGCCTTTTTCTGAAAGGTCGCCGCATCAGACGCATCAGTCGCTTCTTCCTCATTTTGATCCATATTTTTCGGTCCGTCGTACTTCACTACGCTATGTTTTGCATCGATAAAATAATTTTGAATCGTATTCAAAACATTTTTTTTTATTTTGTCGATAAAAAATAGTTTGGACCAGCTTTTTAGGGGATCCGAAATCGTTTCCTCGGAGGCTACAGTTCGTAGATCTTGAATATATTGCCGCAAAGTGCATAATGGAACTTTTGCGTTGCTTCAATGCCACCGAATGGATATATCCCTTCCATGCAAATTATTAACTGTTCAAATATTATAAAAATAATAATTCAATAGCTCCCGTATATAGCGTTTGACGCCTTGGGAGTAGCAGGTACAGCTTGCCATGCTAGAGCCGTTCGGTATACAAGGAAGGTAATGTGGCTAGCACTACGTTTCAACCGCCTATTATTACCTCAGGATTGTGAATCCCAAGTACTCATTTAAGGCTGAGTCGACCTAGGTACCCAAACTATTTTTATTTTAATAAAAATAGTCGGCTGTTCAAATGCCGGGTTTAGGATTCGAACCCACTACGTTGAGATTGGTAGACGAGAGCATGTACCTCTACGTCACCGGGCACCTTCCAAATATTATTCCACTCTTAATTTTACAACAAAGTCCTAAATAAATTTGTTAAAGGACTATACATGGCAAATTTGAACAATTTTGGACAAATCGATCTAATTAATTTAAAAAAATTGAATATACTTTTAAATTAAGACTGAAAAAGGCTATGATATTTATGTTTTTTTAAAATTCAAAATTATCCAATACTACTTATATTAATATTCTTATGTTCATTCGTGTGTAGTAGTAAAAGTAAATTATCCAGATCCCTATCATCATTATTTGAATATTATCAATCATGCTAAAGTATAATATGTTACTTTAAAAAAATAAATCTTTTAAAAGAGAGATAAATACGAAGAATTTATTACATAACGACTTAATCTGACGTTAGATTGCATGCGCTTGGGAAAAATACTTGCTCTTTTTTCTTTACTCTGTACATCCTATTGTACTGAGCGTATTGACCGTATTCTCCGTACACACGAAACTCTGCACCCAAGACCAGAAATGCCGACCCTGTATATAAACCTAGCCATAATAACCTTTAAAAAATAGAAACTTTTTTAGTGAAACAAATGGATTAATATGGTTGTCATTTATATTGTTTCTGTTATCTACTGTCAAAAACTTCCCTGAGTCGTTGTACAAACTTTGATAGGTTGGTTTGTTAGTTGAAGTGGTGAATACGACCGTTTATCGAACTCAACAATCAAAACAACTTACAATTTAACATTGTAATGATTAAAATAACCAAAGACTCTAACTCATGGAATATTTCTACATACGATGACAGAAAAACGGCAAAATACTCCAATAGCAATATACCAATCCATCTTTTTCATTAAAAATTTTCTAGTGTTTTAAGTTAATGTTTCTTCACATAGGGCCGTATTTATAGTCGAGTCTCAAAACGCGACTTTGGTCACGAGATGCAATTGCCTTTTATAGTCGCCACTTCGATCACAATTACAATTCAGATATTTCAAGACGCTGCGCTGTTTGGCCGGTTTTGTCATTGACGTTTTGGAAACTGAGCTTAACCTATCTTTTTTTTGACAGTCGCAAGACAATTTTAACAGAAAATCGAAATCCGTTACAGATTCGTACTAAAAAGAGCCGTTTTAAGCTCGTTTCTCACGATACCTTCCGTTTCCATTCCATATCCATTCCATATCTGTTCCGTATTTTTTATTGTATTGACCTAAGCATCCGTTCAATATCAGTTCCATACTTTTTATTGTACAATTTATTTTATTACAAAAATTTTATTTTAAAATTTTTAATCTTTTGAAAAAGGAATAGATTTAATTAAGAGGTGAAAGAATGAACCAATATCAGTAAATTTTTAAAAGAGCTGGTACAGATGTAAAAACTTGACAACGCTGTTTCCGATACGCTTCGGTCCGTCCGCCAAAAAATATATGGAAGGAAAGGAAATGGAACGGAAGGGAAACGGAACGGATAGTGTGCATTGTCCTATTCATTTACATAGTATAATATTTTATGTAAACGGAAAGGAAACGGAAGGGAGCTGATATAGAAGGTATAGTGAGAATCAACTCACCCCCTATATGTGACATAATATAATCAGTCTTAAATATGTTAGAAGAGTTTGAGGAGTTTGAGAGCATATTTTGGAACCTGTGGATGAAGGAAATCGTTCGAGTTCCTCCAAAAAGATATATCCGGGACGCAGGAAATGCATATCCGTAATCCAATATAAATGTTTAGCGAAAAGGACTTTAAACGCCCATGTATGTTTATCAACGTTACAATTATTACAGAAAATATTTTACCTCTTGTAATTGAACTTGCGAATAATTACCAATCGTAGTTTACCCATTCATTTTATTTATTCATTTATATTGAAGAGAAATGCCAAAAAATTGGGGTTAATGGCCTTTTATGATTTCTGGTGCATGGATAAAGACGGATTTCCTAGATCGACAATTTGAAACTGGAATCTCGACGAAATAACAACTATAAAACGAACTTAGTGGCAGGAGCCCAAGAGGATCTCGTTCGAAATCCCGGTTTACAACCCCGGTAAACAACTAAAAAGTTTTTAATTTACATAAAATTATTTGAATCTAACTAAAAGGAGTTCTATTTTTTGTATTACAAATGATGGACATTATCAAATACTTCTATCATATTTTCGAAGTTTAAAATATCTTTTTTCTTTCCTGTTAAAGTAATGAATATTTAATTAGATATCAGATAATGTAAAAGACCTACAATAAAAACTTTCAATTAATCAAAGGAAAATCTCCAGACACCCGACAAAAAATCTAGAGAACCATCGGAACAAAAGTTCTCTGTGGTGTTTATAAAAAAAGATTCATCTTGGAGGCCGCGTCTGGCATCAAACAAAACACTTTTACTCGTGGCTAATAAACATTAATAATGTATCGAGCCCGTAAGTATCTCCGTAAAGCGCCATCCACAGACCTAACAGCTGTTGTTTTACTCGCTCGTTCAGCCTTATACAGACCCACACGTGCTATCAAGTCTGCTGCATCGGCTAGACGAGCTTACTGTACAACAGTTTTTTATCCTTTCTCGCGTTGTTCATTCACTTTCTTCGTCTAGTTACACAATGTTTTTCTAGCGCTTATTGGGTACGCCGTCAATGGATGTTGCAATGGAGATTGAGTCTAGTCTATTCACGCGTGACGCGTCACGTTATTAAGAGGCTGCGAATAATTCTTCAATTATATGCTAATTTTGATAATTATTGTTGATTCACATTCATAAAATATATTTTTTTCAGCTACGCAAACGTTTTTTGATGATGGTTAAAACACTGCCTACATGAACTACCGTAAATCTGAAATTTTTTTAAATCAGTGACATGACCAAAATGGCCAATTTTCATGGTACGTAAGAAAATATGTCGACAAATTGTCCAATTTTTGGCATTTTTAAACATTTTCAAAGATCTTAGAAGAATAGTAAAGAGAGACCTTAAATTATGAAGCATTTGTAGGAAATTTTATGTAAAGTTAAAATATAAAGGGAATCTAAAAGGTTCGATACCTAGGATTTGTAATAAAATTATTTTTTTGAACCCTGTTTAGTTTTTTGAACCCTAGTCACTATTTTGGATGATGGTTAAAACTTCGCCTACAACTAATACAGTACTTACTTACTTACTTACTTACTTACTTACTTACTTACTTACTTACTTACTTACTTACTTACTTACTTACTTACTTACTTACTTACTTACTTACTTACTTACTTACTTACTTACTTACTTACTTACTTCACCTACTCACTCCCTACTTCACCCACCCACTCCACTCACCTCACCCCACTCACCCACCACCCCACCCCACCTCACCCACTCCACCCACCCACTCCACCCACCCCACCTCACTCCACCCACCCACCCCACCTCACCCACCCCACCCCACCACCTTCCACCTCCACCTCACCCCACCTCACTCCACCCACCCACTCCACCCACCCCACCCCACCCACCCCACCCACTCCACCCCACCCACTCCACTCACCCACCTCACTCCACCTCACCCCACTCCACACTCCACCCCACCTCACCCCACCTCACCTCACCCACCCCACCCACCCACCCACCCACCCACCTCACCTCACCTCACTCACCCACCCCACTCACTCCACCCACTCACCACTCTACCCACCCACTCACTCCACCTCACTCACTCACTCCACCCCACCTCACCCACCCACCTCTTACTTACTCCACCTTACTTTACTCACTTACTTACTTACTTACTTACTTACTTACTTACTTACTTACTTACTTACTTACTTACTTACTTACTTACTTACTTACTTACTTACTTACTTACTTACTTACTTACTTACTTACTTACTTACTTACTTTACGTCATAAAAATTATTTAAATCAAAGAAAATAAATCATAAAAAATTACTATATATATATGTCATAAAAATGGGGGTAAGTCATTTTCAAAATGATTTGCGTTTTAAATCCTTATTCCGAAATGGAAAAAGATGTAAATCTTTCAAAAATATTTTAAGCGTTTTAATCCTTTTAAAGGATTTAAGAATTTATAGAAAAGATTTAAATCTTTTTTCAAATATTTATATGATAAATTTTTAAGAGCGGCATTTCCTTTTGATCTTTCAAGCGTCAGATCGGCAGCAGATCAAATACACTGACACGCGGAACAGCTAGCGAGCTTGAGGTCGCGGCTCGCTGGTCGCTCTATTTAGATAAATAAATATTTTTATTTAAATAAATAAACCGACCGTACTGGCTGAGGATCGAACCCAGTACCACCTCATCTCTCGCACCGCAGATCGACACACTAACTGCTTGCGCTATTAAATTGAAGGAACAGCTATTAAATTGAAGGATTTGGAAGACATGTTTGAAAAAGTGTAGTTTGAAATGTTAAAAAAGTAGTAAATTAAAAATTATAAATAATTTGATTCACTTTCACAAAATTTGTATTAAAATATCAATACTTTTGATAAACACATGGACTGCTTACAAATAACCGTCGCGTCACTACGTATTTTTTTTCGTCTCGCGCTATAGAGCTGGTGTGTCACGGCGTTAAATTTTTACTCCCAACGCGAGTAATGCACGTTAGAAAAATATTTCAGTGCTTATACTTCCAGTTCCAAGCCCAACGAGAAAATTTGACGAAAAGTTAGGTTATGTCTTAGTAAAGTTGAAAAATAAAATTGTATGTTAAACCTTATCAGAATTAAGGCATCGAAAGTCGATCGGAACATATTTCGCAAAACAAAGTAGTCTGTAGAAGATAAATTTGGTCTTGCCAAAGACGTAACGAGCCCAGGACACACACAAAGCGAACTACACGGCCCTGTCAACCCAGTAGCCATACCCGAGATTCGACGACAATAAAATAATATCAATTTGTTATCTTTTCGGCCATAACTCAATCTAAAAGAGAACAAAACCTCCCATCTTATTGTAAATTAGATGAAAACGAAGCGATAGGCCGAAAAGTGGGCGCGCAACTGTAGCGGACACGTCTATCAAACAACGGGCCGCGATTTGAATAAAGGACACGGACAAAGACGTGGAAAAAGGAACAGAAAAGCTCTACTCTAAGCTATTTTGCATGTGCTTCCAGTTGAGCCCGAAAATCTCCCACGTCGAGAGACAGAGCCGATAATCTGAAAATGCAAATATCGCCGGCATCGTATCTCCCTCAATGAAACAAACCACTTCGCCGAAATACATTGAAACGTCGTCTCCTATAGTCCAAGGATACGTACGACTACGAGATGGTCGCGCGGTGACAACTTGACGAAATAAAACGTTTTAAAATGTAGTGCCAACGGAATCCTTGTATCTTTTGCCACCGGCTACATTGATGAATTTATGTGAGAACGGCGAACGTATGTAAATTTTTGCTTGCGTTGCCAGGTTCGGAAAGTGTCGGCCACTTTTCTTCTGTTGTTTTTAAGTAAATATGTTAATGCTGTTGTCACGTGAGAGATTCCTTAGCATTTTCTGCTTAATTAGTGCCTTTACAATACGTAATGTCTTTATAAAAGGATGATAACGATCTCGAGGCTTCCTTACCAAGAAATGGCATTGCTGAATCTCGTTGGACTTTTAATTTATTTCGGGAAATCGAAGTATATTACTAATTATAACAAAACAGTCGCTTTATAACCACTTAATTAATGTGCATCACGTGAGTTGACAATTGCAGAAGATGAAATATTGAATTGAAACTTCTATAACCAACTTAACCAACCAACACACCAGCTAGCGCGAGACGAAAAAATTACATAGTGACGCGACGTGTATTTGTAAGCAGTCCACGTGTTTCTCGAAAGTATTTTTATTTTAATACAAATTTTGTTAAAGTGAATCAAATTATATATTAATTTATTACTTTATCAACATATCAAAAAACTTACATTGGGGGATCACGATCTACGGAAGCATTGAGAACTCTGAAGGGGATGAAAACAAATACGCGTGAACGATGGACGGGAACTATATCTTTAAGTGATTGGAGGAAACATTATGAAAACCTATTAATAGAACAACGTCCACAGTTTTTGCAAAACAATGAAGCGGTCACTATTACAGAACCTAGAACAAACATATCGATTGAGGAAGTTAAACAAGCCTTGGTATCTATGAAAAACGGTAGAGCTCCAGGACCGGGTGGTATTATGGCTGAAATGCTAAAATATGGCGGAGAATGTCTTATAACAGAAATAACAAACTTAATGCAGATGTGTGTAGATCGGAATAAAATACCTAATGAATGGAAGTTAGCCTATATCACTTCTATATATAAAAGAGGGAACAGAAAAGACCCGAATAACCACAGAGGTCTTAGTGTGAATTGCACCTTCAGCAGACTTTTTACAAAAATAATTAGGAATAAGTTCAAAAATTATTTACAAATACAGATTCCAAAATCCGTTTTATAATAATCCGCTGTCAGGTCAACATCGCAATAGGTCAGTTTTAAAAAGACTTAAGTGATTTCTAAAATCAAAATGATTTAATTCTTAAGTCAATTTCAAAATTTCAAATTTATATAATTACCTTCAAGTCAAGACAACCAGAATTTAAGTACCTTTTTTAAACGTATATTAGAAAAGCCGATATCTAAGTAAATAAACAACTATAATAAATAAATCAAGATCATAAAAACACAACTTAGTATATAGATAACATTAAATTTGATGGTACTTTGTACAGGATGTCCCATTTTCGTGTGTTTTACAGCGTTTTTCGTTTATGAGAAAAGGTACAAAGATGCAGCTTTTTTTTCTGTGCTATATGTTTTTCAGGAAATTGACCAATTTACCTTTTATAATGTGCATTCGTCCTAACCTGTTAATCGTTTGTTCCCATTTTACACTAATGACCATAAATTTACAATAAAAGGTAGGTTATCTACAGGAAAAATTACTAATCACTATTACCAGCCACATAAAATAACAGCAGTTTTCGTTTGTTTTTCACTTGATAAACTACCCAAGGCACGCGCGCGTAACACGACGAATCAAACAAATCAATGATTTTCCCAGCTTTAAGTAAGAAAAATCCTCGGATTATCACGGGGTTTTTAACAGAACATTGTCTCGTTTTTGAAGTTAAGTAACAACGAATGCAGATTTTGCGGGGAATATGGGGAAACACCAGAACACCCCATGACTGAGTGGGCCAAGACGACAACCATTCGTGCTGGAAATTTTAGTACGACTGATCGGAAAGTTGCCATTCTATTCAGAATGTTATTTTCTATCAAATCAGTAAAATATTCCAAGGATGCCGCCCAAAAATCAAAAGTTGTAGTCATTTCCTTCACAACTAATTGTAGATATACGCCAATCAATCCTAATTTATGTCATATACTAACAGTCGGTTTTTAATAGGACTCGTTTTTTTTTTATCTGAAACAATAAAAAAGTTATAGGGGTGAACCACTTTTGAAGAACAGCCGCTAGATAGCAGCTTTCCTGCCTCAACTATTTCTTTTACATTCAACAGTTTTCCCTTGCATTCTCATTGAAGTAACACTTATATTCAATAATATCTCAAAATGTACACTTTCGAGAGCGGTATGTGTTTTTCTATACATAGGCACGTTGCATATGCGTTCGGTGCTGCGTATGGTGGCACGGGTCTCGTGGCTTTGGACCAATAGGATTGCGAGCACGAGTGGCCCGGTGCTCTTTCTGTAAAAACCACCTGCCGCCGACGGGCCGCTTTTACCACCGTCGCACACCTCACACACACACACACATAAGCAAATCCAAAACGTACCCGAAAATTCTATGAAATTACGTCAAAGGTTCCAGTTTGTCTTGTTTCTGATAGGCGCGCGCTACTTTATTTACAAGACAGCGATTCGTTTATTTTAACACTTGTTTCAAGACAGATTACGGATATATTTCTTTAACGAACTGATAGGATGCTACAAGAAAAATAAAAGGTTTTCTTGTAATTAAATCTTATATAAATATGTTACGTAGATGTAAGCGTGTCTTTATTAATTTTATTTTTTAATAGAGTCTCGCACTATAAATTGGTATAGATTGTAGATTGTATGGGAGAGCGGCCACCAAAGGGACGTAGCATATGACGTTGCACATACATGATATGGCAATGATATGGCAACAGCGTTGCATGATTTTTCGGGAAGCGCACATATAAGTGAGGTGACACTGGCACTGACTTAATTAATATGAACCAAATTTATCCAAAGCGTCACTATTGGATACACCCCTTTTGCAAAAAGAGACAAATGAAAAGTGCATTTACAAGTATCAAATAATCATACCCATAGTACAGTAGTTGACGTGAGAAAATCCAAATAGAAAGCCACTTAAATTGTGAAACAATATGGATATCCGCAAACTTCCATGTAGCATAAACAGACCATCACCAAAGCTAGAAAACAACCTGATAGTACGTACCCAGCCTTACTGGTATTAATAAAATCACGCCGACAAAGACTACCTATATAATTTACGGAATCCACCGAAAAGGACAAATCCAAAAATGCCTTTTTGACGGTTAATTAAAGAATCCAAACAAAGCTAAAAAATTGCGAAAAGCCTCCTTTTAATTTATACATTAATCTGAAACGGGACAAGCCGAGCTGTCTCCTTTAATGGCTAAATCTTCCGAAAACGTACTTATCCTCTTCACTTAATATTATACCATTTAAGATATATTTAGTTCCAATTAAAAGAGCACTCATTAATATTTTCCGGGTACAGTTATTTTAAGCATAAAACTATTTTATTTTGCGGATCGACTTTAAGGAAATAAATTGTGGTCAGGGCCGTATTCAAATTAGTATTTTTACCGATCGATTTACCTATTGTGTGATGTCTTTGTTTTACAGCTACTTCAGTTTATATTACGATATATACGAGATACGATATATATAAAGAAAACAAATTCAAATCTAAAGAAGAAAATATTCAACCAATGTGTACCACCAGTCATGACTTATGCATGCGAAATCTGGCCTCTTAAAGCGGAGATCATTAGGAAATTGCAGGTCGCACAACGGAACGAAACATGCAGGAAATTGCCACGAAAGACCGTAAAAGAAGTGGATACGACAATACGAAGCAACCCGAGGGTCTCACTTGGGTAAAAAATGTACATGTACTGCCAACATATCGTTTTACTGCCAAGCGACTGCCAATGACTGCGAAGAAGACTGCCTATGACTGCCATGTAAATATTATAGGCGACTGCCGTAAGACTGCCAATGACTGCCAGCGACTGCCAAGAAAACGTACAGGTAATTCCAATAGTGAGACACCCCTCGAATCAACCTGTATGCCAAAATTGAGCTTCTTACGTTGAGTAGATTGAGCGGGATCGTGTTTAATCAGTATGTCAGTCACTTAAGGATTTTATATATTAGTATAGATTAGAATTTTTCAATCTCATCATATCATCTGAATTATCTTTCGTCTGTTGAAATCTTTCGTAAAACAGAGAATAAAATTTGAACAAGTAAATTTTACATGGAAATACTATCACTCACTGGAATTTACTGGTGAATGCTTGCAAAAATCTCCTAGTAACTATCCGTAACTTACTATCCAGAAATAACATTTAGAGACGATCGATAGAGCAGCTGATTGAAAACTTGTCGAGAGATATTCAATTTCACAATCAAGATATTCAAAGCCACCAAATTCGTATTAAAATCTAAATAATGAACCCGCAAAAAAGTTTGAAACCAAAGCAATCCAAACTTATTTATCCAACTTCGTGTCGACTGATAGTCAGTTGCCCGGTAGTGTCTAGGCGATTGAAGCTTTTTGAGGATAAAAAAGAAATATATTTTAATTTTGAAGTTTCTATATTCTAATCGTTTTCTTGTAATTTTAAAATCAGTTGAACAGCTTAAATATGGAGGTGATTCAAAGTTTATTACTTATTAATTAAATTAACGCAGATTTTCTTTAGCATAACCCATAACAAAAAAATACATAGATATACAAAAAAGTGAAGTTGTGTTACAAAATATGAAAACAAGTCAAAGAGGTTAAACATAAAATTTAAAAAAATACTTTTCTTATTCAGAAATTTACATTTCTGCAATTATTTTATTAAAGTCAATAAAACGTAAGTAAACTCACTGGGCTTAGTCCGGCACTGTAATAACTCCCAATTTGAAAGATATCAATTAAGATGTGCGTTATAAATTTTCGTTTATCACTCAGTGGGATAAAAATCTTGTAAGATTCAGTGTAATTAAAATTACGAGTTGCCGTTATCTATAATAAAAGTAATGCGCTTGCAGTTGCTACCTTAAGCGTAGCATCTCGTTAAAATTCTGGTACAAAGTGTTTCAATGGGATTGAATTAATTGAAAAATGGTCTTTCTTGATTCGGTATAAATCGTTTTTAAAGTCTTATCACTACTTACATTCTACAATACCTATATGTTTTATCATTCTTTCATGTAATCCTAATTTCTAAAAAGGATTCGTCATAGACTGCAAGTCATAATTAAATTTAATCTAAAGGTCTATAATTTTGGCATAATTTTAAGGAAAGAAAATCTATTTTAATATTACTTATTTCGGTATTAAGAGATGCATATGGTGTTTACTCGATGACAAAATTTTAACTATTCCTTTCTTAGTTGCCTTATAATTGTTTGGCTGAAAATTTAAATACTGTCCTCTATGATAGATCCCCTATGTCTACTAACAATTACATCTAGAAACGGCATACAGATGTTCTTCTCAATGATAAATTTGTCATTTACAATTTCATTCTCAACGATAGATAATTGTCATTTTTGCATTTAGATTATTGAGAAAAGACTCTACTAGACTACTATAAAACGTCTATCTTTTGTTTCTCTCTTTACTAACGGTTATAAATAATCAGAGAAATAAGTATCGTCAACTAAACAAAACCAGAATTTTGGTTGGGCGACCGCTGCACAGTGTTGCGTATAATGGACAAAATTCAAAATACCAAATTAATGTTTTTAGCCACATTCTTTAAAAAATAGTAAATATATACCTTATCGCTTCTAAAGTAAGTATTTAAAACATCCCTGCGAAAAAACATAACTAGCTGGAGCTTGTATAGATCGCTATCGATTTATTCAGATAAATACAGACTTTATTTGTGTTGGTGTTTTCTTGGAGTAGAAATAACTTAATAATTTTTGTTTATAATGCAGGTTAACAACAAAGGTAAGAACTAATGTGAAATATTATATAATTTTTTTTATATTTAATTTTCACTATTGAAACATAGATTAAAAAAAACAATAAGTTTAAACTTTAAGCAGGCTTTAAAAAAATATATACCCTAATATACCTGTCATCACTTGTAAAATTATCCTAGTTTACGTTACCATTACCACTTTTTGCCCTAGAGTGCCCGTTTTCCAAAAATATATTTTTTTCTAGATACGTTGCCTGCACTTCAGAACAAAATCTTATTTGAAGAATGGGCTGCTAATGAAGATAATAAAATCAGTCAAATAATATCGAAAATAAAAGTCATAACTTAATTTGGAAAACTTCTCCAATGGTCTAGACCAACAACTGCAAGAAAAATTAACTTTTTTTGTATGAAAGTTGAGAGGTGGTGGAAAGAATGCAATCGAACTCGCAGTAATTTCGAAAGAAGACATGCAGAATAGTTACAAAACAAAACGTATTTTGAAATTCCATCTTTTTCAATAAACGCTGTGAATCTAAAGCCGCAACCAGGTCCTAGCCGTGGCAAGCCACAAAAATCGTTTTTTTTTCAATAATACCGATAATACTGTAGACCCTTCTTTTTTTTTATTTTCCTGATATATCTTTAATTGATGAATCAAGTTCCGATTCAGAATAGTTTCTCAGCTTTTAACTTTAAATGCGTTTGTGCAACTTTTTTAATTGTGTAAAGGCTGTATTTCCCACTCCTTTTCGATAAATTAAAACACTTAACAAATGAGGATATTGTTAGTTACTTACTTCCTATTTTTTTTTTTCAATAAATTTGATAAAAATTTAGCCATTCCATCATAAATTATTTTTTTATACCTACCCTTATACTAGATACTTTTGGGTTCAAGTTAAAATTCATGTGTAGATCATATACCTAAATTCAACTGAATAATCAATCAATTTGATTAACTGCTAAATCTATACGATTTAGTTTAGAGGGGAATGGTTTATTTTTATATTAACTTTTTGTGAACTATCTATAATATCAAACTACCTTAATACTGAATAAAAAATAGACGGGCACAACCATTTTTTTATGAAACATAAACCTGAACTCCTAACAAAATTATGCGTTACTTTACGGATACACTGTATACTCCAGCCGTCGCACCAAAACTTAGAACCGCCCTTGGAAAATATAAGCCACCAGATAATTATTAACAACTATTACTATTTTTTTTTTTAATTCCACTTGATGTAACCAGAGTTATGATTTTTGTCCTGCCGTGCTATACAGGGTCTCCCAGAAATAAGTGCAAATATTTTAACTGGTAGTATAATTCAACCCCAGAAACACGCCTATGAGGTTTTTTTTGCGAAAAAAAAATTTTGAAAATTCGAAATTCTTTGAAAAATTTTTTGGATTTTTTTTAGTTATTTTTTATAAACATTTATAAATGTGTACAATTCAAAGAATAGAAAAATAAAAATAAGATTCAAAAATATATAGTAAGTTTATAGTAAATATAGTAATAGCAAATATTAGACTAGTGTTAACAAGATCAAATTCGATTATCAAAATATAAGTCATTTACGACGAAGAAAGCCGTACAATGTCAAAGAACAAAAGAATAAAAATAATATTCAAAAATATTTAGCTAGTTTATAGTAAAATATCAATGACCTCTAAATAAATTCATTTCGATGTCATTAGTAAATATAGCAATAGCAAACATTATTCAAATGGCAGGTGATTGTGCATTTTTTTCGAGTTGTATAATATTGAACTTTTAACTAACTCTGAGCGTGGGGTAGGTAGATAAAGATCTTGCTCCGCGTTCCTGAGTGGATAAGTGTGAGATGGCCTTTATTTCAAGCTGATACATGTTTACGTATTTTTTTCGAGTTGTATAATATTGAACTTTTAACTAACTCTGAGCGTGGGGTAGGTAGATAAAGATCTTGCTCCGCGTTCCTGAGTGGATAAGTGTGAGAGGGCCTTTCTTGAGAAGCTGATACATGTTTACTTATTAGGCAAACGGAGTCAAATATAAATAAGGAAGAGAGTCAATATTTTTAATTCTTTAAAAAGTCCCGGCAATAAGTTCTGCTGTTTAGTCCCAGTGAATATCGAACAGCTCTCTTCTGGAGCTTGAAAATGCGGTCAAATTGAGTCGCACAACACGTACCCCAAATGGAAGGGCATACCTGAGGTGCGACTCAAAAAGTGCATAATAAACAGTTCTAGCCACTGACAAGTTAAGCTCCTTAGAAACAGACCTTAATGCAAAACAGGCAGAGCTCAATTTTTTCGACAAAGCTTCGATATGTATATCCCATTTCAGAGAATTGTCCACAACAAGCCCTAAGAATTTTACAGATTTTACGACGTCAATGGTGGTGTTGTTAAGTACAAAAGGCTGCAACGAGTTTTTATACGACAAAGCTTTAGTTTTCGAAATGTTGAGACTCAGGAGGTTCGAATCGCACCAAGATTTAATAGTGATTAAGTCATTTGATATAATCTTATGAAGTGCCATGATGTCCTTGTTGCTCCAAGTGAAACTAGTGTCGTCCGCAAAAATACATATCAAATATCAGTTATTATAATAAACTTTAAGAAATGTATCGTTGCAAACAATAATTATTATTTGTGTCAATAACATACGGTAGGTGGACGTGTTAAAGCATCCGATCGGGAATGTCACTGGACAGGCTCTTAGCCATACATCATTTTTTTTCTTCTCACACAGTCGCCATACCGTAAGAAATCGATAAATCGATACGATTTCAATACGTCCACTCTTTAAAATTCGCCCGAGTTATAAATTAAACCTTATCACTAATTACTTTATTATACCGGGTGGGCCCAATAACAGTTTAGGTATCTCACTTTGACAGAATAACTTATTGAGGTTCCTTATGCCAGCCGATGCATGTAATAACGCTGAATACAATTATCGTGTATTTTAATTACTATTAATTTAACGCCCTTATTTTAATTTGGTTTAACATGCGGTTATTTTTGCAGCTGTATTAATTCTTATCATTTATTTGTTTTCATTAATGGATGCAGTTATAATAAAATTTACATAAGTAGAACTTAACCACCAAAAGTTTATCTTATCGATCATTAATAAATTCCAGCACAAGATACCAGTTTCAAAAATTAGTATTTTATTAATAGAAGTTTTTAGTTAACAGAGATTTGTCATTACACTTTGTGTTAAGCATGGTAATAATCATTCTAGGAGAGTGGTCTAAGGCTTCAGTAATGATTCAATAGATATGAGGTAGTGAATCTATGAATATAAAATAATAATTTAAGTTGTGTCAACCTGGGTACCAAAATTTATCAAAAATTCAAATAAAACCAAGTTGGGCAGAGATTATAGATTGTATGGAAGGGGAGAGTGAATAATCGCGACCCAGTGTTCAAAACTCTCAAAAAATACCCCGAAAAAACTAAAAATATAGTATTAAAAAATAAATAAATATTATTAAAAAATAGATTATGGTATGTAGTGTTATAGTGGCTGACCTGGAAAAGTCCAAGCACCCTATTAAACCCAAACCAAACACAGTCGACCAAATATGAGCTTAGGGTTAGACTGTAGAATCAGAGATATGGAAGGAAATATTCCATATCTCTGTGTTAAATATATCTTCGTTCTTTATTAAATTTAATAAGAGTGAAAAAGAAAACAGTTTCCGCTTTATTTGTCTTTTGCTTGTGTCTGCGCAAATCGATGGCGGTAACAATAAAGTTTCGGGAAATCCGGTGCCCAACATAAATGAAATAAATAAATAATTTTGTTTTATTTATACTTCCTTATTAATTTTGATAAATAGCAGTAGCGGTAAAAAAACTGAAACTCCACTGAAATTTTATACCTAAAAATATCCGCATAACTTCATAAAAAAACCTGTACAGATTGTTCCCTCTAAATTTAGGGAAACTACGCTAAGTTGGTAACACTGCCGCCGCCTGATAGATCTATTGTTTTTTGGGTTTTATAGAAGTTAGTTCTCCATCACCGATATCAATTGTACCAAAGTTTCGTCTTCGGCGCACTCAATGATGAGGCGGTGTTTCCACATTTTTCCCACAGAATCTCCATTTGCCTCTATTTTCAATCTTCTGAGGTATTCATTGAGGTATTCATTGAGGAAACACTGTCCAAACTCCGTTACAATACGAAGATTGTTCTTACTTTAACGACGATGTTCTTACTTTAACCACGGAAAATCTTTGATTTTTTCAATCGTAAGTCCTCAAAAAAAAATTCAAGTGTCTGACCGTTGGAGGATTCCCATTTCATGTTACGGATTGAGTCTTCGGGATTCTTGAGCTATATTAAAGTTTTGCTCACTTTGGCTAGTTATGCCATTTCAAACTCAAGAACGATTTGTCGGATTGTAATGATCTATTAATAATGAATTATTAATAGATCATTAATTATACGGTCAATCAGTAATCCGTATCACAAGACTGACAAAAAACCTTTTACTTCACTGCACTTCACTGTTAGCGAGGTCAGCTATTTAGGTAATAAAAAGACACCATAGAGCGGGTATTTAATTCCTTATGGGTTTTCACGTTTCTTATTGTACTGGTATAAAATAATATGTTGTATTTTATAATCTTAAAAACACTTATTTGTGTCATATTCTGTATTATTTAGTGTCATATTATATTTACGTTGATTAAATTTGTTAAAGAAATTTGATTTATTTAAATTGTTCTTTCATGATAGGTGGAGCATTTCTTATTTTCAGCTTTGTTCATGCCCGGAATGTAAAATTGACGACGTACTTGACAGTGTAGTAATTTCCTCATATTTTTTGTCGGTAAAAAAGGCAGAGTAAATATTTAGTGAAGATATGTACATAATTTCAGCATAAATGAAGGTTTCTTGACACTGCGTCACGAAAAATCGTTTTAGATTCTTCCATAAAGTGGTTGCATTATTAAATTTGCATGAACTCAATTATTATTTTAATATTTTTCTTCTCATGTGTATGTACTTATTTATATTCTAAATATCTATTCGTCCGTGGCCTTTACGATATGTGCCCGAACTGTCGAAGTTCTCTTCTTCTCTTCTTTATGTACTGTCTCCATATCGGAGGTTGGCTATCATCATTGCTATTTTGATCTTGGAAGCTGCGGCCCTAAATAGGCAGATGACGTGACATTAAACCATTTTCGCAGGTTTCTGAGCTAGGATATTCTTCTCCTTCCAACAGATCTTTTTCCTACAATTTTTCCCTGGATTATGAGTTGCAAAATCTCATACCTTAGACCTCTCATGATATGGCCGAGATATTGAAATTTTCTTTTTTTTCACTTCCTTGAGGATCTCCACGCCCTTCCTCATTCTTCTCAGAACCTCCACGTTGATTACATGTTCTGTCCATGGTATTCTCAACATCCTACGGTATGTCCACATCTCGAAGGCCTCCAGTTTCTGCTCGCAAAGCTCGTTCAGGGTCCAAGCTTCCATACCATACAAAAGGACTGGGAATACATAACATTTGAGCATACGAGTTCTCAGATCTAGGCTCAAATCGCGGCTACAGAGCAGCTGCTTAATCTTCACAAAGGATGCACGGGCCTTTCAATGCGAATCTTTCCCATACAGCATATCAGATCACATTTACGATGTGTTTACATTATTAGATGTAGACACAGGGTGACACAATTCCCCCGATGTAAATATGCTACGTTTACACATTGTAGTTCAACACGTATGCACAAATGTTAAACGTCCGCCTCACAATGTAGCCACAGTATAGCATTTACGTATACACAAAGTAAGGGATACACAGTGTGCCGTAGGATGCACAGTGCTTGTGTATTAAGTTTAAACTATGTTTACACATTACAGTTGTGACTACCGCGTGTATACGTATGTATTTTGCTTCGTATATACATCTTGTGCTAGATAAAACTACTTCTTATGAACGAATTTAGGAAATAATACAAGTTTTGATGCCTAACTTTTCGTTCTTTTTAAGAGATATTTATTCAATGATACCAAATATATCTTTTTAGAACGAAAATTAGGAAGGCAAAACTTTGTATTTTCAAGTACAAACTCTTTAAATATCTCTAATTAGTTTATTTTTGTTTCTTAAATTATTTTGATTAGAAGAGAATATGTAAAAGTGTACAACGCTGTGCCGATCAAGCGATCACGTGACTAAACGTTTATTTGTGATATGAACTGTAAAAACCAAGGACTTGATGTTTTTAAAATCTGGCCATTAATTTAGAAATTAAAAAAGTATAGCACCGTCGACGGTATACTAATTAACTTTACAATCAGTGGTTTCTTTAAGGCTCTATGTCCGACATGAACTTTAAATCCGACCGCATAAATCACTTTATCGTCGAACAGAATCTCATTTTCGATTTAAAGATCGAGAAGAAAGTTATTTTTATTAATATTTTCATAATTCTCAAACCGGAACGGCGGTTTTTAATTGGACGAAATGCAGCGCAACCGGCGAGGAATCAACGTAATTACCCGTTGGCGACCTGTTGTTGTTAGTTTTTGCAACTTCTTTATTGAAATAATACGAAAAATTACGATTTTTTTGCTTATTAAAATGAATTTATACGGCCGTGTCTTAAATGGCACCGTCAACCAAAAACACATTGTTAGGGGACCCAGACGCGGGACGAATTTTAAGTTGACGCGAAGAGAGGATGGATCGGTCCATTCATGAAATCTGGCTTTCATTCGGACCCCCTGTCTCTAACATGGATGTAATAGTATATTTTTTACGAGCTCGCCGGAATTGTTAAGTGAGTTTCGTACGTGGTTATAATTTCAGAGTAAGTTTTTCCGCGCGGAGTTACGACGTTTGACGGTTTTTTTTTCCGGGGTATTAAATTATGGACACCACCTAGAAATCGTCTTGAAACAGTCTTTCTTAGGTTGATTTATAACTTGACAAGAACCTTTTTTTGCTTAGTTTTATAACTAAAATTTTATATTGCACCTTTGTATTAATTTATGAGAAAGTAGTTTTGACGCTTATGTTTGACTTAAGCTTCATTCAGAACCTCGCAATTAGTGGAATAAATTAGTGGTTTCAATTGCACTTTATACTTGTTATTTTACGATCATTCACAATGTCTAAAAACACAATTAAAATTAATAGAATATCCCAGCAACAGCTTGCAATAATCAGTTGTATCCATAGAGAAAGCCTAATAATATATAAAATCCGACTCACTGATTAATCACAATCCTACTCAAACCACTGAACGTAAAAATCTCAATTTTGGCATACAGGTTGATTCTAGGGTGTAGAGGTTCGATAAGAAGGGATTTTTCGAAGTTCCAGTTCCAAGAGGGTGAAACCACCCCTCAAATATTACAATATTTCTTATTTAAAAAACGGTCAAGTTTCCGAAAAAACGCTTAAACACGTATATTTTATTTTGTTTTTTTACATACTTCGAAAAATCTGATTGATTAATCACGATCCTGCTTAAAGCGCTTGACGTAAAAAGCTGATTTTAGGGTGTAGAGGTTGGATAAGAAGGGATTTTTCGAAACTCGAATTCTAAGGGGGTGAAACCACCCCTCAAATATTAGAATATTTTTTTATTTAAAAACCGTTAAAAAGTTTTTAGGAAAAAAGTATATTTTATTTTGTTGTTTTACGTATTTTAAGATTTTTAAAAAATTTATACAGGGTATTTAAACCTAACCAAACCAAACCTAACGACTCTGCTTAAACTGCTTGACGTTTAAAGCTGATTTTTGGCAAACGGATTGACTGTGGGGTGTAGAGGTTCGATAAGAAGGGGTTTCTCGAATCTCGTGAAAGATGGTGAAAACGCCCTCAAATATTACAATATTTGTTATTTAAAAACGGTTAGTCTTTCGGGAAAAAAAACGCTAGGACACGCATAATTTGTTTTGTTTTTTTACATATTTTGAAATTTTTTAAAAAATCATACAGGATGTTCCAAAAAGTTGGGTAATTGATTAACCACGATTCTGCTTAAACTTTTACGTAAAAAGCTAATTTTTGGCAAACGGATTTTTCGAAAGTCAAATTCCAACGGGATGAAACTACTCCTCAAATATTACCAAGTTATATAATAATATCGACATATTGTTTTTTCTCATGCTGACATAAATGTGAGAAAATTTTATCCAGTTTGTATGTTCATGGAAATTCTTGCTTTGCTTTATCATCACCATTACAAATGATTAATTCGACGCTAACGAAGTCGCGGGTACACGCTAGTTTAGCTTATAAAACAATAACCAAAGAATATACCTAGCTAGAAAAAGAATGGACTCTGCCATACTGAAAAATGGTCCTACAGAAGTGGCGCCATCTATTGAGTAGGGCTTGTTTTAAATGGACCGAAGCGCGGGCTTTTTAAATGAGCGTATTTATTGAATTTTACTCTAAAATCATTACATTTAATTATTAAATCTTATTTTTACACAAATTCAACAATACTAATAACAAGTATCGTTGTGATGTGTAAAAAAATAAGATTTAACAGTATGATTTTAAATACAGTACGATTAAATAGGTACTTAAATGATGGCAAAAATAAAACACTTACATTATATTTTTAAGGAGACATATTTTTAGGAAGACATACAAAAGGAATTGTCTAATTAAAACACATATAACAAATTATAGCTGATAATAGTTTGAAAAACGGTTTGATAATCATTTGATAATATTATGAATGGCGCTATGACAACGACAATATTTTTTGAGAATTTGACAATAGTATGACAATGGCCGTTGGAAACTATGGAAACTACAAAAAAATTCTGTTTTAATGCCATCTGGCAATAACTAGTAGCAACTTCTTAACCTAAAAATTAATTGTACTCCCACCTAGCGCCTGAGGCTGGAACTATTTTATTTGAAATTTCCGTGGAAACGGTGGAACCGCTTTTGCTATATTTCACTTTCCTGCCCCTGACAGTAACTTTTGGTTTCTAAAAACATTTTTTTTTGACGGATGATAATCAAAAGCCAAAATGACATTCCTCGCAAATTTTGAAATACAATTAGTGGAAAAGTCAAAAGTTTATTGACCTTTTCCACTAATTGAAAATTACTATCACTAATAAATGACGTTCTGAATGCTTACATTAAAATTAGGTGAACAAACTTCTAGGCTAATTGAAACCAGTAATTTATTCCACCGATTTCGAGGTTCTGAATGAAGCTTTAGAGAATATTATAAATATATACAGGGTGTTTCAAATTTGACTCTCACCATTGGGATCTCGGAACGGTAAGAGATACAGGGTGGCTTAAATTGACAACAACAACAAACAAACAACGCTTTATTGTACAAAAAGCCAAAACAGCTTCATCGACAAAGCACTCACAAACAACAAAATCACAAAAAAAATACAAAAAAAAGAGGGAGGGGGGGGGGCAGAAAAACATTGGGGCAGAGTTGTCTGTTAGTGAGCTCATAGATAATCCGTTTAGTAATTGAACTTTGTCACTTGAATCTTTGTCACTTGAGAAAATGAACTTTCAAACTGAAATTTGCAATTTTCGTTTTTATTTTTTTACGAATTTATTTTGACAGTTAGAAAAAATGTATAAAGACATTCCCAAGGAAAGTTTCCCTTTGGTAACGTGAAATCATTTAGATGTTTCCTTCTTCTGGAACCATCATCAACTTTTTTTAATACGGATAGGTTTTCTTTTATTTCATTTTTTAAACGCTAACCTAACCAAACCAAACTAAAAATAATGATGTAGCGCAATAGACGAAGAACTCTTAAGATACTGGGGAAGTGAATTATATTATATTTTATTAAGGGACATTTTTACTCAGTAGTTTTATACAGGTACAGACGGTACAATTCTCTCTACAACTAGGATCATATTGATATAAAAATTAAATGTCTCATATCAAAAAACTCACAGACACCAATTTTTATCCAAAAATTGGCTTTGTAACCGCAGAATATATTGCCGAAGTTTCCCGAATACGAAAAAGATTCTTGTACCTGTGTTTTAATATTTTTATGACTTTAATAATGATTGTGTATGGCTTGAGCGAATGTAGTTGAAGATGTGTATTACTCACAAAATACAGAATATTTAAACTTTACTTACACTCCACAAGGTTAAACATCACCTTACTTCTAAAATGACCTTTAACAATTTACTTTGTTGTTCAATGATGGCACTGGTTGCTCAATTTGTACCAGTACAATTTAGGAAAGTAACAGATTTAATAGAGGCATCTTACGGTAGGGCTGTATGTATAGTAAATGAATTTTAGGGGTTAAGTATTTGGTCTGTAAACAGAGTTGCTAATTTGAGGTACAAAATAATCTACAATCTGAATCTTTTTCTAGTGGTAAAAACATCAGAATTTTATTCGAGAAATTAACTCGCCATACAAATCTCTCTTCAGTCTTGACCCCCATTAGAGAGTGTAATGGTCCGCGTAACATCGTGGATGATTTTTCTCCATACGCCTCTGTCTTTTGTCATCTCGATAACAACCTGCATTAGCTTGCTACAGCTAATCGTGATCTGGTCTATCCATGGAGTCGGAGAGAGGCCACGTGGTCTACGTCCCTCAACCTTGCCTTGAATTATGAGTCTTTCCATATTGTCCGAACTTTTCCTCATTATACACATGTCCAAGATATTTTAGTTGTTTTAATCGGATTTTGCAGGAAAGCCTGTTGGTAATATTAAGTTCATTTGTATAACCATTATTTTGCTAAAACCTCATTACCCAATTAGGTACAATTTCATTTGCTCTAATTACAAAGTAATTGCGATCGTACGCAGACTTGAATCGGAAAAGGAGAATCCAGCTTTATTGATTTGACGTTGAAAAATTACCTTGCGCGACTAATTTTGTCTCGAAATTAATGAATGAAACAAAAGGAAAAGACACCGATCTTGTTAATTTTTGACGTTTTCGTTTCACTTTTGCACCTTTGCCCAATCCACGGTTTGAGGATGAAAAATGGTTATTTTATTACGTTTATCACCTCGAGTTTGTCTTGTCTCCTCTCCTCGACTCGGACTTCCAACTTTTGATGAATCGTCGAAACGGAGACCTTAATTTCTTTTTGTTCTTCATAATTATCTGTGTCTGATTTATTGTCTGGATCTCTCTTGGTTGTTAATGACCCCCTGTAAAAAATTGGTATAGATTATATAAAAATACACCGCATATAATTATTACTATTTCCTCTAATATTCATAATATTTTTTTTTCTCAAAAAAAAAAAATATAGTTACACAGTATGTCCCCGGATTGACTTTGCAAGAGGAAAAACTTTTTTATTATTGACATTTTCAGAAACATGCATTCTTTGTAAAACAGTTTGCTTGTTCTAAAATGGTTAATCCCGTTTACACTTTTTCAAATTTCCATACCTTTTTAGAGAAAATTAAAAAAAACATGAGGGGCAAGCTGAGTTATTTTTTATTTTCTTTGTTTTGATGTGCTGAATGATATATTCAATTTGCACGGTCTGTCGAACCCGGATTTGGCCGCCAAAATGTCGATATAAAAACTAAATTTTTATAGATTTTTTTAAATATCTCGGTCTGGGTGCATTGTAGAAAAAAAAGCAGGTAACAAAAATAAAGCAAATTAAATTCTCTACAAAAAAGGTTCTATTAATTATTCTCGTAAACTTATCAGTTTTAAAGTTATAGCAATTAACATCTAAGGCTTATTTTTAAATACATCTTAATGTGCGCTAGCGTTAAATCTTGCATCCCTTCCTCCAAACCGAAGATGCGGCTCGCATGCATTCATTTCGTACATACCTACAAGTCCAAAAATGGTACGATAATGAAAAAATACCCACTGACTGGGGTTGGAAGCAGTCGTCTAATGGATTTATATATTATACTTCCCCTAGGACATGCAAGACCTTGTCGTTGGTGGGGAAGCTCCTGGTCAGGTGCTGGGGGGAATCTCCTCTAGCACTTGGCTTGGTCTAAGAAGCATCTCACTCATCGTCTTGTCCCTGACTGTAGTGTCGTGGCCAGGGAATTGCACCAAGACATATAACGATACCGGGCTACGGACAGCCTCAACCTTGGGGCACCGGGGGGCACCCCATTGTATTTTACCCCTTACTTCTACATGCGGGGCTCTGTAGAAGTGGACCGACTGTCCCTAGCGACTCATAGGAACACTATGAGATCTGGTAATAATAGTAATAAAAACATCACCGGTGAAGCTGTGGGGAAACCCCCTAGCGACACTGGGAACAGTAACAATGAAAGTTCCAAGGGGCCAAACCCAAAGAGAACTACAGGAGAGGTGACTGACACTTGCGTGAGACCATCCTCCGCAAGTGGCATACAAGCTACCACCTCCTCCAAGAGTCCGGAGCCTACCTCCTACCTCTAAACTCAACAGGCGACACAAGCTACCGTTTCGTCTACCCGGCCTGGGTCGTAGCTCCTCGACTGTGAGGGACACGGGTCTCCGTAGGAAGTCCTGGGACTGTATGATGAGTTATAACTCAAGAAAGGAGGACACAATAGATCTCTAAGGTCGCAGAGATTAACCCCCCTCCCACTTATTCTAATTCTAAATTCTAATGGATTTATACCGATTCCTATGCTGCAAGACGCCGCTGCCCAAGAGTTATTGAAGATGATTTATTGTAAATGCATAAAAGGTTGCAACGCAGCCTGCAGCTGCAGAAAAGCAGGATTTGCCAAGGAAGGGCGTATTCAAATTCCGAAATAACTTTAGAAGATCCAGGGGACGACGAAGAAATCGATTCTCGATTAGAAGAATTAATATACCAATATACCAACGAAAATATCGAAGACATATATACATTGAACAAGAACCAAATGAATAGTTTGATGAAGAATATATTGATGAGTCAATTGATCAACCTTCTACGTCAAAAAAACTGACGGTCTGAGACGGTGAAAATACATACTTTGCAACGGCAAGAAAGTGGATTAGGCCTATAGGTGAAACCACTTAAAAAAAATTTGCGCCGAGTGCTCTACCGCCAGGTGGTGTGGAAACAAGCACAAAAAAAACACAAATTTGTTCTGGCAAATTATTCAAATTTACATAGAATCAGTTTCTCATATTAAATGAACCACTAGAAAATATATGCTTTGTATTTAAGCGCCTGTATCTCGTTAACCTGTTCATGCACTAAATCGGCGAATAAGACCTTTTTGTAGAGAATTTAAATAGC
Organism: Sitophilus oryzae; assembly: GCF_002938485.1. NCBI lineage: Eukaryota > Metazoa > Arthropoda > Insecta > Coleoptera > Curculionidae > Sitophilus > Sitophilus oryzae. The sequence goes on from NW_022147124.1 coordinate 475,046, forward strand.
TTTTTTTTGGTCTCTTGCAAATTTTCTGTGCAGTGCACCCAGACAGAGTTATTTAAAAAAAATAAAAATGTCATAATTTGACAGGATTTTCCAATATGGCGGCCAAATCCGGGACCGATAGACCGTGCAAATTTAGTAGAGTATTCAACAAAGCAAAACAAAGAGAACAAGTGTTATTGCAGCTTGCCCCTAAGTATTTCCACCTAAAACCACTTGTCGACTGATCTATAATAAATATATGATATAATAAAGTTTTCGCTACATTTTTAATACAGGTTTCAAATTTCGATAAACAATTTAATCGTCTGTTAACATGGTTGCCAGACGTCCTGCCCTAGGGGGGATATTGGACAGCCCCACTTTTTAAGTAAATTGTCCCCCATTTTGAAACTGAATCAGATTATTTATTAATTTTTAATTTATTACTTTTTTTAATTTTTCAAACTGCACCTTTTCAAATATTATGTCCTTCAAATCCTTCAATTAATCTATCACTTCAAATATGCGAACATAGTGCATACACAATTTTTTTAGGGCTGTAAGTTTTATTGTTGGTGTTTTCGGTCGACAGTCGTAATATTGCATTAGCAACACTGTCCAGCTTTTTCATTGTGAGTATCTGGTAATCCTATGTGCTCATGATTCTATAATGATTAGCAAAATGCGCTTCCAAAGTTCAAAGTATAGTGTTTTGGTGTATTGTTACACCAGAGACTTGAACTTAACTGTATTATTATATTAAGTCAAGTTATATCAATTAACTATTAAAGAGAATTCTTGCAGGACATGTGTGAACCTTTATATATTTATTGATAATGATATATTATTTCACTACAATTTGGTTTAAAACTCTTTTTAAATCGAACTGAACGTTATTACAATTTTATTGGTATTTACTGTACACGAACATATGTCGATATCAGATTTTTAGGGGATATAGAATAAAACCGTTAGATAAAGAGGGTGTACGTAGCACATATGTCGTACGAATATCGACAACAAAAAAACTGCCGTAAACGGTACTTAACGGTTCGTATGACGTGCAGGTAGCGGTAAAAGATTTAAATTGGGGGTGGTAGTTAGTTGTTTGAATGCACCCCTATGTTTTGCAAAGTGCTTTAGAATTTACTAGAAATCTAGGTCACCTATATAAGTTATTTTTTGAAGCTCTGGATCATCTGTTAATATAATTTATTCCCTAGGCATTATCGTTGAATTTTTGTATAGTAACGACAAAAAAAAGCTATTTGAGCAGAACATGTGTTAATCTTAATTTTCGTTATAATTATATATACTATAAGTTAAAATTTAAAATATTTCGATAATAAAATTAATATATACCGAGGGGTAAACCGCAGAGGGAAAAGTGTACACCGTAATTCCTTTTACTCAAATAATTCCTCAGAATTCCTCGTAATTCCTTCGGAATTCCTTGGAATTCCTGGTCTTCAAGGTCAAGGTCAATCGTTCAAGGTCTTTCTTGGAATTCCTTGGTACGAACTCGGTAACTCTTTCAGTCAAATATTACAATATTTTTATTTAAAAACAGCCAAGTTTCCGAAAAACGCTTAAACACGTATATTTTATTTTGTTTTTTTAGATGTTTACAGATTTTTTTAAAAATGTATACAGGGTGTTTCCTGAAAAAAGCGTTTGACGTAAAAAGCTGATTTTTGGAAAACGGATTGACTTTAGGGTGTAGAGGTTCGATAAGAAGGGATTTTTCGAAACTCGAATTCTAAGGGGGTGAAACCACCCCTCAAATATTAGAATATTTTTTATTAAAAACCGGTGAGTTTTTCGGAAAAACTCTTAAAACGTGTATTTTATTTTGTTGTTTCACATATTTTAAGATTTTTTAAAAAATTATACAGGGTGTTTCATAAAATATATCCATTAAGTAATCACGATTCTGCTTAAACTGCTTAACGTTTAAAGCTGATTTTTGGCAAACGGATTGACTGTGGGGTGTAGAGGTTCGATAAGGAGGGGTTTCTTGATTGTTTTTTTCTCATGCTAACATAAATGTGAGAAAATTTTATCCAGTTTGTATGTTACTTGCTTTGCTTTATCATCACCATTACAAATGATTAATTCGACGCGAACGAAGTCGCGGGTACACGCTAGTTAATGATAGTGACTAAACTAAAACCAACTTCCTCACAACGTCTTGCACAACGTCTGTCTGATATTTTGGAGTTGTTTATATTAGCACCAAAATTATCTTTTTTTTCAAAAGTCCCGTTCCTTCTTCGATCATCTAGATTAAAATCTCTCTTATAGAAAACAAACTAATAACAGTGCATCTATGTCGGCTCCGGTCCAACTTAAAGAGACCGGGCTTCTCGTGATATATCATCGGAATGAAAAAAACTATTGCAGAACGGTTAGCTCCGGGACACGAAAATTATAATAATGCAGAATGTTTACCGAGGATGTCTTAATAAAGGAAAAAGTTAATTTAGTGACTTTGAGATACTGGTGTGTCGGTCGGGTCACGAATCGCGATAAAAATGGCGCCTCTAGGCACGCCGGTGATCGTTGGAGTTTTTATTAAAGCGAATGGTTATCGCGTTAGGGTCTCGCTCGTACCGGCCACAAACAACAGGTAGTTCCCACAATTCGAAATCCCGACATGTGTTGCGACCGTTTCCCCTTAAGTTTTATCTAGGTAATTTATTGTGTATTTACTGAACTGTGTTGTAATTGAAACGTGCGTTGAAAAAATATTGTTTGGTAATTGTTAGTTTGGGGTTGTTCCAGGGTTGGCAAAATCATGATTTTTTAAAGTAAATTAAGAAAACCAGATTTTTTAATTTTTTCCCATAGCAACTATTATTTTGCCTTATATCTATCAAAAATAGTAGATAAAATAGTACTTTAACCGCAAGGTGGATTAAATGATACTTTAACAGCGGGGATAGGTTAAAAACTTTATTTCTTCTCGCACGTTTTTAAATGTTTCCATTTTTGAAAATGTTTGTATTCCTTTTCATAGGTTATTCGGGATTATAAATAGAAGTAGTTTGGAAATGGCGTTTGTCGCCCCAGCCTGAATATCTGTTGGTAATTTACTTATTTCGTTTTGAGCCATTCAATCAGCAATCGCCACGAAAGAGAATTAAAAATATTGACTCAAAACTGACAACTAAAGAGATAACTTTATTTATTTGTCAAATTACATAGAAACCAACGCCTACCCAGCACAATATTTTTTCTACTCATAGTAAATTCCTTGAAATAATAATTTCTGAATATTTTTTAAAACTCGTATATTGTTGTACAGACGACGATAAAATTGCATTTTCGTCTCCCGAAATTAATTCACTCGCGATTTCATCGCTCATAAAAAATAACTATTAATAAAAAATAATATTTAAATCGAGTTTCCAAATAATTAGGACTTATTTCCAATTAAAGTCCTATACCAAATAGCTGATTCTTCGATATTTTGCCCGACACTGATGCCATTTCTACGGCGCGTGTCGTTTTTCCACATTGGTCATCCGCAAAAAAGTCTCTCGCTTAGATCAAAAGAGTTTTTTTCAAACGTCACAAAGTATTAATTTTTCTCATTTTAACGCCTAGGCACAAAAGTAAAGCACTTTTACGCCTAAGCACAAAAATTCAAAAATATATACAGAATAATTCAAAAAACATGTGCCATCTCTCGTGGTTAGATCAGGGGTTAGATTCCTCACGTAAAAATAAGATTTATTTTTCATATCAGCTTAGGTCCGATTCTGCTTTATTTCGTAGTTACAGGGTGTTAAAATCTTGATAATCTTTCGATTTATTATAATTTTCTTTCAAGTACTTTTAGTAATTCGAATGAAATTTTGAGGGGAATAGTTACTATAAGTGCTACCTATTTTAATGCTAAAATAGTGTTGATTAATTCATCAGGAACGTGCATATGGGTTATCACTGGAATATTTTTCAAAAAAAAACGTGTGCGCCACTGACTTTTTTTCTTTTGATATCAAAATTGTGTAGGTCCTTTAATGCCAATTAAAAGTTATCTCTTTTTGTTTTGTCCAATTCGGCCTCCTTAATAAGATTAACGCAATTTTATTCATCACTAATTAATAGATTTAAAATTATTAAATATGATTACTATTAGTTATTATTACTATTAGTCTAACCTACAGCAATTTTAAATTAAAAAATAATGGCATTTAAGATAATTACAAAAAAACTAATTTTAAAAATTGTAACATCCTGTAACTCTAAAACTATGCATTTCCATACCATGTTTATGGGAACTTTTTTTCATATTTTTTGACGAGGAATCAATTAGTACTTATTTCTTTTATTTAACTTTCGCAAGTTAATGACATTAATTTTTTTTTTATTGGCTTGGATGAAGGCAAATTAATAAAATTGCGTTTCAATCTCAAGGAGGCCGAAATCAACAAAATAATCAAGACACAACTTTTAATCGGCATTAAACCGCTTAAAATATTTCGCTAACAAGAGAAAAAAAAGTCAATGGAGGACATGCTTTTTTAGAAAAATATTCCAATACCATCAGTATTATCTAATATCAAAGTATAAAGTATGTACTTACTGTAAATTGAAATGTCGGTAGAAATTTGGACAGAACTAGAAGATAAATTGGAAAAGGCAGAAGTTATCTTGATCAACAGCCAGCTGTTTCAAAACAGATATAGAACAGCATATTCTCTATAACGAGGATTATAGATTTTCGGGAATGGAGATATAGTCTAATATCAGAAGAACCTAGTTTTGCACTATATGTAGATTGCGAATGAAAGGTGCGGTTAATTTTAAGGCCAAACCAAACCTAACGAGCAAAATCAAAATATCCAACTATTTCAATCTCCGTAAATGTATATGGTGGCTATTGTTTGTTTCTGATTTCTATATCTTGACTAGTTATATGTCATTTCAATTGATATAAAGTACTGAAACATTGAAGAGTGAAATCATTTTAATTAATATTAATAGGTAAAAAACATCTATCCATATCGAATAATAAAAAATGGAATCGCCAATGAAAGACTTCATTTAACCTGTTATACTGTTACATTTCTGTAAATGGTTTCAGATAATGATCGGTGCGTTTCTTCTTATACATTATTCTCAAAACAAGACATGAAGAGTTTGAACAAGATATCGCCGTCCAATTAACAGATACTTTCTGCATTCTAAAAAGTAGATTCGCTGAATACATTTTATTTGTGAAGTGAGTAGGAAGAAGTCAGTGCTCCAATTATAAATAAAACAAAATGATTTATATAATTAAAAGGTTGAACTATATGTTTACCTATCACTGCTATTAGTGTTAGCCGTTAACCGCCAACGTGCGGTCTGACAAACCGATATGCTATTTTTTATGTATAAGGCGGTATAAACAAAAGATCCTATTATTAAGAGCATTTATTCAGAAATTAATGCATAACACGTTAGAGTCTAGCGTTGTCCAGCGTCTAGCGGCTAGACGCTGCACAATCACGAGAACAAATAGGCTTTAGAAGCGGCATCGGCGCGATCGATTAAATACATATGTTAAGAGAAACTATCAGCCGAACAAAAGTATACGAAGCCTTTATAGACTTTGAGAAGGCTTTCGAGTCGATATATCCTAAGGCAATAATAGAAGTCCTAGCGAATCAAGGTATTGACATGCCTTACATAGAAACTCTCGCCAGTATATAAAAAGAAACCAAAGTAAAAGTAATAAAACAACCACAGAGTTCCCAACTGGCAAAGAAGTACGACAGGGAGACGCAATATCCCCAAAGCTTCCGTCAACTAGATTAGACCATGCAAGAAATGATTAAAAATAGGAGAAGAACATCTTAACCATGTAAGATTCGCTGATAACATAGTATTAATAGCAAATAGCCTTGAAATACTACAAACACAAATTAATGAACTAAATACAGCCATTAATAAAGTAGGTCTCAAAATTAATTTAACAAAAACTAAAGTAATGTACTACTACTACTACTACTACTACTACTACTACTACTACTACTACTACTACTACTACTACTACTACTACTACTTCTACCATTACTCGCTGACGAGTATTTGACACGCATCAGAAGATGGTCACGCAAGGCATTTTCTTTTATGAACTTTTCTGTGACTGAAAGCCCGATACATGATGTTGTCTGGCCAACCAGGACCAAACCAATCCGCACTCAGACATTCAAAAATCGCATTGCTTTGTGGCCTCTTTACTTTTTGGTTGTCGCTGTTAACTGACTTTACAATTCTTCTCCATTCCGTTCTATTGTGAGCTGCTTCTTCCCACTCATTCTCCTTGTTAATTCCCTTTAAATTTTCGTGGAAAATATCCTCGTACCTTGAATTGTCCACCCGGCCTCCTCTTACCGTCTACAAGCTCACCGTAAAGCAGAGATTTTGGTATGCGGTTTTCTTGCATTCTGCATACGTGACCAGTCGATCTTAAGCTGGACTTTGTAATCATGACTTCAATACTCTCGCAGTTAGCTTTTTCAAGGACCAATACATTTGAGACACGATGGAACCATTTTATTCTTAAGAGTTGTCTAAGATGTCTCTGTTGCAACTTGTTTAATGCGTTCATGTGTCGGCGGTACGGCACCCAGGTTTCGCTTCCATATAGCATGGTGGAAATTATTATTGCTCAGTACACTGCAAGTTTCGTTTTTGTGCTCAAGTCATAATTGTAGAAAACCCTGTTTAATTTCCAGAATGCTCTTGAGGCGCTGCTAATCCTGTGCTGTATTTCAGAGTCGATATTAGCCTTTTCCGAAAGCAAACTGCCGAGGTAATTGAATTCCGCTACATATTCTATTAGCTCTTCTCCGATTTTTATAGCATTGTTGTGATCTTCCGGGGGAATGTACATGATTTTAGTTTTATCGATGTTCAGTTTAAGTCCCAATGCTCGTATGCCCATGTATATGTGTTCAACATTTCTTGCAATTGCTGTAACGTATTTGCAACTAGAGCACAGTCATCAGCGTATTGAAGTTCTGTGATGAATTTTGTACGTGTTTTTGCCCTGTGTCTTTTTATGTTGAACAGACCGCCGTCGTATCTGTATCTAATGCCAAACCTCTCTCCTGCAGTTTGCTGTCCACTATAATGGAATCGTTGTCATATCTCCAATAGGTACCCCTTAGCTTCCGACTGTATTTTTATTCTGCGTTGTCACATTGTAAGATAAAATATAGGTACCGGGGTGCATATCTACACATCCACACATCTGATGGCATCAGGGCGCTGGAATCTGCGACCCTTTGTGAACAATAATTACATACAATAGATCACTGATTTCGTAACCTACGCGGATTGTTAAGTTTCTTAACACTTCCAGATACAATAAACAGCTATAGACCATAATAATGAAACCACAAATATTTCTTGTCCCTATATCTTTTACCATTTCCAAGATCCCAATGAAGAGAGCCAAATTTGAAACACCTTCTTTAAAAAGGACCTTTAAGAATATCAAGATCACGTTTTAATTGGCTAAAAAAATTACTGCAAGACAAGTTCCGAAGGTTCGATTCAAGTTTACCAAATAATAATCTGTATCAAATCAAAACTAACCGTGACTCTATACCACCCACTCGTGTAAGCCCGAATCAAAATGCCATTTCTATAGGCGCATGCACGAACTGGTTCCACTAGCTGATAACTTCATTTCGGTTTTGTAAAGGCATCCCATTTCTTATTAAAGTAGTTTCGATGTTCAATGCCCCCTCGCGCGCTCGTATGTACACAATATATAAAAAAGAGGCTTTTTAAGTAGCCGGCTACCTTAAGTCGGCTCAACGTCTGACCGTTTCGTCGCGCCTGTCATCTTGACGCACGCGTGATGGCTGATTTAGATTTGCTCCCCTTCTTGACTTAAAATTGATGAGTTACGATCAATTACGTCGGGTTTTTGTTAGTGTTTGTTGTTCGGTTTGCATGATTATGCCGGTCTATCTGTCTGTCATTAGGCGGTGGCCGATAATTGGGTTTGTTTTTGACTATGGCGATTTGATTATATGCCATTGTCAACTTATTAGGTAGATCCTTATAATCGATAATTTCATATGGTATTGTTTTGGTTGTATTATTGCTTTTTCTTCAGATCGACCCCAATATTATACAAGGTTGTTCACCACATACGACACGGAATATTGTAGCTACATAATTAGATTTTTACAAATTGTAAGTTTTGTGTTTGTTGAAGGGCTATTGCTATTAGAGCTACAATTTAGAAATATTTTTAGAAGATACAGAGTGTCCCAAATAAGTATAAAATATTATAGTTGTATTTTTTTAAATGGAACACCCTGCATATTATTCTATTTTTAGATTCTACGATTGAAATAAAGGTAAATTTGATTAAGGTTTATCACACTTAAACCTTTCCATTTTTGAAATATTTTCAATTTTATGAAATTGCAGTAAAAATTTTAAGGCTTCATTTCTCCAAAGGTATCAAAGTTTTTAATACTGAATATTTACTGAAGTTTATTTATTGATGAGATTTTGTGTTGCAATAATAAACAAAATACTACCTTATACAGGGTGTCTAAAGTGTTATTTTAAATAATTACTAGCTTTAAACGGCAATAACTTTAAATTGAATATTCTGTATATTTTATGAGAATCAGATGCACACTTTAATTGTCTGTCAAATTGTATTATACCATTTTTTACCCATCTCTTTAAGTTTCGTAGAAAATGCACATTGTTATAATTTAGACCCCATTTATCACTATTCTCATGGAATATTGACATTTTAGATTATTTTGAAAGATGTAACAAATTTTCAAAGAGTTCCAGATACTATTATAGTCGCTTATTTCATTAAAAAATAAAAAAAAAACTGTTTAAATATTTTTTGTTAAAGAAGCCCGATTAATATGACCCCAGTATTCAAACTACATCAATTGACTGTTTAGGTTGATTAATATTAATTGCTCCAAATACTAAAAATTGAATTTTGTATGTGTTTTAGACAGTGTGGTAAAATGTATCACCTTATAAATTTTATTTCATTTTTTGACGAATGCTGATTTATAACAACATACACGTTCATTTTCATAACTTATTATTATATTGACTTCTGAGTTAAATCCACATCTATTTAGAATAATTTTATAATTAAAACAATTAAGTATGTAATTAACAAATTTTTGGTCGGAAATAATGGTGGTATATTTAATTGGTATACTCTTTTAAAAAGATTTAAATAGTTTTTTTTAAACAAATCGCATTGCAATATTGTTATTTTTACCACCAGTATATTTTGTACATATTATATGTTGCTTTAAAAAAATCTAAAATGTTAATATTCCGTGGGTATAGTGATAAATGAGGTCTAAATTATAAGAAAATGAATTTTCTACGAAAACTTACTGGATGATTTTATTAATTCCAATTAATAAAATTAAAATAAAATTAATAAATTATACCGGATGCATCTCAAAAGTGGCTCACCCCTATAACTTTTTTATTTTTTCAGATACAAAAACGAGATTTCGTGTGTTAGTATATGACAGATATAAATTAGGATTGATTGACGTATTCAATTGTTGTCGGTCACTTCCTGTTTCACCGGAAATTACTCCAACTTTTGATTTTTAAATGGCACCCTCGGTATTTTTTTACTTTATTCGAAAGAAAATGATACTCTGAATAGAATGACACATCATAGGTCAACTTTTGACATTTTGGCATATATGGTGTCTTTGAAATTATAACTTGCGGTACGTAACGAAAATTTGACTCGAAATACCAAATGTGTGGTATCAAACTATTAGTAAAAAAATGCTTTTTCCAAATAGGCTAATGATCCACCCTCGTTCCGTTTGAAAAAATTGAGATATGATTAAAAATACGATTTGAGCATTTTCTAACTGGCCAGGACTAAACACTTAAAACATTAGACGATCAAATCTATTTTTCCAAGGCTCCTTAATTAAGAATTAGTGTTTTTAACATAGCCATGGCACTTTTGATTGAATTTTAAAATACGATTTTTTATTAAGCGAGAATGTCAAAAGTTGATATATGATATGTCATTCTATTCAGAATGTCATTTTCTATCGAATAAAGTAAAAAAAAAATACCGAGAGTGCTATTTAAAAATAAAAAAGTTGTAGGTAGTCATTTCCGGTGAAACGGGAAGTGACTAAAACAATCGAATACGTCAATCAATCCTAATTTATGTCATATACTAACATACCAAATCTCGTTTTTTTTTATCTGAAGAAATAAAAAAGTTACCGGGATGAGCCACTTTTGAGACGCACCGGTATATTTTACCTAATTTATTATTAAATATTATTACTATTAGGCCAACCCACAGCAATTTCAAATAAAAAATAATAGTATTTAAGTTAATTACAAGAAACCTAATTTTAAAAGGTTTTTACATCCTGTAACTCTAAAACTATGCATTTCTATATCTATGTTTATAGGAACTTTTTTCATATTTCTTTATGAGGAATCAATGAGTACTTATTTAAAATTTTTACAAGAATGATATTATTGTTTTTTAAAGGTTGCTATTGGACTTGGATAGAAGCAAATTAATATAATTGCGTTTTTCTCATCGAGGCCGAAATCGACAAAATATCAAGAGACAACTTTTAATCGGCATTAAACTGCTTACACTATTTAAATACGAGTGATAAATCACTCGGTTATTGCAATCGCTTGATACTCGAGTACTCGATTATTGAAATTAATCGGTTTTTCCCATCACTAATTGGGACACCCTGTGTTGTTCACTAATCAATAAATAAGTTACTATGAATAAATTCAAAAACTAAATGTTATTCTTTATTTATATTGTTTAATTCTACATATCTTCTTCTTCTTACGACGCCGTCTCCTTTCGAAGGTTGGCGATCCAAATAGCTAACGTCATTCTAGATACAGCCATACGAAATATGTCGATTGATAAGCAACCAAACCATCTACGAATGTCCTTTAGCCAGGAATTCTGGCGTCTGCCGATAGATCTTTTGCCCTGGACTTTGCCTTCAATTATTAATCTGAGAAGTTCATACTTTTACCCCTCATTATGTGGCCTATGTAGCGTGTTTTTTCTTTCTTTGATGGTAAGCATGAGTTCTTTCTGTTTTCTCATTCGATTAAGAACCTCCACATTTGAAACTCTTTGGACCCATGATATTCTTAATATACGGCGGTAAATATACATTTCGAAGGCATCTAATTTTTTTTAACGATATGTCAAGAGTCCAACTCTCACACCCGTACAGGAGAACTGAAAAAATGTAGCATCTGACCATGCGTACCCGTAGCTCCAAACTCAAATCTGACCTTGTGAAAAATTGTCTCATATTTATAAATGTTTTTCTAGCCTGTTCTATGCGGCTTCTAATTTCTTTCTTCGGGTCGCATTGATCATTTACAATACACCCCAAATACTTGTATGAAGACACTTGCTCTACTGGGTCACCGTTGATATCCAGGTGAATCTGCACAGGTGTTTTGGTGAATGCAAGAACCTTCGTTTTTGTGGTATTTATGAGGAGACCGCAGTTTTCACTATGCCTAACTAATTCATTCATTAGCCTCTGCAAATCTTGTTCATTCTCGGCCAGCACAACTGTATCGTCGGCATACCTGATATTATTGATCACTTTCCCGTTAATCCTAATTCCACATTCGATTCCTTCTAGAGCTTCTTTGAAGGTAGCCTCTGAATATATATTAAATAAGAGCGGTGACAGCACACAGCCCTGTCTTACACCTCGTTTAATCGTGATTTCTTCTGACGATGTTCCTTCAATTTTAACCACTGCGTTTTGCTGCCAGTAGAGATTTGTAATCAATCGAATTTCTTCTCTATCTATTCCGGTTGTTTTGAGGACTTCTATAAGTTTTTGATGGTTAACGCAGTCAAAGGCTTTTCTATAATCTATAAAACAAGCGATTACATTGACATTCAAGTCTCTGTCTTTTTTAATCCGAATAACGCCTCACGAGTACCTAGACCACTGCGAAATCCAAATTGAGTTTCGTCTTATTGGTATTCGCATCTTTTATAAATTCTGGTGTGAATTATTCTGCATATGATTAGTTCAAATCTAATCTCTTTGATAAATCCCATTACTTCGAACTATACATACCATCCCATCTACACCATCGATCGTCGGCAAAATACAAATGTTCTTAAACCTCATTACCAAAAGGCGTAAATGTTCCTTGGTAGTCTAAATCGTCCGTGAAAGATATTTTCCCACAGAAACCTCAGTCTGTCGTCGATACGATCCCTTTATTTACCCCTTTTGTAACAAGTTTTACACTTACTTTGGCACTATTTGAGCATAGAAAGACGGCGCTTCTCATAAGCCTTTCAGTGACAATGCTTCGGTAGCATATGGCTCAGTTTTCAGGTGGTCCCTCTCCTTCAACACCTGTCTGTACGACGCGTGTCTAAAATTTACGAATATACAAAAAGAAATTTCGTTGAAGATCAGAATATTCACACAAAAATAAGTTTTTAGAGATAAGTACAATTGGTATTAGAATCTTTGACGGTAGAACGGCAATATAACGATAGTTCGGATGTTTAAAACTAATTCTAAAATAAAATTAACAAGTTGAATTAAAATTAGGTAAGTTTTATTTTCATAAAAATAATACAGTATTATCGACAAAGAAATTGAACGCGTGGGAAATTATTTTTAAAGATGTACCAAATTTTTAAAGAGTACAGATACTAATATTGTCGATATAATTTGTTTATTTTATTAAAAAATAAAAAAACTGTTTAAATATTTGATAAAGGGGACCGATTAATATGATTCCAGTATTCAAACTACATTAACTGACTGTTTGCGTTGATTAATAATAATTGCTCCAAATACTAAAAAACTGAATTTTGTATGGGTATTAGACAGTGTGATAAAAAGAAACACCTTAAAAATGATATTTCATTTTTTAATAAATACTTATTTATAACAATAGAGACTTTAATTTTGATTATAGTCAAAGTATATAGGATAGTATATTTGATTGAACTTATTATCATATTGATTTCTGACTCAAATCCACATTTATTTAGAATAATTTATTAACGAACACAATTAAGTATGTAATTAACTAGTATATGGGCGGAAATAATGGTGTTATATTTAATTAATGGTATACTCTTTTATAAAGATTTTAATAGTTTTCTTTTTGCATACAAATGGGCTAGTAATATTATCGTTTTGCTAAAAACGATAATATTACTAGCCTGTACATTTTGTACATTTGTTGCTTTAAAAACAATCTAAAATGTCAATATTCCATGGGTATATTGATAAATAGGGTCTAAATTATAAGAAAATGCATTTTCTACGAAAACTTGAAGGGATAGGTAAAAAATGGTATAATACAATTTGATAGACAATTAAATTGTGCATCTGATTCTCCTAAAATATACAGGGCGTTCCATTTAAATTAAAGAAGTTATTGGCGTTTAAAGCTAGAAATTATTTAAAATAAATTTGTAGACACTCTGTATAAGGTAGTATTATTTTTATTATTGCAGCACAATAACTGATCAATAAATATACTTCAGTAAATATTTAGTATTAAAAACTTTGATACCCTTGGAGAAATGAAGCCTTAAAATTTTTACTGCAATTTCCCAAAATTGAAAATATTTCAAAAACGGTAAGGTTTAAGTATAATAAACCTTAATCAAATTTACCTTTATTTTAATCGTAGAAACTAAAAATGTAATAATATACAGGGTGTTCCATTTAAAAACATACAACTTTGATATTTTTTACTTATTTGGGACACTCTGTATATTGTCAAATTATTTTTAAATTGTACCTCTAATAGTCCTTCATCGAACCCAAAACTTGAAATTTGTAAAAATATAATCGTTTAGCTACAATACTCCGTGTCGTATGTGGTGAACAACCCTGTATATTTAGAGCTAATATAAAAATGTCTTCATATCTCTTGACTGAAGGTAATAGAAGAAGTTCGAGAAAATTAGCAAGAAACTTTTAATTTAAATAGCAGTTTGTATTGCAATTAAAGATAGTTTTCTGAATACATAAGATTGTTAGTAAATTGTAAATAGCAAACCTTATAAAGACCAAGATTAGAGATAATACAGGAAATAAAATAAGAGTATGAAGAATAATGAAACAGGTACCAATGTTTTATCATTACATTCTGATAAACAGCGTATACGAGAGTTAACTAAAAATGATATAAATAGTTCATATAAGGATTTTGTAAAAATAAAAGTATTTATTGTCTTTATAAGATATGGTAAGATGTCTCTTATTATTAATATATTCATTCTGTAACTAAATTACTTAGATATAGCTTTTTTGATTAAAATGTTTAAATATAATATAACCTAAAATATTTTATGTGTGCTAGTTTTGCGTTAACAAAAAGCCGACAAAATGAGTACGAAGTGGCCTAAAAATATTCTGTGGTATTTTTTGGTTTTGTTTGGTGTGTATTATACATACACTATCGGACAAAAGTAGAGCAACACTTCAAGAAATATTTGCAAATTGCGATTTTTTAATTATACATGCATGATAATGTATACAAATACAATAAATTTAAAAACTACGAAGTAGGCTATGAGTATCGATGACAACAAGAGTTTTTACTAACAAAACAAATGAATTTATTTTGACATTTAGTTTTAAATGCTTAATAGTAACGCGTCAAAAGTAGAGCAACATTCAAATAATTCATTCCAAAGAAGGGTTTTAGCAAAAGTAAAGCCCAAAATAATTCTGCGAGGTTTATTTTAAGTTTTTTTAAACATTTCTATGCTGGATTAGTCATGCCAAGAGGAATTCCAATTTCAAAAGACTTGAAGCAAAGAGTTGTGAATGCATTCATGGAAGGTCACAAACAAGCCAATATTTCAAGACAGTTTGTGTTACCCCGGTACAGTGTATCTAAAATAATTTCATCGTATAATAACAGAGGACACTTAGAAAAGTTGCCAAAATCGGGAAGGCCAAAGAAAACAACAGTTATGACCGACAGACGCATCAAAAGAATTGCTCAAAATGATCCTTGGAAGTCCGCAGAAGATTAGTAGATGCAGAGTTATTTAGTAGAGGTCCAGCCAAAAAGTCGTTAGTTTCGGAAAGAAATAGAGCAGCAAGGTTGGCATTCGCACGTCGGCATTTAAACTGGACCGCCAATGACTGGAAAAAAGTTCTGTTCAGTAATGAAATGCGCTACAAAATATTTCAATTCTGATGGAATGTGAGGCGACCAATCAATACAAGGTTTAATCCTAAATACGTAACATCTACAATTAAACACGGTAAAGGCAGTGTATTTTTATGGGGTTGTTTCTCATGGAATGGGATTGGCCCTATACACTTTATTAATGACACGATGGACCGATTTGTTTATAGGGATATCATGCAGAATATTATGCTTCCTTATGCAGAATGGGAAATGCCACTGCGTTTTATTTTCCAGCAGGACAACGATCCAAAACACTCTTCACAAGTTGTTCAACAGTGGTTTAAGGAAAATGACGTCCGAGTTTTGCAATGGCCAGCACAATCCCCAGACCTTAACCCCATCGAAAATCTCTGGGAAGAAGTAGAACGTCGTATTCGTACCCAAATGTTTCCAAATAAACAATCCTTGATAGATAAAATTAATGAAGTTTGTACACATTTTTCCGAAAATGTCATTCAGAAGTTGATTACCTCAATGCCGCGCCGTTGTCAGCAAGTTATTAATAATAATGGATATTCTATCAATTACTAATGTATGATTAATGTATGACTTTCAATTAGTATTGTTCTTAAATGTATTAAATATTTTTTGTTGAAATAAGACACAATAAAATTTGTTGAATACAATTTGTTGCTCTACTTTTGTCTCCCCTATTCTTATCAATTTTTATAATCAATATTATTTACCATTTTTAAACTGATTAAAAGTACGCCAAAATAATACACGCCATAATAGTACTAGTACTAAAATAGTACAGTACTATAGTAATAGTGTAAGGATAGTGTGTTAGTAAACATAGCCGAAAATCACAACCTAATAATTTTTTTTTATTCAAACATGAATAAAAATGAACTTTGTTGCTCTACTTTTGTCCGATAGTGTACACTCCCTGGCCCAAAACCGACGTTTTCTAGAAATTTTTTTCTAGAATTTTCCATTCTCTCTTCTTAATTCGAAATTTTGAGAATATGTCTCTGATTTCTTTGTTTTGTAACTGTTTTAAGGTATTCTGTATATGATTGCAGGCGTTGGTCATTTCTAATCCAACCCTGGTAGTTTCGAACTCCTTTGCCTAGTTTTCTGTAGTTGGCAACACTGCTGTCGTCATGCTTTTTTCTGTTTGTTGCTAATCAAATTTTTGTCATAGATAAATGAAACAAGTTTAGATTGGAAAGTGCCCATAAGGACAATGTAAACACTATTTGTCGCTCTTCTTGCAACGGTCGCGACCCAAAGCATTTGATAATTTCGGACTGGTTCGGCTTTTTCCGGAATTATGTCGCCAAATTAATTATTTATTCAAATTTATTATCATTTTCTTTTAATATTATATACCGGGTGCGTCTCAAAAGTGGCTCACCCCTATAACTTTTTATTTTTTTAGAACAAAAAACGAGATATGGTATGTCAGTATATAACATAAATTAGGATTGATTGTTTTCGGTCACTTCCTGTTTCACTGGAAATGACTACAACTTTTGATTTATAAACGGCACCCTAGGTATTTTTTTACTTTATTCGATAGAAAATGATACTCTGAATGGAATAGCACATCATACGTCAACTTTTGATATTTGCTCAAAAACAAATTGTATTTTAAATTTCAATCTAGAGTGCCATGGCTAAACATTAATTTTTAAAAAACATTAATTTTTAATCAAGGAACCTTGGAAAAATATATTTGATTGTCTAATATTTTTAGTGTCTTGTCCTGGCCGGTTAACAAATGCCCAAATCGTATTTTTAATCATATCTCAATTTATTACATGAACGAGGGTGGCTCATATTTGGAAAAAGTATATTTTAACGAAAAATTTGATACCACAATTTAATACACTCGGTATTTCGAGTCAAATTGTCGTTATGAACCGCATGTTATTATTTCAAATAAACCATATGCGAAAATGTCAAAAGTTGACATATGATATGTCATTCTATTCAGAGTGTCATTTTCTATTGAGTAAAGTAAAAAAATAGCGAGTGTGCCATTTAAAAAAAAAGTTGTAGTTATTTCCGGTGAAACCGGAAGTGACTCAAAACAGTTGAATATGTCAATCAATCCTAATTTATGTAATATACCAACATACCAAATCTCGTTGTTTTATCTGAAAAAATAAAAATGTTATAGGGGGTGAACGACTTTTAAGACGCACCCGGTGTAAAATACAGTGTTGCATACAAGAAACTTTATTTTATATAAGGACATGTATGCGAAATACCGATGCAAAATGCGAAATTTGATGTGAGAAACGTCAAAATATTTATGTCGTCCTATCGCTACCAAATTTGGTGGGTAGGCGACGGTGTACACTGTCTGGTTAATATTTTGCAAATAGCTGCTATGCCTGCTTGAATAACCTCGTTTGCAGTCAATACCCAATCAATTTTTGTTTTTGTGTTTGAACAAATATTCGTTTCGATTTTAGTTGACTGAACTAAATTCGACTCATGGAAACGCGCCTTAATTAATCTTTTCCAAAAAAAAATCGAACGGTGGTAGAACGAAACCACTTTGCACGCTACCAAGCAAAATATTTGACCTAAGGTGAGCGATAATTTTGAAATAAGAGCATACTTACAGCGATACGCGGACGTAAATATGTAGCCGTTCTCTAATTAATGGAGATAGAAGGTGAATTAAAGCGATTGTGTATCTGTGCCAGGAGGCATTTCTTGCGTTGGTGGACAGGGCTCGCTCGGCCCGTATAATTCTTCACTCGCCATGATTTAGTTTCTGTCATTTTCGTATCCTCGCGTTGAATTATTTTTCACGCATAATCGGTCGCGTGATATAATTGCCGATATTGCAATTACGCCGATTACTTTTTATTGAACGAATATTTTTATGATAATTCCGGTCCTCGGAACGCTTGATATATTTACATATTAAATTTTTAGGGCCTTAATGCGAAACGGTGGGACATTTTTTTATGCAATACTTAAGAAATTGGGGTCAGATTACATCTTACATCTCACCAAACAAAATTTAAAATGCGGGACTTTGAATTAAGATTTATGTATGAAATTATATTGACAGACTTGCTTATTTTTTAGTAAACTAGTTTCAATTATCAAAACATTATTTGACGAATAATATTCCAATGCATGTATGATCCAATATTTATCATATCATATTCCATTATTTCAAATTTTATATTCTTATAAACCCTCGGTACATTAGAATCACACGACCGGGAACGTTGCGGTATTCCGTACCACTGGAAGAAGATAAACCTATAATTGATTCTCTCTCTCTTCAGTTCTGACCCCCATTAGGGAGTGTAGTGGTCAGCGTAACATCATGGATGATCTTTCTCCATGCGCCTCTGTCTTTTGTCATCTCGATGACATCGTACATTGGCTTGCTACAGCTAGTCATGATCTGGTCTATCCATCGAGTTGGAGAGCGACCATGTGGTCTACGTCCCTCCACCTTGCCTTGAATTATGAGTTTTTCCATATTGTCCGGACTTTTCCTCATTATATGTCCAAAATATTTTAGTTGTTTTAGTCGGATTTTACAAGAAAGCCTGTGTGTTGGTAATACTAAGTTCATTTATAATGGAAACGTTTGTACGGCGTTCAGTCCATGGGATACGGAGCATACGTCTATAACAATACATCTCGGTAGCATCGATCTTCTTACGTTCCGCCTGCCTGAGAGTCCACGATTCGCAGCCATACGTCAATATTGGGAGTACCAAACAGTTGACTAGCCGGTTTTTGATGGCTCTTGAAATCTGGCGGTCTTTCCAGATCTTGGTCAGTCTCCCAACAGCTACCTTTGCCATGTTGCACCTACGCTTCACATCTTCTTTTTGGCGAATTTTTTGGCGTAACTTTTGGCGAAATTTTTGGCGAACAAATTCGTTGCCTTAGTTGCAAAAGCTAGTAGTTTTATGGGTTTCACATACATGACTGGAACCAACTTGCTTCTTATTGTCTCCAAATATTGTAATAACACTAATTAACAATTTTAAATTAAAGCAAAATAATTAAATATGATAACTATTTTACTTACATTACCTGGCGCGTAGCATGAAGTACCGCCAACTTCTGTATACTTGCTAGGTTTACGACAAAATTGCTACCGAACCAAAATCGCTTGATGCGTAACTACTACGACCCAGGGCGTGAAATATCCTTAATAAGCATATTTAATGGCACTACCTACTTATGTCCAATGGATATTTTGTTTTAACGAAATTAGGAAAATTGCGGTACAAAATTCCTGACGGGGCCGCTCGAGGATTAACAGATCAAAAACTTGACACACATAAAAAACGGAACTAAGCATATTTAGTAATCAAAATAATGATAGTATATAACTTTTCTAGCTTATAAAATATTACCCTCCTATGCCGAACATATTCTAATAAAATGGATCAAAGACAACATTTTAAATATTCAGACGAAAAACAAAAAAGATATTTTAAAAATAAAAAAAAACAATTTTAGTCCCTGGAAGAAGACTAGAATGTAGAATGTGGAATGTAGAATGTTTAGGAGGGGAGTTAATCACCGCGACCTTATAGATCTATTGTGTGTTCCCCTTTCTTGAGTTATAACGAGTTATAACTCATCATACAGTCTCAGGGCTTTAAGAAAAGCCAGTATCTGAGACGGCTCCATAGAGGCCAGCTCTCCATCCTCGACATCAGACGTACTAAGGTTCATGGCACGAATGGTCGTCGTCTCGGCTCACTCAGTGATAAGGTGTTCTGGTGTTTCCCCATTTTCCCCACAAAATCTGCATTCGCCGTTGTTTCTCAGTTTCAGCCTACTGAGGTGTTCGTTGAGGAGACAGTGTCCTGTTAGAAACCCCGTGACAATCCGAAGATTGTTTTTACTTAAATCAACGAAAACCTTTGATTTTTCTCGGTCATAAGTTCTAAGGAACTTTTTTTAGTGTCTTAGACCGTTGGAGGACACCCATTCCAAGTTACGGATGGAGTCTTCAGATTCTCCAGTTCCGCTTTCAGTTGGTTGCCGTTTGGAAAACAGAACGGTTCTGGTCCAGTTAGTGGAATGTACGCTCCTTTTCTAGCTAGATCATTTGCTTTTCCATTGCCTTCTATCTCTTGGTTAGCAGGCACCCAGAGTAGGAGGACTTTATTTTCTTTGCCTAATTTGTTTACATTCTCAGGCATTCTTTGACCAACTTCGAATTGCTAGTTACTGAGTTGATCGCGTTTAGTGCTGCTTGACTATCGGATAGGATGGCAATTTCCTGTTTTCGATAGTTTCTATCTAAGATAAATTGTACGCATCTTTCGATAGCGCAAATTTCTGCCTGAAGGATACTGGGGTAGGTGCCCATTGGTTCGGAGTATTCAGTTTTCGGCCCAAATACTCCTATGGAAGAAGACTAACAACTAATGATTAACTCTAATGTTTATTCTTCTTCTATTGGTGGATATTTACAGGTAATAAATTTTATTAATTTTTCACTATGATCTTTGCAACCAAATTGCCTGCATGAGTTGCATAAACTGGTAGTTTTTATGGATTTCACATTACATGGCAGGGCCCAACTCCCTCTGGGAGTATAGCAATATAACTCCCTTGCCACTTGAGCATATTTAGCGAGGAAAACTTATAAATCTCCGGTAAAAGTTTGTATACTGGCCCTTTTAATAGGTTACTACATAAACAATCAAAAATATTAATTGATAATTGATAATTGATGCTAAACCAAAGACTTGATACGATACATAAAGAGAACAATACACACAAACGAAAACAATATTGTGCTAAATCTAAAACAGGAACCGCTGATTTTTTACATCCCCAATAAAATAATTTCTGTCAATTTTCAGAACTACCACCTTGTTGAAAATATAATTAATCGAAAAATGTCATTGCAAAAAGATTAATGTCCATAAAATCTACAATACAGAATCATTTTCTAGAAATTTCGAATTCATTCTCAGCTACTAACATCCTTTATATCTAGACAAAATATTTTTGACATTTTAATTGTTAAATCTATTTGTTACACTGGCGTTCCCACGCAGCATATACCACCACTACTGACCACGGGTCATGTGAATTTCTAATAACTCCAGCTCTTCGCAGCTCCCTTAATATTGAATTTCCTCACTCTATTGTTGTGACATACAGGTGATGGTCAAATTGTGGGGTGTATGTGGTAAAGGTGTCGCAGAAAAGGATGTCGGGGTAATCTACCCCTTTTCCTGGTTAAAATTAATATTTTTCACTGGAGTCAAGTAAAATAGATTTTTGTGTTTCGTGTGAATTCACAGACAATATATTATTTTTTTCACTGTAAAGAGATGGATACACAATGCAACAACGGTTTTTAATAAAATTTTTACCAAAAAAAACTGAAGAGTAAGAAAACGGAAAGATGTAAAAATAAAATATTTTGTGGGTATATGTGGGGAGGCAATGTGCAAAATTTAAAATTATTTTCAAATATACAGGGTGTTTTAGAACTAAGATCCATACCAAAGGTATATATTTTCTTATGGAACACCCGGATTTTACTTAATTTTTGGATTCTTGGGCCCAAAAAAGGGCTTTTATTATACGGGATAAATATGTTTTAAATCTTTCATTTTTGAGATATTTAAAGATAATTAAATTTGCATGCAACTTTAGAATAGATTATTAAGATCCTGTACAGGGTGGGTCAAATTCGACGCTTTTAAATGGAAACACCATTCTCTATATGAGATAAACCGACAAAAACTAATATCGGTGTCTGGAGCTCAATTTTTGTCAAAAACATGATGGTGAAAACCGCATATCGATATCTGTTACCGTTTTGGAGTTACGGGGTGTTTTTCAAAAATATGCATTTTTAACAAATCGCTGGAACTTTTTTGCTATGGAAAATTTTGTATTTCTATGAAAACATTTTCAAAGCACCTTTTTACGTAGAATTTAATGGTTTAAGTATACCATCTCCTATAGAAAAGGGTGTTTCCATTTAAAAGCGTCGAATTTGACCCACCCTGTACATTACTTTTCAGAATTAATTCTTGTGCTGAGTTTAAAGGTAGAGAAATAAACTCTACTGAAAAATATTATTGCTTCCTTAAATTTATACAGGTGTATCAAAAATTGCTGATCTATTTTAAATATTTATTTTACATAAGAACTTTGTTATTTCAAATACAACACCCTATTTTGACACAAACGCAAATTTTGAAGAATAATTAGTGACAAAACTTAAGAGTTTGTTAACTTTTTCTACTAATAATAAACTTCGAGCACTAATTTTGACGCTCTAAATGCCTACATTTGAAATTAGAGAAATAAGCTTCTCCTCTAATTGAACCACTAACTTATTCCAATAATTCCAAGGTTCTGAATGAAATGAATGAATCTTCTAGCTTAAAGACTAATACGTTTCTAAGTATATAAGGAAACTATCTTAAGAATGAATTTATCAACATCAAAACACAGCTTGAAACAAATCAACACCAAAGTGCAACAATGCACTTTCCATTTTTTACCTGCTAATCAGATTTTTAGAAGTGGGTGGGAATGGAACACAAAATCCTTCTTATATCAGATATCACAAAAATATTTCTTATCTTGATACTGAAGAGCTATTATAATTGTAACAGAAATAATTCTCCTTTGCGATATGAGTGGATATTTTTTATTCCTTCTATAGGCATAGAACAGTTATAAATAGAAAAATAAAGGATACGTTTTTTATTTGATCCTCTGATGAAGATAGGTCAAGGAGAAAAAAAGCCTTTGTATGTTAGTGTTATGTACTTGAATGGGAAAGGTTTATCATTGCTTTGTTAGTATAGGTTCTGAAACCTTTCATTCGATTGTCCTGTTTCTTTTAAGTTGAGAATAGGTTTAGAATAACAGAAATGATATTAAAAAGTTAAATAAACTAACCAAACATATTAATACGAGAAAATTTAGGTGAACTAAAATAAAAAGACAATTTATAACTCTCATAGAGGATTTGACCAAAATTATTCTGGTTTAATTATTGGAAATATGATTTTGAATTTGTAAGGAAATTTTTATAGATAGTTTCATTTCTTTTACAATTTTTCGAAATTTTCTAGGAAGCTTGAACATTGTATAAAAATGATTGACTTACCTAGGTCTTTCATATTGATTCATACAGGGCGAAATGTATATTTCGACCTAATGTAATTCACAGCGAGTCGTTTTTGAATTAAAACTATTATTAGACAAAAATTCACCCACAATTATACAGGGTGAGTCTTAAATAAGTGCAAATATTTTTAGGGGTAGTATATTTCGACCCCACATTTTTTTCGCAAAAAAAAATGAAAATTTGGTATTGTTTGAAAAAAAAACATTGATTTTTTTTTAGTTTCTAGTTAAAAAAACATAACTTCTTTATAATATGGCAATATAAGTAGTAGATTAAATTTACAAGAAAAAAAAAACAGAAAAGGTCCAATGGTTCTCAAAAATTAAGCAAAAAAATCATATTTTTTGGAAATTTTCAATGTAAAATAACTCGGTTATTTTGGACTTAACAGAACTAAAATGGGAAAGAAAAAATATGTGTATTTTATCGATATCTACAAGTCGTGAAAATACACACACCGGAAAAGTCTAGGGATATTACAATTTTATCCAGCCATCGTCAGTAATTTTATTATTTGCATTTCTGATATAATAAAATTAAAATAAACAAATAGTTTACGTATTGGAAATAAAAATGCGAAATTTACCGAATTTTCCAAATTTACCTTGATTTTTATTGAACTCAAAAAAATACACACATTTTTTTTAATTCTAAACTGTGAATTAGAAAAAAAAAGATAAAACCATTTTTACTTAATAAAGGGTATGACCTTCTCTACTGTTCATTACAGCCATACATCTTCTCTCCATGCTCCTGATCAGGTTGTCGATCTCTTCTTGAGGTACAGCCTGCCACGCTGCATTCACGGCCCGAACCAGATCCCTACGAGTTTCACGAGGCATACCCATTCTCAAAATTCTTCTTTGGACCGCGTCCCATACGTGCTCGATGGGGTTGAGGTCAGGAGATTGTGCCGGCCAGGGTAAGATGTTTAATTGATGAGCATTGATAAACTCTCTTACCACTCTGGCTGTATGAGGCCGTACATTGTCATGCATGAGAATGAAGTTTCTCCCAAAATCATTGGCATATGGTAACACGACAGGCTCAAGAATTAAATCACGATATGTGATTCCTGTTAGAAACCTTTCAAGAAAAACGAGATCGGTTTTTCGGTCTAACTGGACTCCTCCCCAGACCATAACTGTTCCACCTTGATCAGGGTACACTTCCTGAACATGATCCAACCGAATAAGATTTCCCGGTTCTTCCCATACCCTAAGCCTTCTCGAATCCGGATGAATTCCAAAGCGTGACTGGTTCGTGAAGAGAACATTGGCCCATTGTTCATTCGACCACTGAACATGATCTTGAGCCCACAAATATCGTACCTCTCGATTTCCTCTCGTTAAGGGTTGAGCTCTCCAGGGGCGTCTGCTTCTTAAGTTGACCTCTCTTAATCTATTGCGAATAGTGTCAGGACTAACGGTTACATTATGTGTTTCCTGGAGAATTAAACTAAGCTCTGGTGCTGTAAGAGTCGGTCGGCATCGAGCATTTAATTGTAAAAAATGATCTTGCTTGAGGGGTAGTAATGCGATGTCACCCTGTGTGCCTTTCAGCAATATCACCACTTTCACGGTAGCGTGCACTTAATCGCGATTATACTTTGCGTTGTATTTAATGCTCCAGCTACGTCGATTTGGCGCATTCCAGCTTCGAGCATATCTATGGCCTTTAGGATTTCGTCTCTGTTAAAATGTCTACGCTCCATAATGTCGTTTAATACTAAACAGAGTTATTTGAATGAATTCTGGCCAGTTATCATAAAAACATAGCCAGTACAGGTTAAATTCGAACAATAATTGATGCTAGGTGCTTTTTATACATTTGACAAAAAATGCACAAACACTTCTGCAAATATCCCAAATTTAGAAATAACTAGTGTTACTACTTCGTTTCAATCGAAGTAGAAAGAATCGGCCTACAAATATGTGGTTGTTTATTCAAAACATTTATTTTTAACTTTAATAAAATGATATCCCTAGATTTTTCCGGTGTGTGTATTTGCAGTTATTTAAGACTCACTCTGTATAATAACATCTTTTTATTGTATGAAAAAAATTAAACTCACCCTGTATAGCAATATATTACAGAAGCATCAGCTCAATAATTCTTATTTATTTATTAAGTAAAACAATCATTGTAAAATTAATATACTGAACTAATTCCCTTTTTTGTTGACAGATATGATGTTTTCAATAGTTCTTAAAAGACGGCAAGTGCCCCGCTAAGCAGAGCATAGACGTACAATTTTTCTCGAAGCAGTGTGTCATTATCTACAAAGCAAGAATTTTAATTTTTAGTGAACAAGAAGACATTCCATAACTGGCTATTATTAGCAATACCGGGTGCGTCTCAAAAGTTCAATCTAGAGTTCCATGGCTATGTTAAAAACACTGATTCTTAATCAAGGAGCCTTGGAGAAATAGATTTGATCGTCTAATGTTTTTAGTGTCTTGTCCTGGCCGGTTAAAAGATGCCCAAATCGTGTTTTTAATCATATCTCAATTTTTTCAAATGGAATGAGGTGGCTCATTAGCATATTTGGAAAAAGCATTTTTTACGAATAATTTGATACCACACACTTGGTATTTCGAGTCAAATTTTCGTTACAAACCGCAAATTATAATTTCAAATAAACCATATGCGAAAATGTTAAAAGTTGACATATGATATGTCATTCTATTCAGAGTGTTATTTTCTATGGAATAAAGTAAAAAAATACCTATAGGGTGCCATTTAAAAATCAAAAGTTCTAGTCACTTCCGATGAAACAGGAAGTGACCAAAAACAAGTGAATACGCCAATCACAGTCCTATTTTATGTTATATACTAACATACCAAATCTCGTTTTTCTATTTAAAAAATAAAAAAGTTATAGGGATGAGCCACTTTTGAGACGCACCCGGTAATCTACGAATCATACTTTATAGTATATAAATTTTCGATAGTCAAACTTCTTTAGTTTTTGCAGTTACCTACATACTTACATCATCAAAATTATACTTTAAGAAGTAAGTTTTTTATAAATTGCATTTTATTTCTCATTCCTTCTCATTCTTGTGTGAAAAAGTGTCAAACAAGATTTTATAATTTTCTATTTTTGGTGTGTCTAATATTTCTAAATAGTAGGTATAGGAATTTGACTCGCTATTTATTTTGTAACACGTACGTTATATGTGTATCCAATTTATTTTCATTCTCCATGCTTTTTAATATTTCTTTTCTAGTCATTCGAGAATTTCAATTTACTTTTCAAATTTCCGCCTCAAAAATTAAATAAGTATTAATAAAACCAACAGTGATGCGGCTAAAATTTTCGGCTTAGGGCCACGATGGCTACAGCCTTAGGTATTAATAGTGTGCACTTTTTGTTTTTCGTAATATATTCTGTATAATTTTTCTTTTTCTTTCTCTTTGAGTATCTACAGGTCAAATAAATCAAGCAAACGTCAGAGCGTGTTATTAAAAAATTGGTTTGCGTATTATTAAAATTTCTTGAGTCATCTCTTGTTATTGTTTTAGATTTGCTCATTAAAATTCGTTTATATGCTTTGATAATAATTGATCGACTTCGATACAGTCTGTCCAACTAGTGAATCCCTGAGAGTAACAGTTGTGTCTGTAATGCTAATTCACAGGTATTATTAATTGTAGTTTCTGTTATTTGATGGATATCATCCGTCGAAATCTTCCCTAATTAGTTGGACAGTAACCTCGTGCATCGTTTGCTTCCTGGTTTTTGGTGTTTAGGGATCGGCTTGGCCGGTATGGCAGGTATGCTATAAAGTTGATTGAAACTGCATCAATTACAATTAACTATCTGGCGCTACTCGGTAAGTTTTTGTAATAACGCCCTTTATTGAATTTCATAAATACATTTTGAATTATGGAGTATATACTGCATCCACTAACATAACTTTGGTTCAATTAATAAATGTTTATTTTCAGATATCTTGATGAAATTTTAATATAATAATTGTCATAGTATTCTAAAAAAAATCAAGAATATCAACGTTAACAGAATTATATTGCAGATTGAAACTTAAAAAAAGTCTATGTAATCAAAAAGTATAGTTCTGAAAAAAGAATCTATTGTGTACAGGGTTGTTCACCACATACGACACGGAATATTGCAGCTAAACTATTAGAGTTTTACAAATTATAAGTTTTGGGTTCGTTGAAGGACTATTAGAGTTACAAATTGAAAATATTTTTTCAAGGTAGTGTCCCAAATAAATAAGAAATATAAAAGTTGTGTTTTTTCAAATGGAACACTATGTATACTATTACATTTTTAGTTCCTACGATTAAAATAAAGGTAAATTTAATTAAGATTTATCACACTTAAGCCTTACCGTTTTTGAAATATTTTCAATTTTGTGAAGTTGCTGTAAAAATTTTAAGGCTTCATTTCTCTAAGAGTATCAAGCATTAATACTAAGTATTTAATGAAGTTTATTTATTTTCTTCTATAGTGTTGCAATAATAAAAATAATACTACCTCATACAGAGTGTCTAAAAATTTATTTTAAATAATTTCTAGCTTTAAACGGCAATAACTTGTTTAATTTAAATGAAACGTCCTGTATATTTTACGAGAATTAGGTGCACAATTTAATTGTCTATCAAATTGTATTATCTTATTATCATTTTTTACCTATCCCTTCAAGTTTTTGTAGAAAATGCATTTTCTTGTAATTTAGACCTCATTTATCAATATACCTATGGAATATTGACATTTTAGATTGTTTTTAAAGCAACAAATGTACAAAATGTACAGGTGCTAAAAACGATATTACTAGCCCGTTTGTATACAAAAATAAAACTATTTAAATCTTTATAGAGGATTATACCATTAATTAAATATACCAATATTATTTCCGCTAACATATTAATTAATTACACTACTGAATTGTGTTTGTTAATAAAGCATTCTACAAAATAGCAATGGGATGAATAAATGACTTTCAACCAAGTCCAAATTTGGATATCTCAGACTAATGTCGGGTAAATGTAAAAAATATCATCAAATGTTCGAAATTTATTCAGATTTATTATTTTCGCATAATGCTATAGCCACAATTTTTCATATATAGGGTATCCCCGAAATAAGTGCAAGTATTTTAAGGGGTGATAGATCTCGATAAAAGAAACATATTTTCTCTTTATCGTTTTTCAAATAAGTCCAAAATAACGGAGTTATTTTACTTTGAAAATTTCCAAAAAAAATATTTTTTGTTAAAATTTTGAGAACCTCTGGATCTTTCCTGGATTTTCTTTCTTGTAAATTTAATCTAATACCATATTATCAAGAAATTGTGTTTTTAACTTGGTTTTTAACTAAGAACTAAAAAAAAATTCCAAAAAATTTTTCAAAAAGTTTCGAATTTTCAATTTTTTTTTTCGCGAAAAAACCTCATGGCGTGTTTCTGGCGTTGAACTATACTACCAGTTAAAATACTTGCACTTATTTCTGGGACACCCTGTATAACGATACGACAACGAGAAAGCCAAAGAAGACAGCATGACATCCGAAAACAGTTATCCAATAATTGGAATATCGACTCGAATTTTCTTGATTCCACGATCCAACGTCAGAATGAGCGAAAACCGGAAACCAAATATTAATTTTGCGCTTGCAAAGACTACCCGGACCTGTCGCTGGTTTGCGGCGTTGTGGGTGTTAATCTTGCTGATAGTTTGGGGGCACGGTTGCTCGCCGCTATTATTTTAGCGGCACCTTCAGTGCGCCTCCATCTCGTAAACCGTGCGCATATTTAATTAGTGGGGCCCTGAGCCCCGATTTCGCTTTGCCCATTCGATACACCTATTTAAAAATTAATGAAAGTGCTCGAATTGAAAGAACGAAAGCGAAAACAACAGCGCGCCGCAGATAATTATTGTTACAAAGGGGTGTCATAAATTTAATAGTTTTCATTCGAATAGTATTTCAGTTGAATAGTGGTCGGAAAATATACCGAGTGGGTCTCAAAAGTGGCTCACCCCTATATATTTTTTTATTTTTTCAGACAAAAGATGAGATTTGGTATGTTAGTATAAATTAGGATTGATTGACGTATTCAATTCTTCTCGGTCACTTCCTGTTTCACCGGAAATAACTAAAACTTTTGATTTTTAAATAGCACCGTTGGTATTTTTTTACTTCATTCGATAGAAAATGACAGTCCTATTAGAATGACATATCATATGTCAAATTTTGACATTTTTGCTTAAAAAATCTTATTGTAAATTTCAATCTAAAGTACCATGGCTGTGTTAAAAACAATAATTTTATTCAAAGAGCCTTGAAAAAATAGTTTTGATTGTCTAAAAGTTAAAAGACGGCCAAGGTTAAAAGATGCCCAAGTCATATTTTTAATCATATGTAAATTTTTTTCAAATTGAACAAAGGTGGCTGTGTAATCACACTAATGAATCACATCGACACTGATGAGAACTCTATATTAAAATTTACAAAATATTAAACAAGTGACGATGCAGGATTGGTTATAATAAATATTTCACTTCTTCTTCTTCTGGTTCCATCTCCTAATGGTGGTTGGAAATCATCATGGCAATTCTAACTTTGTTAACGGCTGCTCTGAATAACTAGTTTGAAGTCATTCCAAACCATTCTCTGCTCTGGCTCCTTCTGCTGCACTGGCTCCTTCTGCTCTTTATCTTTCCTTCTATTATGTTCTGCAGCAGGGCATATTTAGGTCCTCTCATTATGTGTCCAAAGTACTCAAGTTTTCTTTTTTTAAGGGTGTTCACCTCTTCGTCCTTCTGAATTCTGCGTCACATTGGTAACATTGTCAGTCCATGAAATCCTCATCATATGCCGATAACACCATCTTTCGAATGCCTCAAGCTTCTCCATTTCAGCCTTTTTAAGTATCCAAGCCTCTGAACCATAGAGTAGAGTTGCAAATATGTGACCCATTGCCATTCTTAATCTAAGCTTTAAGTTGATGTCTCCACTGCAGAGACATTTTTTGAGTTTTGCAAAGGATGCTCTGGCTATTTCTATTCGAGCTTTTATTTCTGCTGACTGATCCAAGTTTTCGGTCAACCAACTGCCTGGATGTTTATATTTTTGTACTCTCTCCATAGGTGTATCATCTATTAGAACATTGGTCTCATAGGCCAAATATTACACTAACAGAACTAAAAGGATATATAAAAAAACTGTAATAGTTAAGCGAACAAACAAAAAACTTGTAAAAAAAACTCTAATACTTTATATAGGTACTTCCTCCGGCTGCTATAACTAGTTGTAGACGTCGCGTCGGTTCATACTGTTAATGAGGCTGCAAATATATTGGTTATTTTCCCATTCTTCCTAAAGGACCAAGCGAATATTCATAAGTTTGGCCATCTTCAACAAGATCAATGACTTTTGTAGAATCCACGCTACTAAGAATCATATTGAACCGTACACAATAGTAATCACCAAATCCACCTCGCCATCATGAAGAATAACATCAAAAAGTAACGGATAATTGAAGAAATTGCAAAATGTTTATGGCAAAAAAGGTATATGTTTACATGAGTTAAAAAACAAAATATTTAGGAGACATAGTTCTGACTGAAAACTAATGTTTTAGGAAAAATTGCTAGTGAAATTATTGCATAGGGTGTTTTAAGTATAAGGTAAAAAACATATCTTTTCGATTAACCTTCTATAATAAGTCAGATACTAATGTTTATAATCAACTGAGTTTACGAATTAACCTTTCGGAGGTAGCGCGCGGACTCACTGTCCGCAATTACCTATTTTTCCCGATATTTCGAAAATCTACAAACATCAGATGCTGCCCCCCTTAGTATCTTCCTGTCTCTGCATATTTTATGAGAAGTGTAAATCTGCACATCGTTTAGTGTAGTTAGTGTCTTTTTATACGCATACGCGGAATGTCAGTCCTCGCGCGACCGTTTGTGTCTATTATTTTTTCATCAATAATTTTATAATGTCGAACAAGGTAAGTTATTTTACTGATTTGTTTTAATTGAAAATGAGTAAATTGTGATAACATTTTACATTTACCGCCATTACTCGCTGACGAGTATTTGACACGCATCAGAAGATGGTCACGCAAGGCGTTTTCTTTCATGAGCTTTCCTGTGACTGAAAAGCCCGATACGTGATGTTATCTGTCTACCGCACTCCAGACATTCAAAAATCTCATTGCTTTGTTGCCTCTTTACTTTTTGGTTGTCGCTCTTAACTGACTACAATTTTTCTCCATTCCGTTCTACTATGAGCTGCCTCTTCCCACACATTCTGCTTGTTAATTCCCTTTACGTTTTTGTGGAAAATATCCTTGAACCTTATGAGTTGTCCACCCGGCCTCCTCTTACCGTCTACAAGCTCACCGTAAAGCAGATATTTTGGTATGCGGTTTTCTTGCATTCTGCATACGTGACCAGCCCATCTTAAGCGGGACTTTGTAATCATGACTTGAATACTCTCGCAGTTAGCTTTTTCAAGGACCGATACGTTTGAGACATGATGGAACCATTTTATTCACACAGAGAAATTGTGATAAAAGAATTGAATAATTGACATTTTCTTTATTAAATAGGTATTTTTTAGATGTACTCATTCATATAAGGCAGAGCAAGAACGAACAGCTCATGCAAGACTGTTTGAACGAAGATGACGAATTAACTACTGAACATGACGATGACAAGGAAGAAGGAGAAGTGAATATTATCATAGTATAGAAAGGCAAGGGCTCGAAATAAATTCTGATACAGAAAAATATTGATATTCTGAGTACACACAAATGTTTTGTAGTTACTGTTCTACGGATTGATTTTTTCATTATTATATATTTTTGTTTTTGAATAATATTTATTAGTTTTATTAGTTGCTTATATTATATATTTTGTTTATGTTTGCTATTTATGATGAAGGAAGTCAATAAATAGTTTTTAATTTGATTATCATATTATTTTACACTGAAAAAAAGGATCTATCAGTCGAGATGAATATGACTTTGACCCAAAAGATTGGCGCTTTTCAATAGGGCCAAGAACGACGTTTCTTTGCCCAAAGCATTAACTATCTTTTTATAAGCTTTAAAAAATGACTTTAGAGAATAGAAGAATCTATCAGCCCAAAATATTTTACTCTTGACCCAAAATGAATATGCAAAGAAGTTCTTGCTACAAGAACAATAGTCTCTTTGATTTATGCAAAAATTCTTGATTGTAAAGGGACCCCCATTTTTTGATTAAAGAGACACTTTTCTTAAACCAATAACGAATACTATTGACTCAACTAAAATTTATTTTGATCTAAGAGAAGTCTATACATCATATACAGGCATATTACGAGGTATATTATTTTCTGATAAATTTAGGATTTCCTGGTCTGTAGTAAGTAAAATTATTTCTGCTTCTTCGCTCGTTGGTATTTTTTGGGGTGGTTCATCACTCTACAAATTACAAAAAAAATGTTACATCACGATTAATCAAAGTAAAGCAAATAAATTATTAAAATTATAAGCTTTGGTCACATTTTGAAATTTTTAATACGACGACTTGAAATTCTAAAATTTTTGTAATTGTTTGCATAAAAAAATCGATACCTATATTCTTGTTCTATCTATAGTCATGCATGCATTATCTAAATAGGTGCATAGGTAAATGTCTCTTACCTTCAAATATAGCAAATAAATGCTCTAATTTCCATTTTTTCAGAAACTCCTTTAAAGAATTCATATATCCTAAAATTTGTCCATAAAAATGACAAATGCATGTTAATAACGATCACTAATTTACTAATTTCACTAATTTTTTTTATACGATACAGGAAATTGTGCAAAATTCCAAGTGGAAAATTCCAAGCAACAAAACCCGTGCGTACTATGATGTGCGACCTATGAAATGCGACGTACGACTGATGGAACTGCCGACTGATTGTATATACCGTCCTTCGTCATCGTCTTTGCGTCTCGTTATTATTTTTCATCAAAAGAGTATTTAGCTATTGGAAAAATGGCCATGTTTCTTGAATGAAGTACTTCCTAGCGTATTTTTCTTATTATCTTAAAACAAAGTAACTTGCACTTGGTTGAATGAAAATAGATTCAAGAGAAATTTTCGAATTTTTCAAAAGAATCAGTTTTCTTGACTTAAGCGAGATTTTCTTCAGGAAAAATATTTTCTTTTACGCTAAAATAAATTCTCTTGCCACTAAATTTTTTTTCAAGAACGATGACGACTTTTGTTCAAGTCTATCTTTTTTATCAGTGTCATGAAGACCTCCTGAATTTAGCATGCGGACTCAGAATCCGCGCTCTACCTTTCATGTAAAAGATAAAGCGCGACCGCCGAAAGGTTAAAGTTGATATATTTATATACAGTTTACTAAAAAAAAATAAAACATTTTAAACTTGACCAAATTTTTTCAGTTGCGTTTCTTGCATCTGAGCGTATGTCCATGCGTCGATTAGTCACTAAGCAATAAACCAGAGTTCAGTTTTGACTCAGATTCAATAAAAAAAACAACGTTTAAATTATTTTGTTGGAGATATTGTGGAAGAGTTCATACGAGTAATACGGACACTCCCGAAATCTTCCTTCTTGCCTTCATACCATTCCAAACCAACAACCGGAACTGATAAAAGAAACTGAACGATCCGCCGTTGTGAATGATCGTGTCTTCCACCCTCGCTTTTCACCTGTTCGTCCTGATTTGCAATGCAAATGCAGTCGGTGGCGGCAGTACCACGTTGGTGTGCGTACGCCGACCGTTTGTTACGTGAAAGAAAGAGGCTCCCGGGCCTTTCGGACGAGGATTGTCTGCGCCGCGAATCATATGGTTCTCACGATGTGGCGCAATAACCGTAATAACGAGAGCCCAAAGCCACTTTTGGTTTCCTCTTAATTGCGTTGTCCAAGATACTTAATTTATTTAATTATTATTTTTTAATACACCAAAACACTTTACTTTTAATACTGGACACGCGTTTTTCTAACTACGTTAGCATTATCAGCAATTTATTAAAAAAAAATAAACCAAATGATGTTATAGCTTCATTTGGTTAAAACTGGTAACTATAGTTAGTATGTCATCATCTTCATTCTCAGCTTATTCAACCATTTCCAATTATAGTGCAGCGTCTTTCACAAATTTACATACTCTCTTTGTATTTGGGTCCATTGGTTGTCTATGCGAAAACCAAACCTAAGTTATCCCTGCTGATTTCCTAATATCATCTTCGGTTTGGTCTTTCTCTAGGTCTCTTAATTCTTCGTAGGTACCATGCTGTAATTTTTGTGGTCCATTTGTTGTCCGTTCTTCTTGCCAGGTGTTATGCCCATTGCCATGCACTTGGGAGATTCGACTCTGTGGATGACATGTATTACCTGGGTCTTTGGTCGTATCCACTCTATTCTTTTACGATCTTTCTTGGTTATTCCCACCATATATCGATCCATTGAACGTAGTGCGACCTGTAGTTTTCTTATAAAGAAACTGCAGTTAGTATATATCACATAATAAATGACTCCAGAAAAACACACATCTTTTTAACCGTTTTTAAGTTCAATTAGAAACAAGGAGAACAATCTTCTACAATTATTACACCTTATGGATTTGGTACAATATATAGCATACATTATTGTACCTCCAGTTAATACCTCTAATAACCAATACATAAAACGTGTGTTTCGAGTGTAATAAATTATTTTTGCTCCATTTTAAAAGCAATTTTTATCGCAATTTTTCAAATCAGAAAATAATGGGCTAGACAAAGTTAAAAACTATTTTTCGATTATTTTAAAATTAAAAAAGTTTTGACATTGTTTTGTTATTCTGTATAAGTTGTTGATTGTCACTTTTTACGTAATATATAATATAATATAGAGAGGGACATTCTTATTAGAGATTGATAGTTATGATTATTACGTACCTACAGTATTATAAAGGCTGTACTTAAACTGCCGTTAAACGGTAGCTTACTAAAATTCCGTTAATAGGTATGACGTCGTTGATGTGACGCACTTGACGGCTTTATGAAATATAAGAATTTTATAAGGACTAACCAACGCTATCCACCCCACCAAATAACCAACTTAACCAACGCAACTACCTCGACACTGATAAAAAATATAAAAAACAAATATAAATTAGTAAAAATCAACCAACCCCACCAAATAACCAACTAACCAATGAATTAACACCCTCCAAATAACCACGCTAACCAACCCGCCAAATAACTAAACCAATCCAACCAAAAAGTGTGAAACCAATGCAATAAGATCACGCTATAAGCAAAAAAAATATAAAAAAGTCTTGGTCGGCGTAAGATTTGAACCACAGACCATCCGCTTACGAAGCGATAGCCTCAGCCACTGACCCACAGGTGCTCTTGCAAAAAGCTTCAGGCTAGGCATTACTTTCCGCCGACATGAACGACGTCACAATATCTATTAACGGCATTTTAGTAGGCTACCGTTTAACGGCTGTTTAAGTACATCGTATTATAAAAGCTGCATTTCAACAACATGTAACAAACTGTATCATGCCATTTTATTTCATTTAGACGTCTCCAAACCATAAAGGGTTATCGACAAGTATTTTGATTTCTTACCATGTCATTTAGGTTTGTACTCCAATAAATATAAGTATTATCAAGTACTCAAATTAAGGATATAGATATACGCAAAAGTATGTAAATGTCAGCAAAGTAGAATTGTTATAAATCATATTCGGTTGAATTAATTATAGCCTGTGTTAATTAAAAAGTAGACGTCGTTAATTACGTTGGAAAAGATGTGGGCTAGAAAGATATGCTAAAAAAGGAGTTTGGTAATGTTTAATGCATTGAAATTACTTTCATGAAATATCCGGCCATCATTTTATCCATTTCGGTTTATACACTTATATGTCTCAGAAATCATGACAGGAAAAAATCGTTAGCTGGGGATCAAATGGATATGTAAAATATATCAACAAAGTCCTAGCAAATGAGGCCAAATCAGTTTCTGAACATTCATGCAATTGATGTTTAGTTAAAATTTAAAAGATTATCAGTGTTTACAATTATTATAATTTTAATAAACATTTTGTTTTACATAATTACTAATCTGACATCCAAATTACTTATTTAAAGTGAAACTTCTTTATGCGCGATGGGAGTAAAAATTCAAGGCCACGCCACGGCCTTGACACGGTCTTGACGCACGAACTAGCAAAAAAAATTGGTAAGGATCAGTCAACTACCAAAAACATTTGATTTAAAGCTAAGAAAATCATTATAATGAACTTGATACTACACCTGTTCACCAATGTCCTCTGGTTGTGTGCTAGGGAGTACATAATTTTAATAAATTTTCAAGCATATTTTCATCGATATGTTTTTAGCTTCTCAATAAAGGTCTAGGTGTCATC
Source organism: Sitophilus oryzae (assembly GCF_002938485.1). Lineage (NCBI taxonomy): Eukaryota > Metazoa > Arthropoda > Insecta > Coleoptera > Curculionidae > Sitophilus > Sitophilus oryzae. The sequence continues at coordinate 511,807 of NW_022147124.1, forward strand.
TAGCTCATAACTGAATAGCTTAGAATAATAATTATTATTTTCATTGGGGAGGACATTATCATATTTATTTCAAAAAAATAATCAACGAGAATATTCATATAATTTAACAAAATTACTGTAAACCACTAAGTATAAATACGAATAGTGGGTTAGATTCTATTTTTTTTCTCTTCTTAATTAAATTTAAGCGTTAATATTATTAGGCATTTGCATAAAAGTGTGCATTTTGGGCACAAAATTGAGGAAACAGAAAATACAAAAAATACAGATTACAGAAATAAATTGAAAATAATATTTATATTAAAGTAGCATTTTATGTCACTTTTTCGCTGTTTTTTTTTTCAAAAGGTTTACTAAATTTACAGCATAAAAACACTTTTTCTAATTCTCGTTAATTAATGACTTCAAAATTTAATCAGATTATCCAAACACGATTCATATCTCATTCATCTCCTCGACATCTAACATCTTCACTCTGAAAATTTTTCCGTCGGCATGGATGTATCTCTTAATGTTTTATTTTTCTCTTCCACCATAAACCGCAATTATTACAAACAGCTCTTGTTGGGGTCTGGTGTATCTACCCGCAGCCCAGACCAAGTAACCCACTGCTTCGAGACAGGTCCTGGCGGCGTGGCATTAATACCTATATATCCATTTCCATTTCTTGTAATTCTGTGCGGCGATATAGGGGCCCAAGGCAGACATCAGCGCGCTCTAACGGCAGATGCCCCCATCTAATAGCCACCAGGCCCCATTACGTTAGGCGAACCTCGGGAGACGCGCGCGATTGTTAAAAGCGAATGCGTTTTTTCTATCGCCAGGGCTATTGGTCAGTGTTGACTCGGCAACTGACCCCGAATCGAAAAAGGAATTGTCTAGTATTAAACCTCCAGCTTTACTCCGTTTTTTTATCAAGTAATTTCTCTTTACGAGTTTAAAACCATTTTTAAGAAATTGCAGGGCTATGGGTCAGTATTGTCTCAGATAGAAATCTACGCTATCGAAAGATACGTGCAACTTATCTTATATAGGAACTATTGGTAACAAGAAATAACCGTCTTATTTAATACTGAGGCTGCATTAAAATTGATCAACTCGGTAACCATCAATTCTAAGTTGGCCAAAGAATGCCTAGAGAAATAAAGAAAATCTAAAGAAAACGTCCATTATTTTCAAAGAGACCTGTTTTATAAATCCAAAAGAAGGTGGAATTTCTTTGACTCTTTTCTTTTTTTGGGTGCCTAGAGAAGCTGAACAAACTAGGCAAAGAAATTAAAGTCTTTTTACTCTGGGTGCCGGCCCACTAAAGAATAAAAGATAGTGAAAAAACAAACGATCTAGCTAGAAAATGAAGCGAACACTACACTAAACCAGAGTCGTTCTATACCTCCCAAGTGAAAACTAACTTAAAGTACAACTCAAAATCCTGGAAGGCTCCATAAGTAACCTGGAATGGGAATTCTCCAACGCTCTAAGACACTCGGAGAAATTTATCAAGATTTTTTACCGAGGAAAATCCAAGATTTGCCTTGATTTGAGTAAGAATATTATTCGGATTGTCACGGGGTTTTTAACAGGATAGAACAAAACAAACAACAACAGTTTTTAACATTTTTTTTGTCTCTACAACGAACACCTCAGTAGATTAAAGCTAATGAACAACGGAGAATGCAGATTCTATGGGGAATATGGAAAACACCAGAACACTTCCACACTAAGTGCGCCGAGATGACCATTCCTGCCATAAACTTAGTACGACTAATATTGGAGATGGAGAACTACCCTCTGTAAAACCATCCTAGATACTAGGTTGTGTCAAAAACCTGGAACTGTTTGATGAGTCAAGAAAGAGAGGTACAATAGAGATCTATTCTATATTCGATCTTCTATATAAGGTCATGGTGATTAACCCTGCTCCCACTCATTATAAAGGGTATTCCAATAAAAGGTTTTGGATGTTGATAAGGAATAAAAAAAGAATTCATAATATACCTAAGAGTTATTTATGGGAGTGTACAGTGTACAGTGTATACGTAGAACACAATATCCGCCAAATAGTCACCACAATTTCTCTGGCAGCACATAATTCTTTTGTTGGATTTTTTCATTAATGCTGAACATATTTTTTGAGTTAGTTATGTTACGAATTATTCTCCAAATTTCTTCTTTCAATTGTTGAATGGTTAGCTACGAAATCTCTATGCATGCTCAATGTGTCACAGTTTGGTGTATTGTATTTTTTGAAGATAAAAACGAACAAGCTGTTACAGTAAACGGAGAACGATACCGAACGATTATTGATGTGTTGTTATGGAATCAAATAATGAACATGGATATAGAAAATATGTGATTCCAACACAAGTTGGTGCGACATATCATACAGCAGGTGAAACATTGAATTTATTGCGTACCTACACAGGTTGGAGGCAGGATTATCTCCAGGAATGGGAACGTAAATTGGACACCAATTAATTTTCATGCGCCTTGACGCCGCGCCGCTAGATTTTTTTTTGTGGCGCTATGTAAAAAGCAAAGCTTAGGATAACAATCCGCAAACCATCCAACAACTGAAAGAATAAATTAGGCGAATAATTCGTAACATAATACCCGAAATGTGTTCAGCAGTAATGGATAATTTCAACAAAATAATTTTGTGTTGTCAGAGAAGTGATTGGCAGATATTGTGTTCCACGTATAATTGCCCTACCGCACTACGATAAATAAATTTTTGGTATGTTATAAAACTTTCATTTTATTCGTTATCAACATCCGAAATCTCTTATTGGAATACCCTACATACCACAAGTTTCGAAGTTACGTTTTCGTTTCAACATTATTTTTCGATCACAGGTGAGGGTTGGAACCTTTGATGTTACAACAGCAAAATAAAACACTAATTCACCACAATACATCAAAATACTTTACTTTTTGCAATGGATGCGCATTTCGCTAACCATTTTAGCATCATCAGAAGATGATTAAAAATCAAATAATAAAGGTTTTAATCATCTGCTGATGATGCTAATATGGTTAGCAAAACTCGCGTCAAGTTCAAAAGTGTTTTAGTGTAGGAATTGGAGTATGAATTGGTTCCTTCCTTGCAATTAATTGTTTTTCGATTTCTAATAAAAGTATTGATTCACAATCCATGTTCGCCAGACGTAGATTAAATAAATAAATAAATAAATGCCTTTATTGTCAAAAATTTTTATAATTTGTAGACAAAGGTAAAGTAAACAAACAAAAGAGAATACAAAACAAGTATACAAATTACATTGTGAGTTTTATTGTTTAAAATAAACATTTATAAATGTGTACAAAGTCGAAGTCGAAGAATAGAAAAATAAAAATAAGATTCAAAAATATTTAGTAAGTTTATAGTAAATATAGTAATAGCAAATATTAGACTAGTGTTAGCAAGATCAAATTTGATTATCAAAATATAAGTCATTTATAGTGTAGAAAGCCGTGTCTAATAAATAAAATTTCAATGCTTTGCGAAATTAAGAAAATGATGTTATGGATTTGATTTCAAATAGCAGGTGATTGTGCATTTTTTTCGAGTTGTATAATATTGAACTTTTAACTAACTCTGAGCGTGGGGTAGGTAGATAAATATCTTGCTCCGCGTTCCTGGGTGGATAAGTGTGAGATGGCCTTTCTTGAGCAGCTGATACTTGCTTACGTATTAGGCAAACGGATTCAAATATAAATAAGGAAGGAAGAGTTAATATTTTTATTTTTTAAAAAAGTCCTGGCAATGAGTTCTGCTGTTTAGTCCCAGTGAATATCGAACAGCACTCTTCTGAAGCTTAAAAATGCGGCAAATTAAGTCGCACAACACGTAAGAATGGAAGGGCATATCTGGGGTGCGACTCATAAAGTGCATAATAAACAATTCTAGCCACTGACAAGTTAAGCTCCTTAGTAACAGATCTTAATGCAAAACAGGCAGAGTTAATTTTTTCGACAAAGCGTCGATTGCATGTCCCATATCAGAAAATTGTCTACAACAAGCCCTAAGAATTTTACAGATTTTACGACATCAATGGTGGTGTTGTTAAGTACAAAAGGCTGCAGCGAGATTTTATACGACAAATTTTTAGTTTTATCTAGTTTCAGAAATGTTTAGATTCAGGAGGTTCGAATCGCAACAAGATTTAATGGTAATTAGTCATTAGCTATTAGTCATTTAATATAATCCTACAAAGTGCCGTGACGTCCTTGTTGCTCCAAGTGAAGCTAGTGTCATCCGCAAAAAGACATATTTTACCACTGATTTTTATGTTAGTGGTAAAATATGGTACTAAAGATGTGATCTGATTCATACATTAACGTTCAAACGTGTTACTCAAAAACGGAGGAATGTGAAGGACAGAGCAAAGAGACAATATGCTAAATAAATGGCAACTCTTTAGAGGAACGTTCCAATTGTTTCGTTCTTTTGTTCCGATTGCATTAAAATTTGCAATTAAAGTGCTCCAATTATTGAATGTTAACCCCATTAACGGGCATTCCGATTAAACAGGCTGCACTGTATTGAATAGCAGGACTATGCTAACAATTAATCATAATTATTATGTTGATTTGCCCTACTGTAAAACATTTCGGTACCGACAATGAGCCCTGCGTTTCGACTCGCGTGCGTACGTGCATGTATCGTTCTCAAGGCTGCGAAGCCGTCATTCTCGCGCCTATCTGGGTATCTGGGTGTCTGCCCGGCTCCCCGAAGGAGAAGATTCCGCCGCACGCGCGCCTTCTGACTTTCGGTACCACCTAGACACCGGCAGCAGCACCGACCGAAGGTATTTTTAAACGAGATGCGGGCGCCCTCACCTCTAGAACCCGGCCAAGTACCGCCAACAAATAGCTAATATCCTTTTTATTATCTATCTGGTCGTCGCGTTCGTGTTTTACGGTACATGTACACGTATGAGGCCTTACCTTGTACCAAGGCTTGCACGTATAGGAACGTAGACGGAATGATTTGGTCTAATTGGTTCTGGCTTTTTGCGTCGCTTGTTTAAACGATTAAGATCGTTTGATAACGGCCGTTGCAATCTTCCTTGCATTGTCTTAAGAATTAGTATGAAACTAACAAGCGTGTAATATACTGAGGCTAATTTAATATATCAAGATTTAATTCATGTTAACATGCTTACATAAAAACGCGTGTGGCTGTAACTGAGCCGAGAAACTTCGACTTTTGATATTTAAAATTGGCTGTTTGGAGTATAGATTGAGATGAACCAATGACTAAAGAATATAAGGACATGTAACGTCCCTATACGGGCTGCAGCAGAATTTGTGGCCTCAGCAGAAGTGTCAAGCCTATTTTTTTGTTTTGGTGGCAAACAATGAGTCATCATTTGGTCACCAGCGACAATTTTAGCGATTTTTAATAGTTTGTGTGTAGTAAACTTTGTATAAGCTTTACTACAATGGTGATTAGTTGTTCAGCTTTCAAGTGTAAAAGCAGCAGCGTTAAGAAAGAGCCAGTAGTTACGTTTCATAGGTAAATAAACAGTCCACTCCAACTTTTTACCGTTTTCTTATTGAATTCGATAATTATTCTTCAATTTCAATTAATATCTATATGTACTTGATATGTGCTATACGTCGATACTAGTTTTGTACCTTTTGTTAACATTTTAATATATTTTTTTCGTAATTAATTAGGATGATACACCATAGGCGTAGTCAAAACAATTATCAAAAAATATAAATATTGCTTCAAACAGCTAGGTTAAGAAAAATATGTGCTACGGCACTGTTTGGTGTCATCGTCACAATTTGCTCTCGGGTGTTATTTGTCCTTGGAGTCTTTAGTCATTGAGATGAACCGACTATTTAAAAATATTCATAGTTCTTTAAATTCAAAACATTAATTTGTGAGACACTTTGAATACATAAATAAAACTATTGATTTTTAAAATATTATTTACAAACTGGGAAGAGCGAAATCAGACGACGAATAGAGCTGGTAGCTGTTAGGTAATAGCTTTTAGACTACCATTCGAGACGCATTGATATTATTTTGGTTTGTAAATTTCGGTTACTGTGACAAAGAATATTATTAGTAAAGTAAATGTTCCCTCGTTATTTAATTAATGTTAACATATAGCTTATTTTTATGTTGTAATATTCTGTGCTAAAGTTTTTCTTGATTTATTTTATCTGATAATTATATTGTATAACATGTGTATGTATTTAATGGATTCGAGTATGCTGTGAATAATTTCTAGTTTAGAATTAAATCTAAAGACAATCGTTTACTGCCCATTCGTACCGATGTGTTTGGTTCAATATGACTTAGTGTGACAATAAGGACCTTGTTGAGTGTACTAATATTTTCCAACCATGCCTGGGCGAATATTTAAGTACACAAATGAACAATCAAAACCAAAGAACTATGGTATAACTCATAGTCTAAAGATATTGGCAACAACCATATCAACTCTAGCTGAGTAGCTTTCCGACTCCAGAAACTTCAATAACTGCATGTGGGGACCTGTTAATTAACCAAAAGTCTTCAGTTATACATATTTTAAGTGTGTTTAAACATTTAAACCGGTATGAAGACAGTATTTTTATTATTATTATTTATCTTTTATGAAAGTACAGCACAGCATAGTTGGATACTTTGGAATAGTGATCAAGGTTTTCTCTGCCGTTCCCTTTTACTTGCGAATTCCAGGCAGAGCACGGAACTCCTATCATTTCATTTAATAAAATAAGTGGGGCTATTTACACATTTTGCGTTTGATTTACATAATCTATTAGGCTCTTTAACCTTATTAACCTCCTCAAATTTACCAAAAAAATATTGCTTCTGTCGAGCGCATCCAAGGTAATCACAATAAAAATATTTTTAAAAGAACATATGTTCCGTTATTTCATTTAAATTGTTTTTTATACAGTTGGCTAAAATTGCCCAAGATATTACCTCTTCACTTTCTTGACGATCCTGGGTTGTTATACTAAAAGATGAACTGTATCTGATTTGTGTATGCTGTTTTTTTAAACAATATTATATATAAATATTTTTATTAAATTCTCTCCATATTTACTGTCACAACTTAAGAATTTCTATACAAACATTCGAAATACAAACTTATTTGATATTCCATCTTAGAACCAAAGAGACAGCAATTGCTCGAATGACGAGATTGTAGGATTCATGACGAGCTTGTCGGAGTTCAGTTTTAAGAAATTCTTGAAAAAGGCCTAACAACCCGGAACATACAGGGTGACAATTTGAAAACCGAACAGTATTTGATATTACTTCTACTGATGATAGTATATCAAGGGGGACAATTTTTGAGGCATTTGTTGTCGTGTTACTTTCAACCCTTTGACCTCCAGGGCACCTACCCCTAAAATTTTAAATGGCAACCACTATTTTTTTACCATTTTTGAGTTCCTTATAAAATTCTCAGAAAAATAATGCAGTTTATCTAGAATTCTATAAGAAACACAAAAATGATAAAGGAAATAGGGGTTTCTATTTAAAATTTTAGGGGTAGGTGCCCTGGGGGTCAAGGGATTGAAAGTAACACGACAACAAATGCCTCGAAAATTGTCCCCCTTGATATGTAAATTGACGTGTTTCGCCAAATTTTCATATTATCATCGGTAGAGGCAATATTAAATACTGTTCGTTTTCAAATTGTCATCCTGTATGTAGAGATAAAGTTGCTCCTCTCATTAAATTTGATATATCTAAAAGAAAAAAAATCTTTTTTTTTTCAAAGGGAAACCCACTTTTTTATTTCGCTTATTAAAAACTTTTCAATTCCTTAATTTTTGATTATACATGTAACCTATATCTAAAATAAATCATTTTTAAGTTATTTAAGATTTAGTTTTAAAGCGTATGTTTCCTTGATATTAACTGGTAGCCTATGAAAAATATCAAATTTCCTAAGACCAGCAACCGAACAGCAACAAAAACATTTCATTTGGCGCCAGAACCATTTAACTAGCCCTGCGAAAACCCTTCCTTAAAATACCTCCGCTAAATTTCGTACTTTTAAAAACGTCAAAACAATATAATTATATTCCACGCAAGACAATGGTTAGGTTCTACAAGCTTGCTCGGTTTCTGTAGATACCTCGCAAGGAAGATGAAAGAAAAAAGTACCTAGCGGCGGCAGAATTCAAAGAATCGCCGGTACAAAAGCGTACCGGAGAACTTTGGCAAATTGTTTCTGAAAGATCTTATCGAATCAATTGAGCAAAATTGAGTTCACTTGAGGTTGGTAAGTTTTAAGTACTGCACACAAAACTGCAAACCAAACAAATAGATACTACTTGGTAAATTGCGATTAAAAAATCCACCGGATATAAAATTATAACTGTAACATTTTCTTCAATTATTTTCGCTTTGCCAAACTTATTGTATTTGTTTAAGAGATTTTTGTTATTAATCAGTATCCAAAAAATACATTACTATATCTGCAATGAACTGAATTTATCGAATTAGTTTTATCTGGATCTTTTTTGCAATCATTTATAGTATACTTTTTTAGAGATGTATTATGAGTAGATGTAGATGAGTATTCTTTTTTAGAGATTTATTATAGTCCAAAAGGAAGTGATTTTTTTGTACTTATTTTCCCAGAGGTTCAATTTACATATAAAAGTATCAGGATTAAATGACAATTTGTGAGTCTAACTAAAACTTTCGGATGGGTTCACTAGATAAAAAACTTAAAAAGGCTTAATTTAAATGGAACACCCTGTATATTTTACGAGAATCAGATGCACAATTTAATTGTCTATCAAATTATATTATACCATTTTTTACCTATATCTTTAAGTTTCCGTAGAAAATGCATTTTCTTGAAATTTAGAACTTATTTATCAATATACCCATGGACTATTGACATTTTAGATTATTTTTAAAGATGTACCAAATTTTTAAAGAGTACAGATACTAATATTGTCGATATAATTCGTTCATTTCATTAAAAAATAAAAAAAAACTGTTTAAATATTTGTTAAAGAGGACCAATTAATATGATTCCAGTATTCAAACTACATTAACTGACTGTTTGCGTTGATTAATAATAATTGCTCCAAATACTAAAAAACTGAATTTTGTATGGGCATTAGACAGTGTGATAAAAAGTAACACCTTAAAAAATGATATTTCATTTTAATAAATGCTTATTTATAACAACAGAGACTTTAATTTATAACTTATTATTATATTGATTTCTGACTCAAATCCACATTTATTTATAATAATTTATTAACGAACACAATTAAGTATGTAATTTAATTAGTATATGGGCGGAAATAATGGTGTTATATTTAATTAATGGTATACTTCTTTTTATAAGATTTAAATAGTTTTCTTGTACAAATGGGCTAGTAACTAAGTAGCAAACGATAATATTAAGGCAAGTCAGTACATTTTGTACATTTGTTGCTTTAAAAACAATCTAAAATGTCAATATTCCATGGATATATTGATAAATGAGGTTTAAATTATAAGAAAATGCATTTTCTACGAAAACTTGAAGGGATAGGTAAGCAAAATGGTATAATACAATTTGATAGACAATTCTTAATTGTGCATCTGATTCCTCCTAAAATATACAGGGCATTCTATTTAAATTAAAGAAGTTATTGCCGTTTGAAGTTAATAATTATTTAAAATAAATTTTTAGACACTCTTGTATAAGGTAGTATTTTTTATTATTGCAACACAATAACTGATCAATAAATAAATCTCCCATTAAATATTTAGTATTAAAAACATTGATACCCTTGGAGAAATGAAGCTTTAAAATTTTTACTGCAATTTCACAAAATTGAAAATATTTCAAAAACGGTAAGGTTTAAGTATAATAAACCTTAATCAAATTTACCTTTATTTTAATCGTAGAAACTAAAAATGTAATAATATACAGGGTGTTCCATTTAAAAAAATACAACTTTGATATTTTTTATTTATTTAGGACACTCTTGTAAAAATATTTTTAAATTGTAGCTCTAATAGTCCTTCACCGAACCCCAAACTTACAATTTGTAAAAATCTCATCGTTTAGCTACAATACTCCGTGTCGTCTGTGGTGAACAACCCTGTATAGCGTTAAATAGAGTTTTATTATCACTGATTTCATCAAATTGTCGTTTCCGTTTCAGTTTTCTCTTTTTATCTGCCGCATATTCTTTCTCACCGAACAATTCTATGGCCCTTCTTTCATATTCCTCAAATGATTTAGTATTATCTAGATTTCTAATTTCAGAAAAATATTTTTCCAATGAGCTATATAAATCTGCAGCAAGTTGTATATCAATATCCACCATTTGAAGCTTATGTAATCGGCTAAGGCTATTTTCGAAATATTTTATGAACAAATAAAAGTTAAAAAAAAAGATAAATATTTTGGTATGCTCAAAATTTGCCGCCCCTAAAAATCTGCCGCCCCAGGCCCGGGCCTATTTGGCCTAGGCCTAAGTCCGGCACTGATTCATTATCCAGTATTTTAGGCAGCGATTTTTAGAAATTGTTGATCCTGGATCAAATAAAAATGAAGATTCTTCTTTTTAAAACTACATTGAACAAATATTGCTGTAAATTAATGACAATAAAATAATATTGATTTTTAAGGACAAGTATTCCAATCTCTTAAAGCAAACGCATTGATATCTTACTTCCGTACCTTCAACAATAATATTATGAATTTCGCTTGAGATGTCTATCTGCAAATATTTACCACTTCAAAATCTTATTGTATCCGTAGCAAGATTATACTTTATCCGATTTGAGCAAAAATAATTCAATTCATATATTGTTTGTGGGTCTCCACACAAGGCCGAACCAACACAATTGGAAATCGCAACAATTTTTGTCCCCATTTCTAAAGGGTTTCGTCTGTGAATACGCGCACTTTCAGAACTAACCCTTTGAAAAAGTTTCGGAGTGACATTTTTTCTGCCATTACGGTGGTTTTCCTATTATTGAAAGTACTAATAATAGGGCAGAGATCTCATTCAAGGTATTGTATGGACGGTTTATGCATGAAAGATGATTTGATATTCTTCAAGAAAAAATATTGGTTTATAACCTAATATTTCCTGTCTTTCTTAGCGTCCAGATGTATATCATGTTTCTGGAAGCAACAAGATATTACTTAAGTTAGGTATTCTGGATTATTTTAGCTTAGAATATAGCATTATAGATTTTACAAAAAAATAAGTGGAGAGATACTCATGGAATTATTTTTTTTATAATAAAGCCATACTCACGCATACTGAGTATGATGTGATTCGCCGATCTAATGCATCGATGCGGTCTGTCGATGCGATTCGTTAGTTCGTTTGGAAATTTGTCTATTGGGTTCGTGATATTTTTGGTTTTTGGCCCAGTGAGAGTTGAGAGTAAAGTGAGACTTTTTTGTCAATCTTATATGACAGACAGTCAAATCTCTTACAAACAGACAGATGGCTGATTGACCCAAGTAGCATTTTTGGACCCATTTTACGTAATGTTTCTAATAATCGTGTCTGTTTCATACAAAATGGAAACGGTATGCCAAAAATGGGAAACATCTTTGAAACCTATATCGGGTGAGTCTCAAAAGTGGCTCACCTCTATAACTTTTTTGTTTTTTTTTTCAGATAATACAACGAGATTTGGTATGTTAGCGTATGATATAAATTAGGATTGATTGACATATTCAATTATTTTCGGTCACTTCCGGTTTCACCGGAAATGATTACAACGTTTGATTTTTATAATGGCACCCTCGTTATTTTTTTACTTTATTCGATAGAAAATGATACTCTGAATCGAATGACATCTCATATATCAACTTTTGACATTTTCGCATATGGTTTATTTGAAATTGTACCATGTGGTTCATAACGACAATTTGACTCGAAATACCAAGTGTATGGTATTAAATTATTCGTAAAAAAATGCCTTTTCCAAATATGCTAATGAACCACCCTCGTTCCATTTGAAAAAATTGGGATATTATTAAAAATGCGATTTCAAGATGGCGAAATAACCTAACCTAACTTTAACCGGCCAGGACAAGACACTAAAAATATTAGACGCTCAAATCTATTTTTCCAAGGCTCCTTGATTAAACATTAGTGTTTTTAACACAGCCACAAATTACCTATAACAGATGCGAAAGAAAGTGACTGCATCGGAAACCGCTCGGCAAACCCGACACGCCTATTGAGTGGTGTAAATACACCAGTCGTTTAGCCCGGAAACCTATGCTGTGTCGTATTCGCTTGCTGTAATGACATAGTGAGTGGTTATATGTTTCTTTTTAAAAACGCGTGTAGGATTTTTGTTGAACTTTTGAACTGTTATTTCTAAGTTTTGGTAATTTGTATATCTTATTTAAAATGGGATGCAAATGTGTTTATTTATAAGGAAAAAAAAGATATTTATAGTATAAAAAATTAATTTATTTAACAAAATTTAATTAAAAATGTGACAAAATAGTTACCTTTCTATTGGTTCTATCGGACTTTTTTCGACTCTATAAATCTTTATTTGTAAACTTTAATACATCAAATATTTTCAATCTAATAAATCATTTAATGATGTAAATAAGAGGAAATTTCTCACATGGGTGGTCAAATTTTATAGTTTTCATTATATCAAACAGCCTCTGAGAAATGTTTTCAACTCAAAATGCCTTTAATTATGTTTGACTACATCATTAAAAAGGGTCTTCAAATACATCAATGTGATATTTGTCTAAAATTTGCAAAAGAATCCGAATCTCTGGATAACTCGAATTTATTTACCCATTTAAAAGCCTTTGATCATGAAAGTGGAAAAATTTGTTCATTTTATTTACAGGCTGGAAAAATTATTTATATTAAATTTTGATGAGTTTTGCACTGAAGAAAACATTCAGAGGCTGTTTGATATAATGAAAACTATAGAATTTGACCACCCATGTGAGAATTTCCTCTTATTTACATCATTAAATTATTTATTAGATTGAAAATATTTCATGCATTAAAGTTTACAAAAAATAAAGATTTATATAGTCGAAAAAAGTCCGATAGAACCAATAGAAATGTAACTATTTTGTCACATCTTTAATTAAATTTTGTTAAATAAATTAATTTTTTATACTATAAATATCTTTTTTTTTCCTAATATCCTACGAGCTGATATAATATGACGAGCAATCTATTAAATTACTGTGAGATTATACAGAAAAGTCCACAGACTTCGAGATATAGGAAAATCAAGTCCATTTAGCGTGTATCCAAATTTTGACAAGTTTTCAAAAATGACAGTTTTGTTTAGAATGACGTTTAATTTCACCTGACTTCTCGGTGAATGATTTCTTTTTATGGGGGTACATAAAATCTAAAATTTACGGCCATGAAGAAATTCAAAACTTGGAGCAGTTAAGGCAGAAAATATTTAATGCCTTTGACACTCTCACCCCTGATATGTTATCCAATGTGAGGGAGGGATTTTATGATCGTTTGGGTTATTGTTTAATGCAAGAGGGAGGCACTTTTGAACAATTTTTGTAATTTTTTAAATTTCATTATCCTCTTTTTTTTACCGTTTACCCATTACCTACCTTGACGAACATGGGAAAACGAAGGTCCTTTCAGGACCACAAATATTTTGATTGAGGGAATTGGTAACTTTTTGGATTAAAAACAAAAGTTGTTAATATAATACCAATTTAAAAGTGTTTTAGTAGTTTTAATACACACTATGATATAAAATTTATTATTATTATAATGTACATTATTAATACTATTGTTCATTCGAAATGGCATTAAGGCTCAATTGCAACAATGATTTAAAATTTTCTTAAAGGTAAGTAGAGCTTAGAATGAGCTGTATTTATATTTACTTTAATATTCACCTTAAATGAGGGAATTTGATACAATTTTTGAATTTGAATTGTTTTTAATGATACTAACAATTTTAGTTCAATTTTTAATAAAATTTATTTAATATTAATAGAAATCCAAGAGATTTGAAACCTCTTTTAGCGATTTATAACATTCTCAAATGAATTACAGGTGCCCTTATTTTCTATGAAAATCACACAGCTTTTTTCATAGTCGCTGCAGTTACTATAGCTATAAAAAACTAATTTTTTAAGGTGTAAAAATTGCGATACACGCTAAATGGACTTGATTTTTCGTATGTCTCGAAGTCTGTGGACCTTTTTGTATGCCTCGATAACATATTGGTGCAGATTATTTTCACCCAAACAAATAATAACCCAAACTATACATTGATGCGGATTGTCTATGAACTCTTTCTGAAGGTCACAGAAACCTGAACGCGTAATTCGGTGTTCTTTCGCATCTGTTATAGGTAATTTGTGACACAGCTATGGCACCCTAGATTGAAATTTAAAATACAATTTGTTTTTGAGCGAATATGACAAAAGTTGACATATGATATATGTCATTCGATTCAGAGTGTCATTTTCTATCGAATGAAGTAAAAAAAAATACCGAGAATGCCATTTAAAAATCAAAAGTTGTAGTAATTGCCGGTGAAACCGGAAGTGACCTACAACAATTGAATATGCCAATCAATCCTAATTTATGTCATATACTAACATACCAAATCTCGTGTTTTTATCTGAAAAAATAAAAAAGTTATAGGGGTGAGCCAACTTTGAGACGCACCCGGTATATTTTATATGGCTTTATTACATGTTTTTCCAATGTGGTGGCACTAGCAGTTTCCTGCAATGTTTCGATGCTGAAACCAAACTTTTAGAGAAACTGTTTCGAAACAGTTTCTACAATTTGTGACCAAGATGTTCCCGTTTTGAGCAGCCGCTGTTTCTAAATGTGAATAAACAAAATACCAAACTAAAATAGTCTATGTCTGTGTGTATTTCAAAATGAAAACATCAATAACGATGTCAACTTCTGCCATAATTTGGCGGATAAAATATTTGTCTTTAGATTTTCTCGCACAAAAAATGTCTGGCAAAAGCAAATTCATCGTTTAATTTAGTAATGTACTTTCCTATTTTTAATGTACCTTCTATATGTCATTATTTGTTACTACAAAATATTTTTATGTTTGAAATATATATAGAACGCGTTCTTATGAGTTTAGAAGTTCAACAATCGATAAAAATACTTATTTTTAGTTAAAACGCTATCACTAGCTAACATGGCGAAATTTTAATTCACTATTTTATAAAATTCACATGGAGTTGGACAAAAATCATCTGTGTTATGTCATATTTGTGTCTAAAAAGAGAGAAACTCGTGTTTCGAAAATGAATCAACAATAAATCAAAGGGTTCTTCGACTACAACCCGGCTATGATTTCTTTATTTAGATGTCAATATTTATCTAGAATTAATTTAATAAGACTTTCGTCAAAAACTAAGCCTGCTTCCTCTTATTAAGTATCTTTGAATGAAAATTCTCCTATTCTCACAGTCTTCTTATATATTTTTTTTTAGTTCTGAAATCCGATGAAACCTAGCTAATAAGATTACCTTTTCTAACAACCCTCATGATGACATTCGGACAAAGCAAAGTGTACCCTTTTAGCAATTAATCTTCTTAGGAAACAGAAGCAGCATGTCCTTGACTTGTCCATGGTGGTAGTTCTTGTGCACGTCAATTTTTTTTATTAATTCGTTTTGAATTCAGGGGAGGTAGAAAATAAAAATCTAAGATATGAACGACGAATAGTACGGGTGTTAATCCCAAAATGTTTTCAACCTAATTTGAATTTCACTAAGTTTTATTTTTGTAATACAGTATGACTGAAAAGACGCCGTCAGCGATGGCCATGAAATGAAGATGCTGCTAATTTATATGTAAAATTAGACGAGGAAAGTCATTCCCAAGCCATATTGGACGTCGCCTTTTTTCTCTCCTATGGTAGTTGTTTACTTAATACCAATAACATTTTGTAATTTTATAATAATTAAGCCTGTATTGTTTACCACAATATGACCAAACACATTACTTTTCACCCTGGACCACTCACATGCATGTAATACAAATCGATCCAAAACAATAGAAATAGTTGGCTATTCCAATTTGGTTCACTTGATTGTCAATACATTTAAGAAATTGAAATATTTATCAGCGTTTATCACAAGCTGCTAAAGAAACTAACAAGTTAATATGATTATTTTTAATGCTATTAAATTATTTTTCCATAATAGTGGGACTAAACAAAACGAGATAAAATATAAATGGATCTAATGTCAAGGTTTCCTAATTTAATTTTTGAATAAGTCTCTCAAAATAAATAAGAATCATAAGTTAGGTTACGTACTTATAATAAAGTTTGATAATAAGACCCATATTAAAGTTTAACAGTCAATTTATGTAGTTCGAATACTGGGATCACATTAATTGTTGCTCTATTACAAATGTTTAAACGTTTTTTTTAATTTTTTTTAATGAAATAAGCGAACTATATCGATAATAATTAGTATCTGTTTTCTTCTGCAACTAGTAAATGTGTTCTCTTTCTCAGCCTGGTTCCATCCAGTGTTGGATATAGGCCTCTTCTAGGTTTTTCCATGCTTCGCGATCTCTAGCCAATCTTATCCATTGTCTTACCGCCCTGACGTCATCGACCCATCTCTTTTTTGGTCGGCCCACACTTCTTGTTGTTCCCCTAGGTCTCCATAGGATTACTTTGTGGGGCCATCGGTCTGGATCCTGTCTTGCCACATGTCCTATCCATTGCCACTTCAGACTTGCCACTCTTTTAACGACATCTATTAATTTTGTTTTTTGACGTATGTGGGTATTCCGTATTTTTTCCCTAATGGTGACTCCCAACGTGATTCTTTCCATGGCAGTTTGTGCAACTCGTAGTTGTTCTGCTGTTTTTCGGGTAATTGCCATAGTCTCTAATCCATACGTAAGCACAGGTAGAATGCAGCTGTTGTAAGCCTTTTTTTTAGGTTCATGGGCACCTTTTTATCCTTGAAAATATTGCTCTTATTTCCAAATGCTACCCATGCCAAATGGATCCTGCGTTTGATCTCCGTATTTTGGTTTTCCTTGCCCAGCTTGATTTTATGACCTAAATATATATAATGGTCTACGTTTTCAATAATAACGTTGTCAACGGTAATGTTTGTTGCCAACGGTAATGGATATTGTTGCTCATTATCCTGGTCTTCTTCAAGTTCATTTTAAGGCCAATTTTCTGGGATTGGTCATTTAGCTCATTTAGCATGCTGTTTAGTTCTTGAATATCGGTGCTCAGCAAGACAATATCGTCTGCGAACCTCAGATGGCTAAGGTGTACCCCATCGATGTTTAGACCTCTATTTTCCCATTCTAATTTCTTGAAGATATTTTCCAGTGCCAGTTTAAATAACTTGGGAGAGATGGTATCTCCTTGTCTCACGCCCTTGCCGAGTGGTATTTTTTCTGTTTTGAGGTCATCATCTAATTTAACTTAATTACACATTAACTTGTAAATGTGTTGTAAACATTAAATTGTAAATGTGTTACATCTTTAAAAATGATCTAAAATAGTAATATTCCATGGGTACCTATATTGATAAATGAGATTCTATACATTTATAATATAAATATTTTCTACCAAAACCTGAAGAGATATGGTAAACCTGGTAAAATATGACATAACACAATTCCAAACGATTAAATTGTCATCAATCAGATTCTTGTAAATATACACAGTAATCCATAAGAAGGTATTGCCGTTTAAAGCTAGTGATTATTTAAAATAAATTTTTAGACACTCTGTATAAGGTAGTATAATTTTATTACTGCAACACAAAATTTAGTAAATCGAAATTGGCATGGCAAAGCATATCTTTATACTTTGGTACATCATGAGCTCGGCGTTCGCTGGTGAAGCCGCCACGGCTGGTTATTAATTGTCAAAATCTCCAGTTACGATTATAGTAAGTCGATGCAATCCACACTTACACAGTATAGAAGAAAGTATTACAGCAATAGTTAATAGGCACCACGTTTTTATTTTAGTCTAATATGCCTAAAAGCTATTCTGCCTAGTACTAAAATATTTCTGAACTAGAAGTTCAAAATACCTAATTGTTATTATTATTTTCTAGTTTTCAGTGCACATAAGATAAAACCGTTTAACTTAAAAGTTTTTTTATCGATTTTTTTTAGTATATGGAGCAATTATTATTAATCAAAGTAAACAGTCCATTAATGTAGTTTGAATACTTGGGATCACATTAATTGGTCCTCTTCAGCAAAAAATATTTAAACAGTTTTTTTTTATTTTTTAGTAAAATAAGCGACCTATATCGACAACAGTGGCGGATAAAGAGGGGGGACCCATGGGGCCCGGGCCCCCCCTAAAATCTGAGAATTGAGTTAAATATTAGGCTTTTGGGTTAAAAATGGCACCCAAAAAGGCATATTTTGCGTTATTTTTTTATTTGGGCCCCCCCTAAAATAAATTTCTGTATCCGCCCCTGATCGACAATATTAGTATCTGTGCTCTTTGAAAAGTTGTTACTTACATCTTTAAAAATAATCTAAAATATCAATATTCCATGGGTATAGTGATGAGAAAACTTGAAGAGATAGGTAAAAAATGCTATAATACAATTTGATAGACAATTAAATTGTGCATCTGATTCTCGTAAAATACATAGGGTGTTCCGTTTAAATTAAACAAGTTACTGCCATTTAAAGCTATTAATTATTTAATATAAATTTTTAGACACTCTATATAAGGTAGTATTTTGTTTATTATTGCAACACAATATCTGATCAATAAATAAACTTCAAACAGTAAATATTTAGTATTAAAAACTTTGATACCCTTGAAGAAATGAAGCCTTAAAATTTTTACTGCAATTCATAAAATTGAAAATATTGCAAAAACGGTAAGTGTGATAGAACTTAATCAAATTTACCTTTATTTCAATCGTAGAATCTAAAAATAGAATAATACACAGGGTGTTCCATTTAAAAAATTCAAATAATATTTTTTATTTTTTTGACAATCTGTATCTTGTAAAAATATTTTTAAATTGTAGCTCTGATAGTCCTTCAACAAACCCAAAACTTACAATTTGTAAAAATCTAATCGTTTAGATACAATACTCCGTGTCATATGTGGTGACCAACCCTGTATATTTGGGATACTTTATATCTTTTGAAAATAATTTTAGATTGTAGCTTTAGTAGCCCTCCAAAGATCCCATTTCTAAAAATCTAATAATAATTAGGATTACCCCTGTATAACTAATTTTTAGTAATTACTAAAAATAAAATAAAAATTAAATAAGATGAAGACATCTTATAACCAAACGTTAAACAGTACCCTTAAGCCCACGGACTATCACTTCAATCTAAGACACATTGTCAACCCCCACGAATATATACAGAAGGGTAAAAAAGAGTTGGGATCACACGGGGTTTACAAAGAGGCTCCTGCGGCGTGGGAGTTTTACCTGTCCACCGCCGAATTTATAATCAACATTTTCGAAATAGAGACACATAAAGAAGAAGATGTTTTGGGAAACAACATGAGGAATACTAAAGTGCGGAGGATTTTGCGGAAGCTTTTGTCGTGTTGCTTTTGGGTGGCATTTTGATGTTAGTGAATGGAGTTTCTTGGGAAACGATTTATAGGGTCTCGAAATAATAAGCAACTCCATATTCGTATCACAAATATGGATGATATGTTTGTTTTTTATTACCCTTTGTTGAATATTATAATATCCATGATATATTAGTATTAAAAATACTATATAATAATTGCCTGTAATTTGATATCTACAGAAAAACTTTAAAAATAATATCAATTATTATAAGCTTGTGTATAATCAAGTATAGGGCTAATAATAAATTACAATTATTAGGTAGGTAATTCTAAAGATAAAACACCTCCACCACAGATTACTGTGCCTCCATTGGAAAGGTCGGGTATTTATGAGATTTCATGTAAAGATTGTAATCAGAAACATGTTGGGCAAACTAGAAAATCAATATTAACTAGATTTAAAGAATATATGACTCAGATATGATATTATGGTAGATCGGATAAATTTTACGTTGCTTAACATATTGTTGATAATTATCATTGCATAGAAGCTAGTAATTTAGAATTAATTAAACAAGTCTCATATTACATATCTAAAACTGGGAAAATAAGTTTGTTGTAATATTGCTTTTATTTATTCACTATTCTAATAAAGAATATATATTCCTTCGGAAACTCTCTATTTATTTATCTAGTAATGCTAAAACACTCTATTTGAAAATCGATTAGAGAAAATAGTATGATTCATTGGCAAGCGATGTAAATATTTCTGATCAGGTAAAATTGTGATGTAAGAGGAGGCTTAGCTTGCCGGCGGTGGCGGATGGTCAGTAGTAGACGTGCCGGCCGGCTCTTGTGTTGTGTTTTGTCACAGAGCTGACATTTGGGGATTGCGAGTCTTTTGACTATAAAAGTTGCATGTCGTTTGACTGTAAGGCAACGGGTCTTTTGACCATTCCTCCCTGGTTGCAAGTTGCAAGTCGACTGTAAGGCAACGGGTCTTTTGACCATTGAGAAGAAAACCTCTTGTGACGTCTTGCCGTCGAGGTTGGTCTTGATAGTTTGAGGTCTCCCTTGTCTTCTCGATTGACACGATGCGGCGTTGGGGTAGTGAGGTACCCCAATTAGCCTATTCGATTGGGATGCGAATCTGTTTAGCGGCAGATTTGCGTTCGGGGGAAGCCCCTATACTATTTCAGGTGACACTAGCTAGTTAAAGGTTATTAACCAATAGATCCGAACAATATTTGAATTAGATGGAAGATATGAAATATGATATATTGAATAGAATGTCAGTGATGTCAGTTGCTAGAGGGCGGAGTACCCCCGGGTGAGTTTTACTATTTAACTATCAATTTTATCCAGATCAGTAAATGTTTGTTTTGTTATTTTCATGTACAATGGGAGAGTGCTTGCCAATGACCAACTAAATGGATATTTGAGGTGAACTTGCATTGTGAGACCCGGTTGAGTATAAGCTCCAAAAATAAGCGATTTTACACATACAATTAGATGCATTTGAGAGCATCCAAATAAATAAATGTAAAGATAGTATGAACAGAAGATAATGGTTCAATACATTCCGGTTCTCTGTTCCTATTGCTCTAATCTCGTTAATTGTTACACTCGGTTGGTTTTAACTCGCTTCGCTAGTTTTGCCACTGTTCAATTTGTAAATTCTAGGTTAGTTTTAATCATCTGCTGATGATACTAAGATGGTGAATGGTGAGAGAAAAGCGCGTCCTGTGTTTAAAAAGTAAAAGTAAAGTATTTGGTGTATTGTGATGAAAGTGGTGTTTACTGAGGAAAATAGGAGAGGCAATATTAAAAAATATATGTCTGAAGTACTACACGTTTATTATCTTACTTTTTGAAGTGAAACTTCTTTACGTACGCTGGGAGTAAAAATTGAAGGCCGTGACACGCCACGCGACACGACAGAGATAGAGAAAATCGTCCGATTTAATTGAAATTTGGTATGTCGATATATTCGGCACAGGCCAACTTGGCCTGTACCGAATGTGTACGAAACGTGTTACTGTGGCAGTTAGTTTTCATATAAGAAACATTAAAAGTTGATGTCGTCCTATCGTGACCAAATTTGGTGGGTATATGGGCGACGCGCGACGGTGTGACAGTCCCACCCTGAAAGGTTGGATACGACGTTTCGTTTACATCTTCATCAGAGTGGGACTAAGGATTTGATATTCCAGAAAAATCTATTCGGATCGATTTCGGCATAATTGGGACGGGCTACACGATGACGCCCTCGACGTTTCGAACCGACGAGATGCCTCTAAATGAACGAAATCATCAAGATTTTTCTTAATTATGAGTCGATTGGAACCAAACTCGGTACGTGGTCACTCTAATGGAGACCTCAGATGGACAGACGGTCATTTTAGTAATTTTGTGCAAGTGAATCTAATTATTTATTAATTTTTAATTTATTGCTTTTTTAAAACATTTTAAACTACACTTTTTCAACCACGTCCTTCAAATCCTTCAATTGAATAGCTGTTAATAAGAAGTGTCATTTCAAATATGCCCACATAGTGCACACATAATTTTTCTATTACTTTAATTTTTCATTACTTTATCTTTGCACTGTACTGCAACATAATAATGAGATGTGTCGTCCAAAATCCCATAACAAAATATAGGAGCGTAAAATCCAAATAAAACAAATTCCCAGCCACAAATCTTGGTCTCTTGGTGTTCATCCTTTTAGCTAAAGTCATCAGTATTTGTTTTTGAATCCATGCTTCCGGCGTTCTAGAAGATCGTGGAATGTTTTGGATCAATTTGTAGCAAATTAATGAGGTGTCGTCCAGTTCATCCATTATCATCTGGCAAGGGAGTATAAGTAGAAATAAAGACAGCTAAAACAATGAGGGTGGCTCATTAGTGCGAGGAAGTCTAATATTAATACCGTCGTCGTTCGAAAAATGAAAAAAGAACTGTATACAGATGTTGCATGGATTATAAAGGGGCATATCCTAAAAATATTTTGTTGTATACACGGTGTCCCAATAATTGGATTCAATATAAAATTATGCATATAGTACACTATTTTTATTTGTAGCTCTATACAGTGTTATTTTGATATTCTGTATTTTCAAAATTCATAAAATTTTACAGAAAATTTAAGTACCTACGTAAGTTAAATATGTAATAAAAAATATGTGTACTGTTAGAACTGCGAAATTAAGCGCCAACAAACAGCAACATTGTTGAGTATGTGAGTTGATTAGTGGGACGTAGAAGCTAATGGACTATACCTATAGAGTTAAAATATACCAGTATACAGGGTGTCCCAGAAATAAGTGCAAGTATTTTAAGGGGTGCGAGATCTCGATAAAAGAAACGTGTTTTCTCTTTATCGTTTTTCAAATAAGTCCAAAATAACGGAGTTATTTTACTTTGAAAATTTCACACCTCTACTTTTCAACCAATAACATGCTTTAATGTTGACTAGTTACCATGGCAACTGAAAAAATTTCCGGAAATTTTTTCGAGGCGCCACGAAACTTTAGTGGAAATTTTTTGACAGTTGAAAAGGTAAACATAAGATCTACAATCATAATGTGAATGAACTACAATGTCTATATATTGAAATATTACCCATTTGAGTTTTAGCATTTGATGTAACTAAGGTTGGTAATATTTTTTATTTAAGGAAATATGTTAGATATACCTACATATGAATTTCTTCGAAATTGCCATGTTCTAAAAGATATAGTTCTGCCGCCTTTATTTAACTAAAGCTGGTATTTTTTTATTTAACGAAATATGATGGATATACACTTGATTTTGATTTTCGGGTGTTATCTGGTTTTATATTTTCAATTTCTTCTTTAATGACTTGTTGGTTTACTTTTCCAAATCGCGACATTTCGCTATACACTTCTTACTCTACGTACAGACGTTTTAAAACTAGTAATAGCTTAATGACAGAATCGCAAACAAAAATGACAAAACACATAATATGGCAAAAACATCAATACCTTGGCCAACTTAACAAATTGAAATTATTTTAAAATGTCATGTTGGATTAATATTTTTTTTTCAAATTTAGGTGTGAAATTTTCTTACCGAATACCACGCAAGCTTAAATTATTCCTGGAAATTTTCTTTGGCGCACGAATATTTTAGGAAAATTATCCCTCGTCTTCGACTCGGGATAATTTTCAAAATATTCGTGCCCTCAAAAAAATTTACGAAAATAATTTAAGCTCTTGTGATATTATAAGTGAAAATTTCACAAAAAAAAAAATTGTTAAAATTTGGGAACCACTGGATCTTTTCTGGATTTTATTTCTTGTCAACTTAATCTGATACCTATGTTGCCATATTATCAAGAAATTACGTTTTTTAACTAAAAACTAAAAAAAATCCAAAAAATTTCGAATATTCAAAAAAGTTTTTTCGCGAAAAAATCTCATAGGCGTGTTTCTGGGGTTGAACTATATTACCAGTTAAAATACTTGCACTTAGTTCTGGGACACCCTATATATCAGGAATATATCTACAATATTCTTCAACGGGTAGGTTGCGAGAACGGTAAACTAATAGGATTGCTCATCCTCATAAGACGTACGTTCGCCTCTTCCCGCGCTTTAGCTGACAATTGTGACGCCATTGTAGTCCTTGTCATGATAGTCTCTTTTATTGGTTGCCTATGGTAAACAAATGAAAATAAAAACTGAGAAATTTTGAGTTATAATTATTTTGACTTATGTTAAATCTCAAAAAGATATTTTTGAAGTTTTTAGAACTATAGAATTTATAAATACGTTCATTTTGTATTGTGGATTGTGACTAATTGCTTACTAAGTGCCTTCGATATGGTTTATTAATGATTTTAAAGCAAAATATGGAAGTACTCTAAAAAGAATGCCTGCAAAAGGTGATGCTGGGAACTGGTGTTCTTAAAATTGCATTATGCGAATAGTTAATACGATTTATGCAGTTAATTTTCTATACTGCATATATATAAGGTGTTTAAATAAATAAACTAAATAATGAATGTTTTGAATACGGCAACCAATAATACACACACTATCATGACAAGAATGAGCAGTCCTATTGGGTTAATTGTTCTTGGGTAGGTTGGATTGGTCCTGGGTGTCTAATATTCATGATAAAGGGGTTTCACTGTAGCTTTAAGTTGTTTTTTTACCCCAAAAGAACTTACCCAAGTGTGAGAAAATTCAGAAACAGACGATATTATAACTATAGGAACGAACTTATATCCTTTTAAGAAATTCTGCATTAGCAGGTACGACACAATTATCATTCTTGTGGTTAACGAAAAAATTGTCGTATGTAATTGGCACCCAAAAGTTTTATTAAACATTTCAATTCCATCGAAAATATCTTCGTACGTCTTTCTAAAAAATGTCACATTCCCATTTTCAAAAATCCTTATGTTGTCTTTCCTTGTTACCATTACAATTCTTGGAAAAGTTTTTTTGAAACGCGCGTTACACTGTGCCACGATGTGCTTGAATTTGTAAACTTCATCGAAGTAGTGAATGCAAAAGGAATTCATGGTTGAATACATATGGTACAGGTATAATACGAATAGTATCGACATGTTTGAATATGTGCATAAAAATAATAAATGAGAGAATATCAGCAAAAATTTAAAACCAAAAATTACCATCATCGGAAACAAAAAATTATATTCTAAATTTTCATGAAAACGTCTCTCAATTGCTTGTTTTATATCACAAATTGACGTTTTCCATTCAGTAAAGGTATTCTTCTTTAGCCAAACAATACAAATTTTGTAATAGATATCCGTTAATGCGGTTACAAGCAGTGGAATATTAAAAAGCAAATCAATCAGATAGAGTCCTCGTGAAAACGTTACACATTCCCCATAGATATAAACTATTGACTCTACAGTTTCGAGTAAAACTAACACATATACGAACGCTGTGTATAAAGGTGCATTATTATATATAGGCTTCAAACCAGATAGTTTTAGAATTGAATCTAACACAAAATTGTACTTTTTAACAGAACAAAGATTTTTATTCATGTCTAATGTCTGCTGAACTATTACTAATATATGTATATCAAAGTACTTAAAGAAAATTCATTGTTATAGTTCAACATTAATTTTTAAGTAATCGCCAAACCAATATAGAAAATGAAATGTTTATCTTCTTTGAATCTCTATCGTTTATTTTATTAGTAGGTAAGAAAAAAGTTTCAGGCAATAAGAAATTGATTTTGGAGTTCCCTGTTTTTATTTTGTTTTTATTCTCTACCTACTACTTAATCCTTGTTATTAATATAATATACAAGATGCGTCAACGAATGAGTTATCTCATCTCTAATCTTTAAGTTGTTATCTACCCCAAAAGGACCTATCCAAGTTTGAGAAAATTCCAAAAAACAGCCGATATTATGTTTATGGGAATGAATTTATAACCTTCTAAGAAATTATGTATTAACAGGAACGACACGATTAGCATTGTTGTTATTAATGAAAATTGTCGTATGCAATAGAGACCCAAAAGTTTTATTAAACATTTCAATCCCATCGAAAATATCTTCGTCTACACGTACCAATACCTACTCTCTTTCTACGGTTCTTAATTTTCTAATTCTTTATCCAATTCTTAAAAGATCTTGATGAACTATTTCTTTAACTTAGCAATATAATTTTTTTTTATTATTTCAGATTATATATATAGATATTTCAATTATTAGGATTGATTGACTTATTCAATTGATTTGTATTCAATCGTGTTTCACCGTAAATAACTGCAACTTTT
Organism: Sitophilus oryzae; assembly: GCF_002938485.1. NCBI lineage: Eukaryota > Metazoa > Arthropoda > Insecta > Coleoptera > Curculionidae > Sitophilus > Sitophilus oryzae. The sequence continues at coordinate 538,126 of NW_022147124.1, forward strand.
TTTTTTAATGACACCGTCTGTATTTTTTTTCTTCTATAGAAAATGATATCAACTTTTGGCGTTTTCGCATATGGTTTAACCGGAAATTGGAACATGCGGTTCTTAACGACAATTTGACTCGAAATATATATATGTGGTACCAAATTATTTAAAAAAAAATACTTTTTCTAAATAGGCTGATGAACCACCCTCGTTCCATTTGAAAACATTGAGATATGATTAAAAATACAATTTGGGCATCTTTTAATCGGTCAGGACAACACACGAAAAGCCAATAGACAATTGAATATTTTTTTTCCGAGGATCCGAGTTAAAAATTAGTGTTTTTAACATGGCACTCTGGATTGAAATTTAAAATATGATTTTTAAGCGTAAATGTCAAAATTTGACATACGATATGTCATTATATTCAGAGTGTCATTTTCTATCGAATAAAATAAAAAATACCGAGGGTACCATTTAAAAATCAAAAGTCGTAATCATTTCCGGTGAAACAGGAAGTGATCGAAACGAATTGAAGAAGTCAATCGATCCTAATTTATGCCATATGCTAACATACCAAGTCTAGTTTTTTTACGAGAAAAAATAAAAAAGTTATAGGAGCGCACCACCCTTAAGAAACACCCGGTATATTATTGATGTTGGACCTAGAAAATAAAACCTTCTCTATAAACAAATAAAATCAAAGAAAAAGTACAATCCAGTTTCAATTCGCTACAAAATCGCAACTCCTAAAAATTCAAACTCACAGATAGAAAGTTATCACGGTTCTAGCTTACAAAATCACAATGGCAGCAAAATCGCAAATCGCAGCAAAACCGCAACTTCCAACAAAATCGCAACTCGCAATTATAGTAACACTGGTTGTCTAAATTGAAACTTGCAAACAGAAGAAATATCAAATCGCAGCAAAATCGCAAATACTACTACAGTAAAATTGGTTGCCTAAATTGAAACTCGCAAATAGAAGAAATCGCAGTCGTAACTTCCCATGATAGCCAATCGCAGGTTACGAATGCGATTTTAAAATCGCTGAAATTGAATCACAGTTTGCGATTTGTTGCTCATCTCTAATTTTTAAGTTGTTTTTACCTCAAAATAACTTACCCAAGTATGAGAAAATTCGAAAACAGCCGATGTTATATTTAAGGGAACGGACTTATAATCTTTTAAAAAATTCTGCATTAACCTGAACGATACCATCAACATTCTTGTTATTAACGAAAAAATTGTCGTATACAATTGGCACCCAAAAGTTTTATTAAACATTTCAATTCCATCGAAAATATCTTCGTACATCTTTCTAAAAAATATCACATTCCCATTTTCAAAAATCCTTTTGCTGTCTTTCCTTGTTACCATTACAATTTTTGGAATAGCTTTTTTGAAACCCTCGTTACACTGGGCCACGATCTCTTTGAATTTGTAAACTTCATCGAAGTAGTGAATGCCAAAAGAATTCATGATTGTACTCACGTGGTATATGTATAATACAAATAACTTCGATATATGGTCCCAGTAAGTGTATAAAAACAACAAATGACTAGTAATCAGTAAGAGTTTAAAGCCTAAAATCACCATCATTGGAAACTGAAGGTTGTATTTTAAATTTTCACGAGACTGTCTCTCCAATGATTGTTTTACATTACGAATTGAAGTTCTTAACTCTGAAAAAGTATTCTTCTTTAGCCAAAGAATACAAATTTTGTAATAAATATCTGTTAAAGCTGTTGAAAATAGTGGAATATTAAAGAGACTAATAATAAGATAGTTTTCCCGTGAGAACTTCGCAAATTCGCCATAAAAATAAACGATTGACACTGCAGTTTCGAGTAAAACTAACATATAAATGAACCCTGTATATAATGGTTCATTATTATATATGGGCTTCAAACCAGACAATTTTAGAATAGACTCTAACACAAAATTGTATTGTTTAACAGAAAGAAACTTATGCATGTTGAATGTCTGCGAAACAGTCACTAATATATGTATATTGACATACATGGAAAATTGGTTGTTGTTAGTGCTACATAAATTTTTAAATAATCAATATAGGAAATGATATGCTTATCTGCCTTGAATCGAAAGTAATTAATTTTATTAGTAGGTAAGTAGTTGTTTTCAGGTAATAAAAAAGAGATTGATTGTGTTCCCTCCCTGCTTTTATTTTGTTTATGTTTATAATAATAATTGTAATTAATATGTACAGGGTGAGTCAAAAGATAGAATAAAGTTCATTGTCTCATTTGTCTCGAGGTTTACAAAAAAAAATATTAAATATAAAAGTTACAGGGAAAATTCTTCAGGGAAAGGATACTCCCTTTTAAATTATAATAGAGTATACAGGGTGCCTCAAAAAAGTGTGGCAGATATAACATATGTTTTTTAAATGCTACACACTTTATTTTTAATTTTATTTTTAGATTCTTCATAAAATTTTTATATATGATGTTGCAATAAAGTGCAATTAGTTTTTTAGTTAATACTAATCCTTTAGAATTAATACATATAATATGTATAATATCTACGTTGTTCTTAAAACTTGGAGTTCATTTATTATTTTTAAATATTTAGTGTTATTTAGTAGTTGTACGCCACTGGCAAAAATATTTTTCTTAAGATTAAGCATTTTATAATCTATAATAATAATAATAATAATAATAGCTCCCGTATATAGCGTTTAACGCCTTGGGAGTAGCAAGGTACAGCTTGCCATGCTAGAGCCGTTCGGTATACAAGGAAGGTAATGTGGCTAGCAATACGCTTCAACCGCCTATTATTACCTCAGGATTGTGAATCCCAAGTACTCGTTTAAGGCTGAGTCGACCTAGGTACCCAAACTATTTTTATTTTAATAAAAATAGTCGGCTGATGAAATGCCGGGTGTAGGATTCGAACCCACAACCTTGAGATTGGTAGACGAGAGCCTGTACCTCTACGCCACCGGGCACCAAAAGCTAAATATATTTTTAAAATTATAATAAATTATAAAGGTGCCCGGTGGCGTAGAGGTACAGGCTCTCGTCTACCAATCTCAAGGTTGTGGGTCCGAATCCTACATCCAGCATTTCATCAGTCGACTATTTTTTATTAAAATAAAAATAGTTTGCGTACCTAGGTCGACTCAGCCTTAAAATGAGTACTTGAGATTCAAAATCCTGAGGTAATTATAATTTTAAATTCTCAAATTAGGCAGTTACCTATATACAATTTTTATTTTACAGGGTTGGTCATAAAATTACTGTGGATGGGTTGGTCATAAAGTTACTCGACAGTTCCTTCCTACTCTATATTAGGCAGATTGCCTGTTCATTCTTCACATCATGCCTACAGCTTCAATCGATGGTAAGGTTATCACACTATCTCTTGCGTTTTCTTGGCCTTCCCTTACTTCTTCTTCCCAGTGGTGATTTGTCTCAAGCTGACCTTACTAGTCTTCCCTCGTCCATTCGGCTTATATGTTCATTCCATTCGCGTCTTCTGCTCAATACCCATTCATTAATGCTTTCCACCTTGTATGTGGCCTTATGTTGTCGCTTCGTTCACTATCTAACAGCGTTTTACAATAATTGTCATATTGCGGTCTGCCATTTTGTATCCAATTAAATGGCGCACTTGTTTGATTATTTCGTCCATGCTTATATTAAAAAGAATTGGGCTTAATGAATTGCCTTGTCGCTTAAAAAAAAGTTATATGCCTTTCTCTACAAGTATTGGTTCAGTAAGATCCCCGTGGATATTAGCCTGGATTTTGTTAGCACTGTATATATTTTCTATGACTTTAATTAAGTTATGGGGTATTTGTCCGTCGTAAAGTAAATGTACATCTTCTAATTGAACCCGATCAAATGCTTTCTGCAGGTCTATAAAACATATGTAAGCTGGTCTGTTGTAGTCAATTGATTTCTCTGCAATCTGTTTTATAACAGAGACCGCATCAGTGCATGATATCTACCCATTCTAAATCCTTGTTGTTCATTTGATAGAGATAAAATGCTGTTTAATTTGTTTGTTATTATTTTTGTTGTTAGTTTTAATGTTGTACTGGGAAGATTTATGCCTCTATAGTTTTTTCTGGCCTTTCTTTATCCCCCTTCTTAAACATAAGGATAAGTAAGTACTTGTTCGCCATTCGTCGGGTATTCTTTGGTAGAGAAAGATCTTTGTTTAATTAGTTTAGTTAGTTGCTGGATTAGATATTGTCCTCCATTCTGAAGTAGTTCTTTCGGGATGTTGTCTTGTCCAGGACTTTTTCTGTTTTTTAATTGTCGGAGCGCCATATCTATTCGCCTTTACTTTCTATTTGTATATTTGTAGTACTCGGGTTTGGTACTCGACAGTTGGGAACTTTAATTTTTAGTTTAGAAATACATTCTAAAAAGTCAAATAATTTAACTAAGTACATATCGCTTAAAAATCATCAAAATCGGTCCACTAGAACAAAATATATTGAACTTTAAAATACACACACCGGAAAAGTCTAGGGATATTATAATTTTATCCAGCCATCGTCAGTAATTTTATTATTAGCATTTCTGATATAATAAAATTAAAATAAACAAATAGTTTACAGGACGTAAATATACTACCATAACTGTTCCACCTTGGTAAGGGTGCACTTCCTGAATATGATCCAACCGAATAAGATTTCCCGCTTCTCTCCATACCCTAAGCCTTCTCGAATCCGAATGAATTCCAAAGCGTGACTCATCCGTAAAGAGAACATTGGCCCATTGTTCATTCGATCACTGAACATGATCTTGAGCCCACAAATCTCCTACCTCTCAATTTCCTCTCGTTAAGGGGTGAGCTCTCCAATTGCGTCTGCTTCTTAAGTTGACCTCTCTTAATCTATTGCGAACAGTGACAGGACTAACGGTTACATTACGTGTTTCCTGGAGAATTAAACTAAGCTCTAGTGCTGTAAGAGTCGGTCAGCGTCGAGCATTTAATTGTAAAAAATGATCTTGCTGAGGGGTAGTAATGCGATGTCGCCCTGTGTGCCTTTCAGCAACATCACCACTTTCACGGTAGCGTGCACTTAATCGCGATATTACACTTTGCGTTGTATTTAATGCTTTAGCTACGTCGATTTGGCGGATTCCAGCTTCGAGCATACCCATGGCCCTTAGCATTTCGTCTCTGTTAAGATATCTAACAGAGTTATTTGAATGAATTCTGACCAGTTATCATAAAAACATAGCCAGTACAGGTTAAATTCGAACAATTGATGCTAGGTGCTTTTTATACATTTGACAAAAAATGCATAAACACTTCGCAAATATCCCAAATTTAGAAATAACTAGTGTGACTACTTCGTTTCAATCGAAGTAGAAAGAATCGGCCTACAAATATGTGGTTGTTTATTCAAAACATTTATTTTTAACTTTAATAAAATAATATCTCTAGATTTTTCCGCTGTGTGTATATGAAAATTTTAAGGTGACGTTTTTCGTCCGGTCGGTGAGTGTAACACTACTATCAATTTCAAAGCTGGACTAAAAATTAAAAAATAATATTTCTCCAACGTCGACTTCTTAACAAACCCCAAATTAAAATAAACATTATCGAGAGACTTTTCTGTGACCTAGTAAGAGAACAGAAAGTATTTCAGATTAGTCTTCAGCGGAAAAAAGGTTTTTGAAATTTCAAAGTCGTCTAACAATGACTCTTTATAATGCTGTCCAAGAGAATGTGACATTATCAGGTAGAAGCCATCTAATCGATGGTACGTTCTATCGGCAGCGCTTATGAATGAAACTTCAAACATTGTACATTTCTTACGCTTCTCTAGATTCTCTATGATATGCGGGCGCAAAAAAAGCGTGGATTATTGAAAAGGGTTAGAGTGAATAAATCAAGGGTTGACCATTTTATTTGCATGGATGGTCAAAGGACACCGCCGCTGTAACAAAGACGGGATACCTTTTAGGGTGTTCTTCGGGTAGTACAGCAAGTGTAATTGTAAATGTGCAAACCAGATTGTTGTCTAATATATTTTACTGCTAATTAAAAACAATAGAGTTGTAGTTACAGGGAGTTAAAGCATTATTTTTTTTTTTCGATTTATTACAAAGTGCTTTTAGTGATTCGAATGAGACTTTGAGGGTAAAAGTTGCTATAAGTGCTAAATATTTTTAAGCTAACAAAGTTTCCACAGATTGCGGTGTGCATATGGGTTATTACTGGAATACTTTTCTAAAGAAAGTGTGTGCCACTGACTTATTTTCTCCTGTTAACAAAATTGTGTAAGCCATCTAATGCCGATTAAAAGTTATATTTCGACATCTTGTAGATTCCGATCTCCTTGATGAGATAAACGCAATTTTATTAATCAGAATTAATAAAATTAATATAAAAATAAAATTAATAAATTTATTTATTTAATTTAATTTATTATTAAAGTTTATATACCTACTTATTAAAAAAAAGTTAAAATAATTACCTACATTTTTTAACTATCAGTTTTTGTCATAACTGCCTAATTGCAATAACAAAGTGAATAACCAAGCAAAGAAGACTTTACGACAATCCTGACCCTGAACCATTTTCAAGTCCAGTTTTAATCCTAAAACAAAAGTAAAATAGGTATATTAATTAAGTATCTATCTGGTTACTATAAACCAGCTATAAACTACCCAAAAAATGAAATGTATTAATTTGTTATGTTAAGAGAGGTTCGAAATATTTTTGACACTACTTCTTCTACTTTTTTATTAATAGGTTGATAAATATAACATACTTACTTTTATTTTACCGGGTGTCCTTAACGTATCTATCAGAGAAAGGGGGTACCAATACCTAACAAATAGTATAACCTAACTTAAAATTATAAGTAACAAAGTTTAAATACCTATCTGAAACAAAGGAATTTGTTCCCTATCCATATCCATAAGTCAATAAAATGGAGAGTTTAGAAAAAAAAGGTAAATCACCAATAGAAAAATTAACAAACATGACGAATTGTCATGATGACGAAAGGCGATTATTCTAATTTCTATTTAGAAATTTCGTTTTATATGGATGATTCTTTCTCTCTTGTTATATTAGAATGAGATAGTGGGCCCAATAGACGCAATGCGCAGATCAACATAAATAGAACCAAATTTTGCGTTCTGAGTTGCGCTACGGGAACGTTGTCCCTCTCTTTGCCATTTTATTTGCCAGTCTCTTTTTTATTTCTTTTTCTATGGTTTTAGAGCACTTTATTGCTAATGACAGGAAGAATTTCAATTGCGCAGGTGTTTCTCTAGAAAAATATTCCTATGATAACACATATGAACGTCCCTGGTGAATATAACACTTTTTTAGCATTAAAAGATATCGCACTTATATAGTCTGTCCAAAAATGTGTCTGTCACTTTATTTTCAAATTAGTTTATTTTATTTTACTTATTTATTAAAGAATTAAGTTGGTACAACTGGAACGCATAGCAGAAAATTAATATATTTAAAATTTGAGTGACAAGTGATTACTTCAAAATATTGTGAAAAAACTGTTTAAAATTGAGAAAATCTAATTGAGTTAATTTATTACAGTACGATTACAGTATGTGTTAATACAAAACAAGCAAGGGTTTATTGAAAAAAAAACACCACATACCAAAAAAAATAAAAAAGATTTCCGGCTTTCAAGCTCAAGTAACTTCCTGCATTTATTGTTACATTTATCAATATAATTATTCAATATGATTATTATTTACCTATCGTGTGCTGCTATTTTACAGACACTCCAGTTTTTGGTATCATATACAAGATAATATACAATCTTTATTTATGGCTAATGCATCTCTCTGCCCTTAATCTCTGGCAAACTCTCTCTGGCGGTCTCTGGGCACTGAATATTAAATGTAAACTATGGTCTGGGTCAACACTTAATTTTCCCGCGAGTTTTCCTCCACTTAATTTTAAAAAACACGAAACACACGTAATAACACAGTCCAAAATGCAAAATATTTATCATTTCTATTTGACCATAATTTGACCTAAAAATTGGCAAGAGTTTGACAACTCTCAAAAATCTTAAGACGAGTTCACACGCATCGGCGTTTGTTTGTCGTTCATCTTTCCGTCAAACCAATAATATTGAAATATAATCTGTCATTTTCAAATAAACCAATAAAACTGGTTAAAAACAACAAGAGATGACGCATGACAGATTTATATATAAATCCATCCATAGTAAACTTTAAAAATAGGTATTAGAAACTTTTTTGAGTAAAATAAATAGATTGGTATGGGAAGTCATGTGCTTTTTTCTGTCATCGTCTGTCGAAATCTTACCTGAGAAAAAAAAACAGAGTATAGTAAATTTATCCTCCATATTTCATTTGAATCTGTAAAAGCACTTGAAAGAAAATTACAATAAATCGAAAAAAAATTACGACTTTAACCCTCTGCACCTACGAGGCAAAGCAGAATCGGATCTATGTTGACATAAAAAATAAGCCTTATTTTAACGTGAGTAATTTCACCAAGCAAGATGCCACATATTTTTTTAAACGCCCTGTATAGAAATTATTTGAATCTAAATGTAAACAAAAATATAGAGAGTAAAATACAAGAACTGTCCAACCCCAATCATTCGATATCAGTCATCCGCACTATAAGATTGACAAAATAAACCCTCACTTCACTTTACTTCACTGTTAAGCCCCATACGCACACTTCGCTACTTCCTCGCCTTACTTCCTCGCGTTACTTCGTCCAAAAATCTTATATTTACTATGGGAAATGTAGATTTTATGCGACTGTGTGTTCCTTCGTCAAAACGCTCTCGATATTACTTCCTCGAAACGCTCCTTCCACGTACTGTCGGTTTTTGGAGGAAGTAGCAAAGGAATTATCACGAACACAAAAAAATATTAAAATATATAAATCGATCTTGGATTTCATTCGTAGTTGATTTCTTGATTTGGCAGTACGTCTGTACAGGGTGTCCCATTTTCGTGTGTTTTACAGGGTTTCTCGTTTATGAGTCGAGATACAAAGATGCGGTTTTCACATTACGCTGTTACTTTTTTATGAAACTAAAGATGCTACATACAGATATGTCCTAGCTCTCTTACTTCCTAAAATACAGGGCGAATCTGAAATTATTGCATTTTTCGATCCCTTTTGTATCATAACTTATCGAAAAGGTGAAAACGGTCTCTCGTACAGGTTTTCACGTAGAATGCAGTGACGTAACTATTTCTTCGTTGGAATCTGTCTTTTTTTAAATTGACTAAAACCGAGACTAAAACTTATATGTTTTTTTAAATAGGATATTTTGTATATTATTTTATTTTCTTTGTTACGAGCTTTCTAAAATACTTAATTTCATAAACGGGGCAAAAATGCATTATTTAACTTTATTACATAGTCGGCCGGTTTAAATTAGGTAATCAAAACAATTAACTAATTTATTCGACGTAAAATGTTGGTTATTGGCATGTTATTTAAAAGCAGCACAAGTTCAGTTTCCGTGTAGTTTATCAAAATACCACGATGCAAAGCAAAATTATCTGGTAAAATTAAGTTAAATAAAATATCGAATGCTCATAACAAGGCAAATAAAATAAAAAATAATGTATAGAGTGTCCTGTTTAAAAAAAAGAATATAAGTTTGAGTCATTTTTCGAAATAGACAGCTCCCAACGAAGAACCGCTTTCGTCACTGCCATTCTACCTGAAAAACGAGACACGGGCGGTGGAAAGTACTCAATGGGTAGAACAAAACAAAATCAGGGTATCCGGTATATACCTGTACATTTAGATGAACAGTCTAATTTTATAAAAGGTATTTCCAAACGACCGCATAGTAAATACCCGGTATAATACCAGTAATATCACAAATACGAGTATATCTACAATATTTCTTATATATATATTGTAGATATTATAAATTGGTATATTTCTATTCTCGGTATTATACCGGGTATTTACTATGCGGTCGTCGGAAACTCCTTTTATTAAGATTAGGATGTTGATCTAAATCTACAGGTTTGGTTTGGTTTGTACATATATACGCAGATTTTATTTATCTACAAATTGGGTACTTACCCACCGCCCATCACTGACCCTTTTCACCTTTTCGATAAGTTATAAGATAATCGAGATACAGAGGTTATCAAAAAATGCAAAAATTTCTACTAATTAAAAAATAAAAAGTAAAAGAAAGAAATAAGAAATAACTTTGAACTAAGAAGGCTAGAATAAATATGTGTGTAGCATATTTAGTTTCATAATAAGTAGAACAATGATGTGAAAACAGCATCTTTATATCTCTACTCATAAACCAGAAACCCCATAAAACACACAAAAATGGGACATCCTGTACATCTAGCAATCGCCAGTCGATATTAAAATAATTCACACGCAATAGTCTAAAAAATGGAAGAAAAAAACAATATTGTCTTTATATTTGTGAAAAAATGCATGTCCATATTTATGTAATCGTAGCGACAAAAATAAAAAAATAGAAATAGTGTGTATGAGGCCTTTACAAAAATATCTGAAGAAATAGGGATTGACATCATTAACCTTTAATTACTATTCATATTTCACAGTTACATAATAAACTTTACTCTATTGTTGACTCGCCTTGTACATTCATACTGATATACCTTGTACATGACAAAGGAAATATTCGGATTTATTAAAATATATATATATATATATATATATATATATATATATATATATATATATATATTATTAAAATTCAATTTTTATTATGCGCCTTTCGGATTTTTTAAAAATTGTAGAGGTTACTAGATATTTCGTATTAAACATGTAGCTGCTATATTAAAAATATTTTGTGGCGTGTTGTTGCATAATTGACTAATTTCCAAGCATCGAATGGACGAAGGAAGGAAGCGAAGGAACGAAGGAACGCGAGGAAGTAAGGCGAGGAAGGAGCGAAGTGTGAGTATGGGGCTTTAGGCGGTACAAAGTTAGCTGGGTCAGCTAGTTAAGTTATAAAACATAATTCTTCTGTAGAATCTGGAGAAATTTATATTTTTAACGCCGTCTCTATTCTAAATACACACCGACCTCTCATAAATATGGCGTTTTTACCGGCGTTGTCCACATAAAAATGTTTTACTGGTAGCGCGCAGCGAGCAGTGCCATTGATCACCACGACCCATATCGTACGCATACAGATTTATAAACGGCATTAATAAAGTTGTACATCGGTTCCACTTTGGTGCCACCACAGAGAGCGCCTTGTATCACGGTCCTTAACACGTAACAAATTTGTATTTTATTCATGAATCTTTCTTATAGGTATTTGATACTCGCCGTAAAAGCAGCAGGCAGTCTTTGAAACGTTAAGAGCACAAAACTCCCGTTTTCTATTTTATGTTTTCCTTTTGTAGGTTCTTGTTTGGTTTTATTAAAACTGTAACGCCTAAAGTGAAACTTTTTTTCTAGAAAATAACCCAATCACTTTAGATCTTTTATTAAAAAAAAAAGATTCGGAACTTTTGACGCAGTTAGTTTCTATTGGTTACTATTTGACAAGTAGATGACATAACCAGTCTTGCCTATACAGGGTGGTCCCAACTATATTCCGGAAAATTCAGCAGCATATTCTGCAGATAAAAATAAGTAAAAAAGTTCGTATAAATGTATGTCCTAAAATGCTTAGTGTCGGAGATACAGGGTGTAGAAGTTTGAAGTTTCATTTTTATTTCAATTTTTTCCAAATAATTTCTGAATTAACGTCAATATTTGGATGAAAATTGGTGTTTGGGAGTTTTTTGACATGAGAAATTTGATTTTGATGTCAATATGATTAATACTTGTAATCGTACATGCGCCATCTACATATTTTTTATCTGGTTTCTTTGAATAAGAAGACAAAGGAAGGAGCATAATGCTATCCATGTATTCATGCATTGTGGGCGGAAAAAGCTCTCTAGGGTGGGGATCTTTGACGGTTCTGTTTGACGATTCATTTGACATATTTGAATTTGATTTGAAATTTTGTGGATTTGTCAGTCTTTACGGAGCTTATTTTATGTTATTTATTATTTATTCTACTACTTATAGTTGTATAAAGGTAGTAAATCTAGATGGAAATTGTGGCAGAACTTAAATTAACAGTGACATTATCGCGATTTATCGAAAAATACTCTAAAATAGTTGGTTGTGTAGAGTGCGGTAGATCTCGGCAAAAATTGAGTGAAATAATGGAACAACTTTTCGCTAGTAAGTGACTATATAATATACATACGTGTAGTAAACCGATCATTTATGAAATTCACTTAAATTAACTAAATTATATATTTTTCTTGCATTTTAGCTTTTATTTATTACTTGTCAAAGATTAGATGTCAAAGAATTTAGATACGTTAATTTGACTTACCTGCTTCAGTAGCGTATCGGATGTTTGTGTTAATAAATACTTATTATAACTTATCTACTTTTATTAGAATTATATATTTTTATAACAATTTTAATAACTACCAACATTTATTCACAACGTAAAATAAAACAACAAATTATTGAGTCTACCCCACGTCTACTCTACATCATAGTTTTACATTTTTTAAATAAAATTAGAACGACACTGATAAACCGGAATTTAAGTCGGCCATATTTGAGGCCTATCGCGGTGCACCTATAATTTTTGATATGCTCCTTCCTTAGTCTTCTTATTCAAAGATTCATATAAAGTTTTTTTAGAATAGTTCCAAGAATCGCCTCCTTAAATATTAGCATGTCATTAAGGAACACCCTGTATATTTGATATGGAAATTGCCCGCCATCTTGTTTTTTAGCGATTTGCATTTTTTGACAAAAAAGTTTATGAACAAATTCGTAGAGAATTAATTTCATTAAACTACTAACTTACTTTTTTCAAATTTCTAAAACATTTTGTCTTAATATGTTCATTGAAAACCAATTTCTAATTTCCAAAAATACTATTTTATTTAAATGCGTTTTCAAAAATTAGGTATCTAAAGATATATGCGACAAAATATCAAGGGCTATATCTTTGTAAGTTTTCCATAGACCCTATTGAAAATACTATTGAAAGAAAACCTGCGTCCTTCCGGAACAGCATGATGCACAACTTAAGCTCGAAAATCCGGATCAAGTTTACAAATGCCATTAAAACTCACCCGCATTTGCGTAATGCACTTAGGGTAAGTAAAAGTCTCTAATTCTTCTTTCTCTCTTGAACTCACTTGTCCAGAAAGAAATCTTATTGATGGACAATGCCGCTCGAAATGCGGTTACCTAAACCTATCTGTAATCTTTTAAATAAATACAAAAGGCAAGAAGAGTCTTAAGGTACCAAAACCGCATTGTAATTATCTAGTCGGCGTTGTTCTCGAAAGTAGACTAGAAAAAGAAGGAATTATCATAAAAGGTCTTTCTGCATCAAAAAATCTGGTGATGTAACTTGCTATAGAATTTTCAATTAAATGCTGTTATAAGCCCAAGAATAAACAGAAGAAAAATTAATATATTATCTCTTGAACGTAAATTAAAAATTTTATTTTTCAAAATTAACATCTTTCATTTCTGCATGTTGTAAAAATGGTTGCGATTGACCGAATGATCTAGAATGGCTCTATATTTTTGTTTAAATTTCGACTGACTGAGTTACACAAGTTTTATTAAAAAGTTCGCATCGAACGTGTATCGTTCAAAATCATTCAAAATTTAATCTACGACGCGACACGAGGGACGATCCAAAGAGATTTGATTTAATTTAAAATATCAGAGATATCCTCATAAAAATTAAAATTCAAAATTATCAGGTGCTCATATTAGCCGACGCCGTGGTAATCGTACTTGTTGATTGTTTCCATTTTGCCTTTGACAACTCAGTTGAACATCAATCAAGTGATTTGATGTTCAATTTTGTGTTAAACGTTCAATTTTAGCAAAAAGCGAAAAATAATATTAATATGGGTGATTCTGGTTCTGAAAGTGTCCCTTCGGATATTGAAGGCATTGCGCAAAACGTTATCGATTTCTTACTTTCCGAAAAATCAAGACAAACGTACGAGCAAGCCTATGTAAAACTTGAAGATTGGTGTAAAGGGAAAGGAATCAACAATAGTAGTAACGAAAAGGTTCTCCAGGCTTTGAACATTTTTCAAAACATAGGAAGGCTTCATCACTTTGGGTATATTATTCCATGCTACGTTCAGTTATGTCAGTGAAGAAAAATACAGATATTAAGTACGTCCATTTAATTGCATTCCTAAAAAGAAAATCGGAAGAATTTCGGTCAAAAAAATCGAGAATTTTAAGAAAAGAAGACATAACTCGTTTTTTGTTGGAAGGCGATGATAAAACTTATTTCCTGACAAAAGTTTCATTGATGGTGGGACTTGCGGGAGCCTGCCGGCGCCGCCGCAGGCGTATCTAGTTGATAAATCTGCAGCTGCAAAATGTTAAAGATGAAGGACAATGCATTCATGTCATTATTCCATTTACGAAAACAAATATATCACGAGATTGTTTTATAACGAAAGAGAATATGTATGGTGGACAAAAGGAATAAATAGGGTGGAACTGGTTCGAAGATATATAGCTATGCGGCCAAGCAACACAGAACACATTCGATTTTTTGTGGGGTATAGAAATGGAAAATGTATTAAGCAACCCGTTTGCATTAATACTTTAGGGAAAATGCCGTATAAAATAGCATTGTTCCTAAGTCTTCCAAATCCACAACAATACATTGGACATTGTTTCCGTAGATCGTCTGCGTCGTTGCTTGCAGATTCAGGAGTGGATTGATTAACTGTTAAAAGATATGGTGGTTGGCGCTCTAACACAGTGGCAGAGAGCTATATAGAAAATTCCAAAGAAAATAAGAAAAAAAGTGTCATGTAATATTTTGGGTAACATTTCTGGCAATGATGGGTCTTCAACAAGTTCAAGCACTCAGGAAATAAATTTACTTTCTAAAAATTCAACTCACCTGTCATCGTCTGGAATTAATTTAATCAATTGTACTGATACTATAATTAATGTTTACAATAAATAAACGTATTTAGGTACCTTTTTTGCTTGTTTCTTATTTTAAAATTTGTGTGTTATTATGAATTCATAATATCACTAGTGCTACTATGAAAGCCATAATGACATCCAAATGACAATGTTAAATATGTCATAATGAGATTGTCGTAGATTAAATAAATAATAACATACGCGTGAGTTTTTGAAGTTATAACAAACTAGTGTGTTATAACTTCAAAGCCACACCATTTTATAGAAATTATTAAGCTTTATTCATAAATTACTAATTCAATTAAACAACTTCATGGTTTTTTGGACTTCGTATCGGGTATCATGACATACAAGTAAGAATCATTGTCTCTAATATTCTCCGCATTTAAATTCGTCAACTCATCACACCTGCATTCCCATAATAAGTTAATATCAACGTTTTAATCAACAAAACTCACCGTCCGGGGCTTCTTCCAAGAACTTGTTGATATCGTTTCGTTCCAGGGTTTTTGATTTTCTTGGCTTATGATCTTTTCCCTTGATTTTGAGAAAATTTATAAGTTTTGGAAATTCGGAAATATTAATATTTTTATAAATATCTGTATAGACTTGAGCATTGAATACTTAGTCCATAATGGATGACGGAACAAATTTATTCTGTAGTTCAAAGAAGTAAGCAAGCAAGATAGTTGCGTTTATACCTTTGACATGTTTTACTTTTATCCACTCTTCAAACGCCTTGAATTCCCTATCATATACGCCACGAGACTTTTCTGACAGTATTGTGCAGTAGCCGCCTCTGCCTACTTAATAATAATAATTTCTTGCGGAAGATCTTCCTGAATAATTTTTCATTAAAATCTGGCTTGCTGGTTGATAATTCACTATTTTATCGTTAAAAAATCGCGATTTATCTAAATGACGCCTTAATGTCAGTGCTATTTATTATTTTAAAAAAACGCACATCTATATTGCATAGTAACATAAACGCACCCTGATGATTTATTAATTCGCAATAATAAAAGGTAGATCCTTTTAAATAAATAATTATTCTTTAGAGATTGGACATGAAACAGTTTTGCTGTTGGATAAAATTTTGTATGGTTAGGTTAGGTTATTTTATTTATTTATTGATGTACATCTTATATCTTACAACGCCATGACTGGTAATAATAAGTAAGAGAGTGCTATTAATGCACAAACTGATCACATAATTTATTAAAAACTAACGTAGAAATATCTTTGAAAGTTATTAAGATTATAATTTAGTTATTAATCAATATTATAGCGGGTCTTGTGCAGAACAGGTCCCCACGAAATCGTGGTTTTTTAATTTTTAATGTGGATCCCATAGTTAATGGAATGGTTTAAAAGAAAAAAATTGTTGGATGAACCACTTTTTCTACGAAAAAAAATAATTGAAAATTCCAAATTTTCACTACATTTCAATGCGAAAACTCCCTATTATAACCTTCATAAAGACAGTAAAATACAAGGTTATGCACAGTGTTGCCATACTCACCCTGTGTAAAATCGACGAAAACGTTCTACTTTATATTCATTTTTTTTTTACATTTAGTACGCACTTTAAGAACACGAAAAATTAAAATATAATAAACGAGGCAAAACAAAAACACTATAAAAATAAATTGACAATAAAATCATTACACAGTATTTAGCACAATTGTTTAAAATATATTTTTCCCGGATTTGTTCAGTAAGATTCCGAAATCGATGTGATCTGCGTACTTCCAAACACTCCCCACCAACCTAACCTAACCAATGCATTAACACCCCCAAATAACCAGGCTAACCAATGCATTAACACCCTCCAAATAACCAGACTAACCAATGCATTACCACCCTCCAAATAACCAGAATATCTAACCTAACCTAACCAATGCATTAACACCCCCAAATAACCAGGCTAACCAATGCATTAACACCCTCCAAATCACCAGGCTAACCAATGCATTAACACCCTCCAAATAATCAGGCTAACCAATGCATTACCACCCTCCAAATAACCAGCCTATCTAACCTAACCTAACCAATGCATTAACACCCCCAAATAACCAGGCTAACCAATGCATTAACACCCTCCAAATAACCATGCTAACCAATGCATTACCACCCTCCAAATAACCAGGCTAACCAATGCATTAACACCCCCAAATAACCAGGCTAACCAATGCATTAACACCCTCCAAATAACCAGGCTAACCAATGCATTACCACCCTCCAAATAACCAGGCTAACCATTGCATTAACACCCTCCAAATAACCAGGCTAACCAATGCATTACCACCTTCCAAATAACCAGGCTAACCTAATTGAGCCTAATGACAAAACTTCATTGATTACGCGTCGAAAAACAGTATATATTAAAAAAACTTATATTTTCGTAGAACCTGAAAAATCCGCAAATTTTATTTCAGAAATTGCTTTAAAATAATCCACACTAACGAATAAGCTACTAGACAGTTCAATTTTTGTTGCACTAAAGTGATAACTTACCGTTTTAAGTCCCTCCACAACAACTTTATTTCAGAAGAAAATCATATAAAGTAATTTTATTGACAACGTCGCAAATTCTATGCGAAGGCCATAGATGACATACCGATGATCGATTAACTGTCAATCGAAAAAGTCATAAAATTGCTAGCTTGAGCTGATGTAAATAAATATATTTTCTTAATTTTTATGCTTACAAAGAAGATTCGTTACATTTTTGTGCTTAAATTAGATCATTCCACGTCTATATAAGGTAATAAAGTACTAATATGTGATGTTTTACTGAATCCGTGTAGAAAATTTAACATATTTACTGTCCGTCGCCTGTACCTAAAATACGTTTTTTTGCCGCTTTTTAAAGATAAAACACATTCATCCAACAATTTTTATGCTTAAAAATATTCAGTTTAAGATAATCTTGCAAAAAAATCCCAAAAAAGTGTTAAATGCGTGGGGACCTATTGTGCACCAGAGCCTATTATAGCTATTAATAGTTATAATGTGCTTATCGATCAAACTTACTTCTCTAACTGCAGTCAAGGGTAATAAAGAACCTTTATTGTCACGTTCTCGTTCAAAATAGTTTTTCAGGGAAGCTTCAAGCTCTTTGTTTCGCCGGTTTAAATGCTTCGGCATATTTTCAACATACAATTTCAAGAAATGTAATACAAAAACTCGAAAATTTAGTTCTTAAAAGAATTGTTTCTGCTTAAAAGAACAATTTCTTGAAAAAAGACTATGAAAATAGGCAAAAAACGAGAATTACTCACAAAGATTCAACAACAACACGATAATATATAAAATAATGACTGACAATACTGACATTAGGATAATTGTCAAATAATAAACGACAACCTTGCTGAAAACGGCGGAATGTGACCAACATAGCGAAAATAAAATTTGGTTTAAACTAATTTTTGCAGCTTTAATCTAAATAAAATATCTGTTACAATCATTTGCTCTATAAAGTAAAATGAAGAGCTGCTCGGTATCTTAAATTATAGGTACAACAAAATTAAACATTGTTGCCAAAATTTCATTCAGTCAGGTTTATATACTTTAGTGTCAATGTCGATATGATCGATGACGTGCATCGGAAAATGTTTTGCGATTACAATAGAATCTTAATTTAATGGAAACACAAATCTTTCTAAATAAAATGACAAACTGTAAACCATAAACGAATCATAGTAAACGTAACAGTATTTATCGTGTCCTAAAAATGTTGTTAATTAGTACTTCCAACCTGCAACAATACCAGATTTTTTATTATATTGCTTAATAAGAATGTTAAATTGCTAACGAACATATAAAAGTCTAGCCGATTTCCGAGATCAAAAGACCCGCCATTGTTGTCCGTTCCATAAAACTTGTGTTAAAGTGCAATAACAATAAAGGACGGAGTGCCAAAAAGGCCCGCGACCACACACTTCCCGTCTTGTAATTCAATTAACACATGGCATACCGCCTAAAGTGGTTCCAAATAAATGTGTAAAACTTGTATCATTTTACACTTTGCACGTTAACTGTCTGTCGAAAACCAAAAAAAAATAAGGTTTGATTCTTTAAATATACTTTACAAAACGGAAATCGTTGTAGATAGAATAAATTGGATATGATATAAAAATGTACAACGTCATCAATAAGTTAATCCAACATGCTGATAAATTATTGTACCAGTCAAATTTCCTCGCAACGATCTCTGTGTGCTAGCTCATAAATTATCGCAAATAACTATTGTTTTTGCATCATGTTTACTATAATTTTATGGTTAAATATTATTTTATCTAAATTTTACGATTATGCAACCCGATATACACCGCGATATGCAAGCTTCACAATATTGTCACTGGCCCAGCATTAGAATTTTTCTCCGTCTCTCTATATCTTTGATCATCACCTGTTCGTCACTTGTCACTGTCAGATCAAATCAGATGTTTTTGGATTTATTTATCCTTTGTTTTGGTTATTGAAATTTTATAATCATCAGATAAAATTTCGTAGTTAAATCGTTTATTTTTGATGTGGATCGCAGTGTGCAATTCGTTCATTTCAATTGTGGAATTTCTGAGTTTAGTTCGTTCATTGACCGGATATGAAATATGGCTGTCGAAAAATAATCTAGAACATCGTTTTCATTTATACCTTTTTGTGAGTTGGATTAGTCAAGATATATAGTTCTCTATCTATATCCTGGAGGGAGATTTCCGGTTGAAATCTGATTATGTGAAGGAAATCGAATCCTTGCATCACTTCTTGTGTACTCCCCGGCTGAAGAGTGTCGTCGTGAAGAACTGGCTGCCGTTTCGTGAAGCATTCCCTGTTGGTGAATAGCAGGTCTTCGTAAAGAAGGATTAAGGCTTCCGAAACACATTTGGTCAGAGACGTGGTTAGATTTTGTGGATTTTTATGGACCACCGACCAATTTCCGCAATGGGATTAAAATAGCCAAATTTTTCCGACCGATATTCCGATTCCACGTACCCAAGAAGTCCCCGAATAGTTCCAAGGTATGCTATAATTCTTCTGCCTATTCTAAGTCAATGCTCAACTGATTTTTGTTCATATTGTTGTCTGGTTTTCGACTTTTCCACGCCCACGTGGTGTAGAAAGATTAGTTGAGTGTTATCTTTCTTAAATCTTATTTGGTTGTTCGTAATTGTAGAGCAAGAAGACCGATCCAGACCGTTCAGCACAGAACAGTTCAGAATTCCATCCGTTCCTGTTGCCCGTGTGTAGAGTTACCCGTTGGACATCATAAACCCTCATTGAGGTAAAGTTCAGATTTGATTAGTCCTTCTTTATTACGTTTATTAACTCCTACACGTTGTGCTAGTCCTTGTTCTATAATTGAGGCTCTTTTCTAAGACAACCAATATGATTTAAGGTTTTTTATGTCACCTGTTGAAGTCCTACACCTGCCTGGTTTGTGTACGTTTGCTGACGGGCTCCAGTGACAGTACATCGAGCTGCTGTAGCCTGCTGTAGCTACCCCATTGCTATACACCGAAGCTCAGCCGGAGGAACTTCCGAGTAGTTTTCAAGTTCTTGTCAAGACATTACACAGTAGAGTAAGATCGTTTAGATATTAGTTAGATTTAGTTTGATATTTGTATTCCGCCCTTAGAGCATACTTAGTTTAAGTTAAGGGGGATGACGTCATAGATTTAGTTTTTATTGATTTAAATTCTGACTTAATATATTTCAATCATTTACTTTTATTCATTTCCATTTCTTTAAATATTAACTTTTAATATTTTAATAAATTACTTAAACATTTTTAGTAGTATTATTTGCAGTCTAGTCTAGTCTCTTTGCAGACCACCCGGCTGTTAAAATTAAAAAGCTAGTGGCCTCTATGTAACTCATTCAGATTAAGTAAACTTTGTGTTTTATTGAACTTCAAATTAGAAAAGGCGTGGCATTATGAAGAAACATTTTATATTTAAATTAACCTTTCACTTCAAAGAAGAAGGAAGGAGTATAATGCTATCCCTATATTCATGCATTAAAGACGGAATCAACATCAAGTAGGTAAGTAGAGTAGGAAAGCAAAGTTGCATGTAAGTGATCGTTAGTCGATTCGCTGCCTAATGAATACGCTGTGGTCTAACTTTTATTGGTGATACTATTTAGGTCCAGACTAACAGAATTTAAATTTCCCGCTGGGAATTCAGGTGGTAGCAATGACTAAAGAATACAAGGACATGTAACGCCCATATACGGGCTGCAGCAGAATTTGTTACGTTAGACACCATCATTTTGGAGCCTACGGATGAGTCACCACCTCGTCAACTGCGACAATTTTAGCGATTTTTTAAAAATTTGTTGTGTGTAGTGAACTTTGTATAAACTTTTTTACAATGGTGATGTGTTCAACTTTCAAGTAAAAGCCGCAACGATAAGAAAGAACCAGAAGTTGCGTTTCATAAGTAAATGTACAGTCCACTCCGCCTCTTTAGCGTTTTCTTGTTGAATTTGGCAATTATTTTTCTTATACTATATGTACTTGATATGCGCTATACGTCGATAATAGTTTTGCACCTTTTGTTAACATTTTAATACGTTTTTTTTCGTAATGAATTAGTATGATACCACCGTCTACACCATAGGCGTAGTCAAAACATTTATCAAAAATAATAAATATCCTTTCAAGCAGCTAAGTTAAGAAAAATATATCGCCCGGCACTGTTTGGAGCCGTGGTAACAATTTGGTCTCGGATGTTATATGTCCTTGTATTCTTTAGTCATTGGGTCGTAGCTTTGCTGTAAAAGTCAAGTTGCCACATTTATTTATTTATTTCTTGACATTGTCATTCGTTTGACACTTTAGTTTTGTATTAATAGGTTTTGGTTTAAATAAATTGTAATGTGATAATTTAAGCTTAAACATTTTTACCAGCAGGCCTTGTAGTCATACATTGTTCTTTTTAGAACATATTTGAGTGCATCTCATCGCAACATTATTAGAATATTTTGAACGGGAAAGCGGTAGTAGTGAACCTTTATATCCCTTAAGTGCTGTTAAGAAGGTAAGTTTTATTGAGGTAAATAATAACTGTTTAAACCGGGTGCGTCTCAAAAGTGGCTCACCCCTATAACTTTTATATTCATAAAAGTTATAGACGATAACGTTAACGATAGACGTTATATATAACGATAATATGAAACAATATGCATATCTCAATACAAAGAAAAAAAAATATCGATAAAACAATTACAACTGTTATTCTCAGACACGTTCATTCATGATACGGGCCTTGATCTGTTTTTTAAAAGAATGTGTTGACATAGCATATGTCATTCCATTCAGAATGCCCATTTCCTAATGAATAAAATAAAGATATACCAAGGGTGCCACTTAAAAATCAAAAGTTGATCTCAAAAATTCTTTTCAGATCAACTCTTTGACATATGCATATTGTTTCATATTATTGCTTTAACACCTAGTTGATTGCATGGAAGAGCAGCGTATGCTGAATGTCTCCAACTCTTTTACTGTATATATTCATTGTATACAACTTATAAATAAATAGAGGCACGTAATATTATTATTATTATCATATCATATGTCAACTTTTGACATTTTCGCTTAAAAAAATCGTATTTTAAATTTCAATCTAGAGTACCATGGATAGGTTAAAAACACTCATTTTTAATCAAGGAACCACCTTGGCAAAATAGATTTGATCGTCTAATGTTTTTCGTATTCTGTCCTGGTCAGTTAAAAGATGCTCAAATCGTATTTTTAATCATATCTGAATTTTTTCAGATGGAAACAAGGTGGCTCGTTAGAATATTCGGAAAAAGCATTTTTTACGAATAATTTGATATACACACTTGGTATTTCGAGTCAAAATATAGTTATGAACCGCATGTTACAATTTCAAATAAACTATATGCGAAAATGTTAAAAGTTGACTAAGTATGTTAGTGATACTAATATACAAAATCACGTTTTTTTAGGCGTGAGCCACTTTTGAGACGCATCCGGTATATTTATAATTAATTTATTTTTTGGTTTCCTAAAATATCTTGATGAAAAGAAAATATGTAAAAATGGACAACGGCTGTGCCAATCAAGTTTACGTAACGTTTATAGTAACAAGATCAAGTCTACGTTATGTTTATAGTTATCATGTGACGTTTATTTTAAAGTTCAATCTCATACCACCTAAGTTTTTTTATTCTTTCAATTGAAAAATATTTTTTATTCATTATCCACTCAGCCAAACAAAAAGTATAACTGTAAATATAATCATCTTAAAAACTATACCATTATGAATGATCAAGGATTAATACGTAAAAAAATAACTATCTGGCCCCTAGCATCTTAGGACATTTCAAATTTCAGAATGGATATCTTATAATTTATCTGACAAGTTATTTGTATCATTTATAAATTTCTTAAAAAACCTTTACGATAGAAAATCCTCTAGCCAAGGTATTAAGAGATTTAATCCATGATTTTTATCATCCTATTGTGTCGATTATTTCGGAACCCATTAAAAACGTACTTTCTTAGATCTCATAGAAGAAAAATCATCCATTAAGAATTTAGAAGTTATAATAAGTAACTGTAGAAAAATAACTATTGATTATTAAATTAGTTTATTCACATGATCGGAACAGATGTTATACAGGGTGTTTATAAAATGCCGGAGTCACGTTTTATAAGCGGGTGTTATAGTTGAAAAATCTGCGTAAATCGCAACCTCGTATATTGAAACATACTTTTCATTACGAAAATTATACAGGGCGAGTTTTAAATAATTCAAATATTTTAGAGGGGTAGATTTTAACCCTAAAAACAGGTCTGTGAGTTTTTTTTTTCGTAAAAATATTGAAAATTTTGTATTGTTCGTAATTTGTTTTGGAAAATTTTTAATTATATAAACAGGGTGAGTCTTAGATAAGTGCAAATATTTTAGAGGTAGTGATTTTTTTTCGCGAAAAAAACAACATACAAATTTGATTTTTTTTTAAATTTTTAGTTAAAACCATAATATTTTCATATTTTGGCAACATATATAATAGATTAAATTTACAAGAAAGAAAACCCAGAAAAGATCCAGTGGTTCGCAAAATTTAAGAGAAAAATATATTTTTTTTAATTTTCAAAGTACAATATCCCGGTTATTTTGGACTTATTTGAAAAACTATAAAGAGAAAATACGTTTCTATTATCATGATCTACCAGCCCTGTATTTATTTAAGACTCACCCTGTATAATAAACCCATATACCGTGAGCAAACCCTTTTAGCTTTTTCTTTCAACACCCATCGGAATATTATCAAAGGGTTTTAAAAATTGTACCTTTTTGGAGGTGTATTCTAATCTATTTACTAATTTCACCGGCTCCCGTAGTATAACAGAAGAAGCTAATATTATCAAAAAAGGAACAAAAAGTTCTCAAATATCTTTTTCGGGCATTCTTACACAATTTAGTCATTCAGTATTGGTGTTGAAACTGTCTCCTAAACATGTTTTTTAATAGATAACTGTGAGTAATAAATTAAAACACAGGAAAGTACAGAGATAAAGGTCTAAGTAAAAAAGTGATACAATAATTTGTCACGGAGTTTTATCAAAATAGATGCACTTAGGTGAGAGAATTTATATTATAGGGAAAATGTTCTTGATAAGCGTAAAAAAGAAAGTTTTAGAAACCTTTAGATGATATCTGGTTTTAATAGAGTTATCGAGTTCTTTAATGAATTGTAGGATGGATCATCAAGAGCTTTTTTTATTCGATTTAATAATATTTATCAAACCTGAATAACACTGGTTAGCATTTCAAATTTTTAATACTATTCATTCAGTCTTAGCGAGGCTAAAACCAAGAAAGGGGGTTTTGTGAAAGATATTTTTATTTATTAGTTTTTACAGCTACAATAAAGATTTTAACCTCTCCAAATTAAGTTCATGTCCATAAAATTATTATTATAACCAAAAATTGATAAAAATGTTATAAAAAAGAGAGAGGGTGTCCCCCCGAAAATGGTGGTTGGTAGAAGAAAATGGGAGATTTGAATTGATGGCGTGGTTTTACATAAAATCAACAGGAATCGTGCCAAAGCTCGAGAATTTTTTTGTAGAGCAGTGTAATTTACAATTTTAGGTTTGGGATTTAAAACAAAACGCTTTTTCAAATTTAATTATTTATTATCCGAATCTTCGTTCCAAGGTTGTACTTTACCAGAACCAAATATAGCAAAAACTAAAGATGTTATTATGTTGGAAGATGCTACGATAATAAATATGGTTCTCCATTGCGTAGGATCACTCTGTAAGAAAAAACAAATAATGAAAAAAATATCTATACAAAATTCTAATAACAGCCCACAAATCGGTGGAAAAATACCTACAGTTTTGAAAATTGTTAAATAACATTTTTATCATTTTTTTGGGTGAATATCAGAAAATATGCCACCTACAGATATGTCAGTGCTAACAGAAAAATGACACAATTTCTCATATTGTACTTTTGGCATTTAAAATCAATTTAAAGGCCAAAATTAACCTGTAACATTATTAAGGATGATATTGAGCCACTAGAGATCTTTATTACACTCGACATAACACTAACTGCGTAGTTTGGAGACCATAAGTCCGGGAACAAAAATTTTTATATAGAATTTTGCCAACTATATTTTTGTGTAGTATTTTTTAATAGATATCAGAGTTTCCGAAATACAGGGTGAGTGTCCTACGTTGTTCTCTATGGGTATCTCGGAAACTACTGGAGATAGAGAGTCGATTATGGGAAAAGAATTGCAGTTTTGTGGGGTCATAAATATGCGCCTTTTAGATTTTTGAGAAAGTTCATAGCTGACTAGATATTTCGAAAAAAATTACAGATAAAATTGTAGATAATCACATCCCTAATGAGTTTGTGTTCCTCAACTTTTTTCTAAAGCCTGTTATTTTTGCCTTATGACACAAGCATATGTTTTATTTTAAATGGAAACTATAGTTGGCTATGACTTCATAAAAAGCGCTTTTTTTAAGCTTTTCAGTGATATAAGCTATAATATGTTTTTTTTCAAAAAATTATTGAGTTATAGCAAAGAATATCTTAATATCCTAGAAGTCTCGTCTGGCATCAAAATCTGACCTGTCGGCCCCAACTTCGTGGAGCCTCGCTATTTTGCTCGGAATTTGGTTATAGCCAATTCTTATCTTTCTTTCGCCATGGAAACAAGTTCAATCGTCGTTGCTCTCAGAAATGTAAAGCTGTCACATCCAAACTTTGTAAATTAAAATAAACAAAAATTGTAAATATGAAATTTTCAAATAAAGAAAAGCGTGTAGGATTATTGGTTCAAATTTTTTTGCCCATACAGTTTCGAGGCCGGTGAACGTTTTTTACGTTTTTTAGTGAACGATTTTCACGACATGTTAGAAAAGTTAAATTTAGATACTCGCGCATTAATAGAGTGGTTCCAACATGACTTTCATTATGACACACCACCCCCCCCCCCACAATGAAAGAAATGTTAAAAAGTATTTATATCATAATTGTGTAGACTCGGGGATAGAAAGAGGTGGACCAATTATTGCGTGGGCCTCCTCGATCACCTGACCTATCTATTTTAGATTTTTTTATGCGGTATGGTTAACAACAATGTTTACAAAAGAGTTTGTGAATTAAGAAGGCACTCGAAGAGGCGGTACAGGAAAAGTTTAATTAAGTAGATCGGTCATTCTGTGAGAAAGCTAGAAATTCAGTTTTAAAAAGATGCATTTATGTATCTACTTAAAACGATGGCAGATTTTTTAACATTTTGTAAGATAACTTAAAGTGTATGTAGTGATTTTATTTTTTTTTTAATTTTACTTTGTGTAATGTAAATTGTAAAGAGCCGTTTAATAAAATATTTTGTCTTCTTATAACTTATAAATCATAACAATAAGCTTAAAAAATGGCGCTTTTTATAAAGTCATGGCCAACTATGGTTTCCATTTAAAAAACATAATATGTTTGTGTCATATGTCAAAAATGACAGGCTTTAGAAAAAATTGAAGAACACAAACTCATTAGGGATGTGATTATCTACAACTTTTATCTGAAAACTTTTTGTCTAAAGTAGATTATAATGGAATTAGAGACAATTTTTAAAATAGCCAAATTTGTTTTTTTTTCGAAATATGTAGTAAGCTATGAACTTTTTCAAAAATATAAAAGGCGCATATTTATGACCCCACAAAACTGCAATTCTTTCCCCATTTAACCGACTCTCTATCTCCAGTAGTTTCCGAGATACCTATAGAGAACGTCCTAGGAAACTCACCCTGTATAAGCAAAAAAGTGAAAAAATTTGCATTAAACTACGCACTTCCATGCTCGAGCCCATCATCTATCTTAGGTCACTTTTGACACATATCAGCCCAAGTCTAGAGGAACCGTTTAAAGCCATTTTCAAAACGATAGAACTTTCTTTTACTGATTGGTCTTTTTTAATTAATTTTACTGGGGTATATCTAGTAGCACAATAAAAAATAATTATACTAACTTCATTTGTAACGACCAAATGGACAATAAGTGGAGCAAAAATGGAGGCAATATTAGAGAAGCCATTTGTAATTCCCACTAAGGTTCCGGCATGATTAGGTGATAGATCCATGTGGTTTACTGACCAGCCACAAACACATAGTGCACTTGCCGCAACAGCTGTTATGAGAAGGGCAACAGCATCAGTCACTTGGTCTGGAGTGGTATATCCCAAAAATACCAAAGCTATTGCAGAAAGTACCATACCTAAAAACGAAGTAATTCTGTGAACAAACATTATATATTTATCTTTTTATTCTAATTCTATTTACCAGAGGTGTTAAACAATTTTCTGCAAGTAGTTACTTTAAAAATTTTCTTGTTATACAGATAATCCGAGATATAACTGAAAAAGAATCCGAGGATCCAGAATGTTAGGTATGGGAGTGCTGACAGTGCACTGTTCTAAAAAGTGAAAAAAATTGTATTTTGTAAAGGTTTTTAAAGTAGACTTTTACTGACTGAAAATGAAAATAAATATATTATGTTTTTTTTTCTGTAATTACTAAATTTTACTTACAATTATATATAACAAAAACCTTTAATATAATATTTTCTTCCTGCATTGATTATAAAAAATGCTGATGACCTTTACACTTTTGTTGTGATTTCATGGTTCATCTACTTACATCTTTAATGTTAAAATTCATTACATGACTAATATAACTGGGAATTTGAGTCAATAACGTCCAGAAGCAATAGTTGTAACCACACTGGGTTATAAAAAGAGCCCATAAAGGTACAGAGGTAAATATTTCTTTCCAAGGGACACAATGGCTCTAAAACAAAGTTGTCTACAAAGTCTTCTTTTTGGTAGTTTTCTTACAAATATTACTTTTTTTTCGTCGTCATGTCCTAGACTACCTTCAATATAGAATTTTTCTGCTTGGCTTATGCTTAGATGTTCTGCTGGACTATCATAAGCAAATACAGCAAATAAAATGCAAGCAAACATGCCTAGCACACCGTAAATGTAAAATACCATAGGCCATCCATACCAACTAGCTGAGATTATACCCGTTATGTACATAGAAGTTACAGTACCAAACATTGAACCTGAAAGTAATTAGAATTCAGATTATGAATTAAATATGAAAAATTTATACTATGTATACAGGGTTGTTCACCACATACGACACGGAGTATTGTAGCTAAACGATGAGATTTTTACAAATTGTAAGTTTGGGGTTCGTTGAAGGACTATTAGAGCTACAATTTAAAAATATTTTTACAAGATTCAGAGTGTCCCAAATAAATAAAAAATATCAAAGTTGTATTTTTTTAAATGGAACACCCTGTATATTATTACATTTTTAGTTTCTACGATTAAAATAAAGGTAAATTTGATTACGGTTTATTATACTTAAACCTTACCGTTTTTGAAATATTTTCAATTTTGTGAAATTGCAGTAAAAATTTTAAGGCTTCATTTCTCCAAGGGTATCAATGTTTTTAATACTAAATATTTAATGAAGTTTATTTATTGATCAGTTATTGTGTTGCAATAATAAAAATAATACTACCTTATACAGAGTGTCTAAAAACTTATTTTAAATAATTATTAGCTTCAAACGGCAATAACTTCTTTAATTTAAATGGAATGCCCTGTAGAGAATCAGATGCACAATTAAATTGTCTATCAAATTGTATTATACCATTTTTTACCTATCCCTTCAAGTTTTCGTAGAAAATGCATTTTCTTATAATTTAGACCTCATTTATCAATATATCCATGGAATATTGACATTTTAGATTGTTTTTAAAGCAACAAATGTACAAAATGTACAGACTAGTAATATTATCGTTTTTAGCAAAACGATAATATTACTAGCCCATTTGTATGCAAAAAGAAAACTATTTAAATCTTTATAAAAGAGTATTTAAATATAACACCATTATTTCCGCCCATATACTAATTAATTACATACTTAATTGTGTTGGTTAATAAATTATTATAAATAAATGTGGATTTGAGTCAGAAATCAATATAATAATAAGTTATCAAATTAAAGTCTCTGTTGTTATAAATAAGCATTTATTAAAAAATGAAATATCATTTTTAAGGTGTTACTTTTTATCACACTGTCTAATGCCCATACAAAATTCAGTTTTTTAGTATTTGGAGCAATTATTATTAATCAACGCAAACAGTCAGTTAATGTAGTTTGAATACTGGAATCATATTAATTGATCCTCTTTAACAAATATTTTAAACAGTTTTCTTTTATTTTTTAATGAAATAAACGAATTATATTGACAATATTAGTATCTGTACTCTTTAAAAATTTGGTACATCTTTAAAAATAATCTAAAATGTCAATAGTCCATGGGTATATTGATAAATAAGTTCTAAATTACAAGAAAATGCATTTTCTACGGAAACTTAAAGAGATAGGTAAAAAATGGTATAATATAATTTGATAGACAATTAAATTGTGCATCTCATTCTCGTAAAATATACAGGGTGTTCCATTTAAATTAAAGAAGTTATTGCCGTTTAAAGCTAATAATTATTTAAAATAAATTTTTAGACACTCTGTATAAGGTAGTATTATTTTTATTATTGCAACACAATAACTGATCAGTAAATAAACTTCAGTAAATATTTAGTATTAAAAACTTTGATACCCTTGGAGAAATGAAGCCTTAATATTTTTACTGCAATTTCACAAAATTGAAAATATTTCAAAAACGGTAAGGTTTAAGTATAATAAACCTTAATCAACTTTACCTTTATTTTAATCGTAGAAACTAAAAATGTAATAATATACAGGGTGTTCCATTTAAAAAAATACAACTTTGATATTTTTTACTTACTTGGGACACTCTGTAACTTGTAAAATTATTTTTAAATTGTACCTCTAATAGTCCTTCATCGAACCCAAACCTTACAATTTGTAAAAATCTCATCGTTTAGCTACAATACTCCGTGTCGTATATTGTGAACAACCCTGTATAAGTTTATAAGTATTGTTAGGTTCATCTAGTATCACAGTTCATAAATCTTTACCTCCCATTGCAACACTGAATAGTCTCGATCTCTCTTGAACTGGTACCCATTGGCATAGAAAATGAATTAAGCATGGCATCAAAAAACCTTGGCTAAGACCCTGTAGAGCTCTGCTTGCCATTAAACCTTTGGAACCAAATTTGTCTGATGTGACAGGTATTAAAATACCTAAAATTGATTGGGTGCCTATTGAGCCAAAAAGAATCCATTTTGCTCCAAATGTATTTGCTGCCCAGCCGGCAAAAATTTGGGGTATTATGTAACCCCAAAAGAATGCCGAAAGAATCACACTTTTATCATTCCACTGATACGTCTAAAAATTAATGTTTATTATAAATTCCAATCTTTACAGTATGAATGTCATGTTTATACAGATTTTCGAGACAAATACTGTTAATGGTGGACGAATTATGTAGAATGTTTTATTTTACTGTACTGTTTGGATAAAGCCTATGCTCCTAAATAATTGAATATTTTTTAATCCGCTTTTGTATGCTTTGTTTACTATTGTATTTACTGTTGGAAACATAAAAATAATTAAATTTACAACTCACTGGAATATCAGGATTTTTACTAGCTGTTGAATCTGTCATTGCCACGATAGCTACAGACAATGCGATTCTAAAGCCAAAAGCAGTAAATACTAAGAAAGAACTTAGCAGAACTTGAACATGTCTGACACCAACTATCGGCACTGAAATAAATTCAATATATATTATTTTTAATAAAATAAACTATTTTTATCTGATATACCTTTTCCTTCACTCTGTATATTTGTACCAACTTCCATATATTCGACAAATTTTAAACTATGTACATTCACTTTAGACATGGTATATTTCGTGAATGAAAGGAGCAAATAGAGGAAGAACTGTTTCTTAAAGAGTATAAAGAAAAACTAACTGTGATACAAAAAAAATATATTGTTATTATTTTTAATGTTTACAAAAAGATATGTAATTACTATGATATTACAAGAACTAAAAAATATTATCTGTAGAGAGTAGACACTTTTATAGTATAATAGATCTTATAGATATTAAGAAGGCAATTCATGCCCATGCTGTAGACTACGATAAATTCAATGTCATTATTACTGTTAGGATATAAAATAAATAAAAAAATAATTTATGTTTCTTCAACTAGATAACTTGGTAGTGATGAGGCGGTTTTGGCTCTGAATTTGCTCATCACTAACTTCTAGCTTTATACGCGTTCGTTCTGATTTTGCTAATTCCAGTGTTGCACCTTGCCAGATCCAAAAATGTTAAAAATCATCGCAGCGCAAATGTTAAATCCAGCCGCCAGGAAGAATATTATTCGCCATTCTGCCGGGTTTTTCTGGAAGGAAAAAAATTAAGAATTTTAAGCCTAATTATGCATGAAACGAAAAAATAACTTACTTCGTCCGTTATAAGGATTTGTGCACTTAACGGAGCAATAATAGAAAATATGTTAGAGAGTGCATTAATGAGCCCCATCAGCAATCCCGCATAGTTGGGTGATAAATCCATATGGTTCAATGCCCAACCTAGGTTGCTTACGGACAGAAATCCTACGGAAGCGACTAGGAGACATACGGCCTGAATTGTTTGGTCAGCTTTCGTATACCCCAGTAAAATTAATGCTGCCGAAGGAACAAATAAACCTGTAATAAAGGAATACCTATATTAACTAGGTTACTAATTGAAAGGGATGCGTGTCTAGATAGAACACTAATCTCTACTGGCCTCAATATTGGGGACCAGGGGCAACCCATTCTACTCTCGTCTCCCTTACGTCTATCGTTCTGATCATTGAAAACTCAGAATGGGAGGCTTAAAAAACGAAATACCTAGACTGTAATCGCCTGTAATTCAAATATTTCAAATTGATAATCACATTTGAGTAACACTTGGCTAATATTTTGCACATTTAAACATAACTTGTTTACGGCCTCTTTTTCTAAATATTTTGATTATTTTTTGAGTTTCTATTCACAGTTTCTACTGGACTTTGTGCTTTTATTTAACCTGCAGTACTAATTATACATTTATAAATAATCTTCACCGATTTAGTACTCGTCCACAAACAGATGTTTGTAAAAAGGTCTTAATTATTTTTAGAAGAAAGAAACACTTCTGGCTTTCCTGACAGGAGTGTGAACACAAATTTAATAAAGGTATATGTAATATGGATAATGTTCTGATTATTACAGTTTGCATGGATGACTATTCTTGTATGTTGTTATTTTTAATAAAGTAGATCTATTTAATGAGATTTGAGTATTTACTTTTCCCTCGGACTATTGTGTTTTAATCTTTATATATAAATTTTCATAAATTATATCTACAAAATTTCTTACCTTAAAACATTTTGCTAAAGACTTTGTAGTTGATACAGTGTAACAGTATATATGAAGAACTATTAAAATAAGACTTTTAATAAAATATATAGCTGTTTTTTCACAATTATCAATTCAATTTGTGATTAAATTTACTGAAATAAAAACATAAATTAAGGGAAATGGGACGATCTATCAACTATAACATGAAACCCATTATCCTCTCCTAGCCTTCGACAATTAATTGTTATCGTCAAAACATGAAAACAAAAATTCACTTCCTATAGCTCTTACGTTTCTTTAAATGAGATATAAGAAATAGGGGCGTTAATATCACATCTATAAAATACCTTTAAGTAAAATCTTTTGAGATCTGCTATAAAATGCCTTTATTCTTATTTAAATAAATTGAATGATCTATGTTTTTATTTATGACAACCACCTAATAACCTAACTTTATCGTCAACTTGACAATCCTGAAAAATGTTATTGATAACCAAAAAGCAAATAAAGTTATAAATTCAGAAACGCTAACTTATATTTCATTAAAAAAAATATCAATTTTCACAACTAGGTCGGGCATATTCAGAAACTTTTCGGTTATAACAAGTATACATGTGAGGTTCCGTAAAAGTGGACCGACTGACCCTTGCGGTGTAGCACCACCTTTGCCAGAACTACAATGCAAGGGCATCGATTTGGCGAGTCATCAGCTCGAAGAAGGAGAGCCACGGTGAGGTCCTCATAATAGGAATTGACCTCAAATTCAAGGAGACAATAGAGAAAGAGAGATATATCCTCTATTATAGATCCAGGAAAACACCGGTATCAGGTCTAAGGAGAGACCAAGTTAAAGCGGTGGAGAAAATGGAGACAGATCCTCCAGCCTCCACCTCACGGGTACCTCACCCGGAGACAAGCTCCTTGACTGTGAAAGGCACGGAGGTCTAAACCCCAACCGTGGAAGGGTGTATACCCTCGTAGGAGGTAGATGCCCACTCCTCGTAGGATGACAGATCCTCCAGCCTCCACCTCATGGGTACCTCACCCGGAGACAAGCTCCTTGACTGTGAAAGGCACGGAGGTCTAAACCCCAACCGTGGAAGGGTGTATACCCTCGTAGGAGGTAGATGCCCACTCCTCGGAGGATGAGCATTTGTTGTCAAAAGAGGAAATACCTTTCCCCTATAACAAGAAGATCCCCATTTATGGTAAGTTATAGACTGTAAGATGAAGTAATGTTTTATTTTGCTGATATAATATATCTTTTTTCCGAACGTCACAAAAGTATTAATTTTTGTGACATGATTGACAATATAAAAACGTAATTTTAACGCCTAGGCATAAAAGTAAAGCAATTTTACACCTAAGCGGAAAAGTCCGAAAATATTTATTATTAAACTGACATAAAGTATCAAATTCATCGAGCGTAACTAAATAACTGATAGACCCTTATGGAAGCAGAATACTTAAACCATTGCTTCTCATTACATTACTTACCTATTGAACTAAATATTTTTCGTGCAGCTCCCGGACTAACAATTTTCTTATTAATTATATAATCAGAAACGAAGCTCATTGTTTGTCCCAAAATCCAAAAACTCAAATAAGGCAACGACGACAATAAACTATTCTGTAAATTAAAATAAATAAAATTTACCCATAATTCATTATGCTCTCTTATCTCGCGTGTATATGCTAGACCTAGCAATTTATTACTTACGTCTTTTATATTAAAATCCATTACTTTGTTCAGATAGGTTGGAATCTGTGTAAAAAGAATCGCAAATGCAAAAACGCAGCCCGTTTGGGCAGCAGCTAGCGCCCAGACAGGTCTGGAAGTTATTATTGACATCCAGGGTACCTTGTTTGACTAAAATAGTGCCGATATTAGTTTGGAAATGTATAGATATATTATGTATTAATTTGTTAGTGATAATTCTGTAAGTTTAAAATTGTACGGCCTGCTAAAATAGTATATAAAATAATAGTAGGTAGCACATTCATATTTTATTGTCCAGGGTGTCCCATTTTCGTGTGTTTTACAGGGTTTCTCGTTTATAAATAAAGGTACAAAGATGACGGTTTTCACATTAGTTTCCTACTTTTTCATGAAACAAGAACTACTACACACAGATTTTTCCTAGTCTTCTTAATTCCGGAAATACAGGGCGCCAATGAAATTGTTGAATTTTCCAACTCCTTTTATACCTCAGTTATCTGATCGAAAACTGTGAAGCTTATCGAAAAACTAAAAGCTGGATATTATGGAGTTTTTTACGCTGGATTTAGTGGCGTAACTAAGTTTTTCTACGACTAGCCTAGAAAATGCAGTTTGACACACGGAAAACTCGATCTAAAATAGGCGTTTTGCAAACTGTTGTGTGCTAAGGAGTTATCGCACGACATGTGTCATTTTGCACACGACATGTGCCAATTTTAACATTTTTAACCTCCAATGTTTAGCTGAAACGCCAAACGCAACTCAGCCGTCAGAAAAGTGTCATCCATTACATCGCAAATTATTTCACAAAACTGGCAAAAACTGAGTGAGTCTGCTGCTAATTTGTAGTCGTAGAAAAAATAGCGTAAAAAACTCTTTCGAAAACTTCTTTGTACACTCGTTCGACTTGTATCAACAATCTGTCGAACTCGTGTGCAAGGCGTCGTTTTCGACAGATTTCAGCAAAAAATGTCTTACCCCCTAGATTCTACATGACAAATTCTAAGGGACACAGTTTTCACTTTTTCGATAAGTTATAACCAATATAAGAAGGGATAAAAAATGAGAATTTTTAAAATTTCCTCAGTATTTCAGGAATCAAGAGGACTAGGGCAAATCTGTGAGTAGCATCTTTAGTTTTACAAAAAAAAAGTAGCACGGTGATGTGAAAATCGCATTTTTCTATCTCTACCCATAAACGGCATACTCCATAAAACACAGAAAAATGGGACACCCTGTACTTAAAGACGATTCAAAATTTTTAGTAATAATTTTGATAAGTTGGTCAATTCTTGGCAAATTACAGAATTCTACACTACCAACATAAAACACAATATAAATATCAACAACAGACCTTGAATGACCTAAACTATTTCTGATGTATTCTTTCTCCTCTGTACTAATAGATGGATGTTCCAGAGGTGTATTGTATGCAAGAAAACTATACAGCACTGTCCATATTAAACCTAAACTACCATATAGATAAAATATCATAGGCCAGCCGTACCAACTGCCAGCAATAACACCGGATGCTATTATGCCCACTACTGTTCCTGAAGGTATAGCTACAATAATATTTGATTATATTACTTCAAAGCCTTATAACTTAACGCAAATCTCCACACCTCCGTAACAGAACATCGATATTCTTGATCTTTCTTCTTTAGGTATCCATTGGCTAAGAAAATAAGTCAAACAAGGTACAAAAAATCCTTGGCAAAAACCTTGCAAAGCACGGTTTATTATTAAACCAGTTGAGCCAAATTTTGCAGCTGTTAGGGGTAGAAATAACCCTAGAATACTGTGAATGCCCATTGTGCCAACCAAAAACCATTTTGGTCCAAATCTACTTGCTACATATCCGGCCATAACTTGTGGTAAAACATAACCCCAAAAAAATGCTGATAAGATTACTCCTTTATTAGTCCAATTGGTGTACGTCTAAAACGTAAAAAATGTACTCATATAGGAATTTTGGTTGTTTCCTGTGTATATACTGGCACGTCCGGATTTCTGCTTGCTTCTGGATCTGTCATGGCAACAATGGATACAGACAAACTAACTCTAAATCCAAAAGCAACGAACAGTAAGATAAAGTACAGCATTGCTTGGTAATGTCGAATACCTACTCTACCAACTAGAATAAAAATAAAATAGTTATGTTTTATAACAGTTACACTATTAGCCTAAGAGCTGACGACATATTTAGAGAATATATTTTAGGCAAGTTAGAATAACTAAAAATGTATAGTTTATTAACTGGTGAACCCAGAATGGCTGGGGGGTTGGGGGTATTTCACTACTGCGCAACCCATAACATTTGCAAAAAAATAAATCCAAAAAACATTCTTTAGGCAACTTGAAATTTGTTTATTCTTAAATTTTAGCATCTATTTAACCTAGAAATATGTATGCCAGACTTTTTTTTGGGTTTAAAGTGTAACCCGACCATTCCAAATATGTTTAATTATTATACCTGGAAAACATACTTTAGGCATTCTAAAATTTTTACAGCGTGTTTATTAGATGATATTAAAAAACATGTGTTAATTGCCAGACGAATTCAATGGGATTTAATACTTGCCAGACGCGAATAAAGATTTTAAATAAGCGCGATAAGAAACTCTTATGAGTATCTATAAGCGCGAGAGAGTTTATTGAGACCCGGTCGGCAGCCGATGCGGCTGACGTAACAGCATTTTGGAGTCGTAAAAACTTAAAAAAAAACTAACTAATATTGAATAAATAAAAAGAAACATTTTTTAATAAAAATGTATGATTGAAATCCTTTCAATAAGAAGACTTTTTAATTTTAGTATTTTGTATCTGAAAGAATAAAAAGACGAATAATTATTTAAAAATTAGCATAATATAAAATATATTTTTTTCAAACGTCACAAAAGTATAACTATTATTATGCTTTTGTGACATATTATATTATTTTTGCGACCTGATAGATAGACAATATAAAAAAGTCATTTTAACGCCTAAGCATAAAAGTAAAGCACTTTTACTTACTTTTGAATCTATTTAGAAAGATGGTTTTTTTGAATCTATTTAGAAAAATGGTACTTTAATAAAATTCCAGAATACTTATTTTTTTAGCACTGTACATGGTACCCTTTTGTCGGGACTACGTTTTCTGGTAAAACCACTTCTTTAAATTTTAAACAATGTTGTTGGCGCACTTTTAAAAATTCTTTGCATTTTTGTAGTCTGCCTTCATCAAAAAGAACTTTGTCATAGTAACTTTTTTACAATCTACACAACTTAAATGTTTTTTATCCATTGTGATTTAGTAGTTAGTAGCGAAATTAGTTACTAAAATATTTATTTGCAGTAATTATTCTAAACTATTTACACTATGCACGTCAATATTTAATTTATAAATACATATTTGTACATGGTAACTTAATTCCAACAAAATAA
The DNA here is from genome assembly GCF_002938485.1 of Sitophilus oryzae. NCBI lineage: Eukaryota > Metazoa > Arthropoda > Insecta > Coleoptera > Curculionidae > Sitophilus > Sitophilus oryzae. The sequence goes on from NW_022147124.1 coordinate 576,147, forward strand.
TCTCTGAATTAAAAGCCTGCAAATAATTGAAATGAAACCGAAAAAAAATTGTTTTTATGAAAATTTGAAGTACTCCAAAATACTGTTACGTCAGCCGCATCGGCTGCCGATGGGTCTCAATAAACTATCTTTCTCGTGCTTATAGATACTCATAAGACTTTTTTGTCGCGCTCGTTTAAAATCTTTATTCGCATCTGGCAAGTATTAAATCCCATTGAATTCGTCTGGCAATTAACACATATTTTTTTATATCATCTAATAAACACGCTGTAAAAATTTTAGAATGTCTAAAGTATGTTTTTCAGGTGTAATAAGTAAACATATTTGGAATGGTCTGGTTACACTTTAAACCCGAAAAAAAAGTCTCGCACACTTATTTCTAGGTTAAATAGATGCTAAAATTTAAGAATAAACAAATTTCAAGTTGCCTAAAGAATGTTTTTTGGATTTATTTTTTTGCAAATGTTATGGGTTGCGCAGTAGCGAAATACCACCAACCCCCCAGCCAGACTTAGGATTCTGGGTTCACAAGTTATTAAACTTTATTTTTTTTGTTATTCTCACTTGCCTAAAATATGTTCTCTAAATATGTCGCCAGCTTTCCGGCTATATTATTAATAGTCCAACATACCTGCCGAATCAGTTTTTTCAATTCCATCTGTAATAACCGTATATAATACTTCTTTCCTTTCAACATCTTCTGAGTTCTTCATTGTACCAGTATCTACTCACGGTTTTTTTATATGTATTGAAATTTGCAGTTTCAGAACATCTTATAAGTAGGGGTTATTATTTATAGCACTTTTTCAAGTAAAGCTTATCTTCTCGCAATTAAAATAAAAATAATAGGAACTAACAACTTTGTCAATATATAAAAACTAAATCAAATACCCAAAAAGTTTTGTGTTTGTGTTATTCTTTTGATAAAGAGTATGATTGCAGTTTTCTAATTTCCTACATAAACAATGCATAATGAAAGGTTTAGCTAATTTAAATCCCATATAAATAATTAAGATAATATATGGGATTGATAGTTTTACCTAGTTTCATCCATATTTTCGTGCATTTACAAGATGTGTTAGTCCCAAAAGTTTCATATTAAATTATTTATTACACAAGTCACTTTTTTTGAAAACGCTTGTTTCTAAATTTCGATTACTAGTGGATCATCTCAGGTAAAATAAATTATAGGGAGTGATGCCATGTAGTAATGCTAATAAAAATATTTTATGTATCTATTATTTTGTAATGAAAAAGGGTCCCGAAAATTTCGAATAAAATGGTAGGAATATTTTTAAATTTCTAGTTTACCATGAAAAGAAATACTGCACGTTTTCTGTTTTACTTCTTTAAACATTCTGAACTAATACCATAAATTAAAAACCGAACTGAAGTTAGAATTTTCTCATAAATATTTTCATTGTTATTATCTAAACAATCTTATAAGTACTTAGTTAACATAACTAAATCATTATTTAACATAAATTATCTCTAAAAAAATTGAAACTCATGCTGTTGTACTTTCTTTACCAAAATAATATTTTAAATTTATTATTGTGATAATATACACGGGTTTCTTAGATTTTAGATTATATGTTATCTTTTAATATAAAAATTTAAACACCAAACTACTAACAATAGCTAAATGTCATTATTTCTTGCAAGAAAAATATAACACAATATAGATAATGCATGTTTATAATCATTGATAGAATTACTTCATAAAGGTACCTGCTGCATCTATCTAAATTATTCTCAGCGTTACAGCATAGTCGCTTCGTTTGAAAGTAACGTATTTATTGAATTAGTAATCCGGTATTTCACCATAATACACACCAAAGCACTTCACTTTCAAGACGCGCGCGCGTTTCGCTAACCATGTTAGCATCATCAGTAGATGATTAAAAGTAAACTGTTACCTGCAAGCGTTTATGCCGGGTGCGTCTCAAAAGTGGCTCACCCCTATAACTTTTTTTTCTTTTTTTTATTTTTTCAGTTAAAAAAAGCGAGATTTGGTATGATAGTATATGGCATAAATTAGGATTGATTGATGTATTTAGTTGTTTTTGGTCACTTCCTGTTTCACCGAAAATTACTACAACTTTTGATTTTTAAATGGCACCCTAGGTATTTTTTTAGTGTATTCGCTAGAAAATGACATTCTGAATAGAATGACATATTCAACTTTTGACATTGTCGCTTAATAAAAAATCGTATTTTAAATTTCAATCTAGAGTGCCATAGCTATGTTAAAAACACAAATTTTTATTCAAGGAGCCTTTCAAAATAGATTTGATACTCTAATGTTTTTAGTATCATGTCTTGACCTGTTAAAAGATGCCCAAATCGTATTTTTAATCATATCTTTTTTTTTTCAAATGGAACGAGGGTGGCTCATTGGCATATTTGGAAAAAAACATTTTTTTTACGAATAATTTAATACCACTTCAAATAAACCATAGGCGCAAATGTCAAAAGTTGACATATGATATATCATTCTATTCAGATTGTCATTTTCTATCGAATAAAGTAAAAAAATACCGTGGGTACCATTTAAAAATCAAAAGTTGTAGTCATTTCCGGTGAAACAGGAGGTGACCGAAAACAAATGAATACGTCAATCAGTCCTAGTTTATGTCATATACTAAAATACAAAATCACGATTTTTTAACTGAAAAAGTAAAAAAGCTATAAGGGTGAGCCACTTTTGAGGCGCACCCGGTATAGGGTGAGTCTTAAAAAAATGCAAATATTTTTAGAGGTAGTATATTTCGACAGCAGAAACACTAGAGACTCAGAGATTACTGATTTATAGATAATTCTTACTGACTAGATATCCGATCTCATTAGTCTTCTAAGTGGTGTGAATGAGAGACTCAATAGATTTTACACTCTCTTCGAAACAACAACACGACCAAATTCTCGTCCCGCCTAACGTCGCTTAACTTCGTATATCGATCCGAAACCTGTGTTTCGACGTAATTGAATACTTTAGTCATTAAAAGAATTACCTATCTTCAAATATTACTATAGTTTTTAACTTGACTTATTTACTAGTATCTAGGGTATATCGTTCGTTAGCCAAATATTATTTTTTATTTAACAATTTTGCGAAACTTTTACTATCATAAGAATATTTGCCAAAAACTTACTTAAAGCGAACAATAATGAGAATTTTCGTAATAACCTCTAAGCTTATAAAACATGACGCAACAGAAATAAGGAACTTAATTTTTTTAATATATTTAATACATACATATGTTTAATGAAGATAAAATAACAACGTCAAAGTAAATTAACGTTAGTATTTAAGCGAGGCAGCTTATTTTAGGCAGTTTGCTTTATAAAGCAAGTGGTTTTACTTATAATAACAATTATTCCCCAATGCGATAAAAATGAATATTTTGAACAGAATCAAATTATTATATTAGGATTAAACATCAATATGAACAAAATGGACTATACGAGTACAAGGTAAAAATTTATTCCAAATTAATACAGTTTTACAAGAAGAAACGATGTGGATTTTGTCGTTCAGTGAATAAGTTAGTTAATATTAGTAGTAAGTACTGTTGGCTAAAAGGTTTTCAGATTATTTAGGAATAATAATTTAGACTGTTTTATAAATAAATGTGAAAAATATACACGATTGATGAAACTAGATTTTTAAATGAAACATAATTGATCCAGTTTTTTATAAAAAAAGCTAAGTAAAAAAGGCAATTGAGCAAATAATAGTGGTTGATAGTATAAGTTCAAACCACTATTACCTTTAAAAACTGTTGGTTTTATTTACAGCAGACAAGAAAAATTCTATTATGTTAAAACTGTCCAGACCTAATGAAAAATATATTAACAACAAAAACAGCATAGATTATATGGTTCATATTAGCATCTTATATTTTAATTTATTTCTGTTAAATGTGATAAAGACTGTGACAGAACTTATGAAATTTCATAAAGAGTCTTTTAAATGAATGAGATTTTTTTAATACCTTGTTGAAATAAAGTTTAGTGTTAATATGGGTTATTAAATTACGATAAGAGAAGTGGGTCCCCCTGTTAGATCTAGTTTTGGGTAGAGATTTTAGTATGTACAAAGTGTACAATCATTATATTCAGGTCAATAAGATGAGAACAATTACAAGATCGAAAAAAAGGAGTCAAAGACAAATGGAGAATGACGATCGATGAAATTTTGGCAAGGTCAATCTCTAGACATCGTTTACTAAAAATTGACACAAAACTTGTCAGTAATTAAAACTTATACAGAGGATAATGAAAAATTAAAAAAGGATAGAACGTTTTCAGACACACAAATCTATTTCCAAAAAAACATGTTCTTTTAAAAATCATTTTTACTAAATATAAAAATAAATTACAACCTTCTTAAGGCCCACTGACAGTAGGCGCCATTAAAAAATAAGGAAGAGTACGTGCTAAGTTTATATTATTATATTACTAGCTAAAATTATTATCAATTGTCATTCCCAAGCCCCCCCGTATCGTATAATATATAATATTTCCCAAGCGTATGAAATATAGTGTCAAATTAAGTGACTCCCTCCGACTTACAAGCTCGCCATAGCCATTGCCTAAACATGTAAATCCCGACCCAAGACTGTCTCTTTCCGATATGGTATATAACGTATTGGCATGAAAAGAAATTTTACCTATCTAAATTAGACTTATTTCTTTTAGGCATTTCTTCAAACTCAGGAGACTTTTAGTGATCTTTTAGTATTGTTGAAATACCAAAGGATGCGCCCAATAAGACATTTTATGAGCGTAAAATGCAAAAGCAATATATTTTCTGCGTCTAAAGGATGAAACAATGTTATCAAACAAACAAACAGACCGTCATAACTCTTAATACGTAAGAAAATATTACCCATTATGTTTTACCTTACTTACATATTAAATATAGGTTATATTAACAATCTACAGACAACCACAATATTATTTTACATGAAGGTCAGAAGAACTAAAACGCGGTCATCAGCCGAAAGAGATTGTAAAAGAATCTATGATTTAGTCAATCGAAATCTTTCGACTGAGTAAGTTCAAAAGAATCAATATTTTAGAATTATTAATTATATTGTTTTAATATTTTTCAGGCTGACACATATATAGAAAAGTTAAGTTTGTTTTGGAATAAATAAGTACCTAAGTACCATTCCCCATTGGATTCTAGAGTTCACTGAAAGGCAAGATTTTTTTATCACGGAAATATGGCACCAGAGACAAGATTTAAGAAAAAGAGTCAAAGAAACCTACGTAAGAGAATTATGAGATATGCACTCAAACGGTTTTCAAAGTTTTTTCCAGAAAGTAATTATTCTATTCCGCCAGTTTTATTATCCTGAAAATAAAGTTATTCATAAACCTCAATCATATACTCGATGCTATGTAATACAAAAGCTATATATACTCTATAATAAACATTATTAAAGTTATTAGTTTTTTTCTCTCTTACTAAGTCTTATAGTATTGGTAGTCAAGAAAAAAGATAGTTAAGTATATCTAAATATAAAATAGTCACATGATGATGTAGTTGCCAATATTTTAAATAATCTTCTAACTAGTTTAGTCTCATCATCAGATCGTGGAATTCACCAGGGCAGAGACAGGTGAAAAATGGTAGAACATTCGCCAACCAAACCAAACCAAACATTCAACAAAACCGAGGCAAAAAGTCAGAGCTGTAGTGGATCTACTACCATCTAAATATAACGGGATTGACGGACGAAGTACAGGTTCTGTCAATATGCAGAAGAAACGACAGAACACATATTAGTTAGAACAATTAGTTTAATATTAGTTAACAATAATTGCAGCAAATTGCTGAAAGCTCGTAAGTTAGGTCAGGGCTCGAAAAGCCCCATCTTTTCATGATATTTTGACGACGTTTTCTGCACTATGAAAGTCCATCATCAACGTCAAAAAAATCTTCCAATTTAAATGAAATAAAACAATCTAACGACACACAAAAGTGTGTAGTTAGATTGGAACAAAGCCAACTTGACCGTGTACTACACATGTCACTGCGACAGTTAGTTTTGACGTAGAAACGTCAAAAGTTGATGTCGGCCGATCGCGACCAAATTTGGTGGGTAGGCTATATGAGCGACGGTGCACACGGTCCAACCCTGCAAAGTTGGATACGTCATTTCGTTTACATCTTTATCAGGATGGGACTAAAGAATATTGAACAAAAATGTGGGTCGATTTCGGCATAATTGGGGAGGGGCTACAGGATGACGCCCTCGACGTTTCGAACCCATACTTCTAAGTGGACGAAATCATCAGGATTTTGGCACGTGGATAGAGGGATCCGAATGGAGTCTTCAAACGAAGAGACGGGCGAATGGCCATACGGACATAAGAATAGGCAGACAGACGGACATTTTAATACAAATTTTGTGAAAGTGAATCAAATAATTTATTAAATTTAATTTATTAATAGATGTTAGTAAGAAGTATCAGTTCAAATACACAATTTTTTTTTAATTTTACGGGGGTAATCTGAGAAGTCCTCATATTCGAAGGCGAAAAGCAACTTTGAACGAACAGCTTTGTTCAGCTACCTTTACAAAATTTTGCCAATAGTTTCTCTATTACCAATTTGATGCAAATTGAAAACTATGGTGGCCTACCAAGAGCTTCACCACGCATTTAAAGTAAATGAAAGCTGTATCATGTATGACGGTGTCACTTCCTATTAGTAAATGACATAATGGCATAATCTCACCACATCTTATATCAATACTAATTGACTTAGATCCTTACATTAGTATATCTGCTTAAAAATCTAATTAGAAAATCGTTTGAATCTAATACAATAAGCATCAAACCAACTGCTTAAACAATAATATCAGTCCTATCAATATTCAACTTGTACAGGGTGTCCCTTTTTGGTGAATTTTATGGTGTTTCTCTTTTAGGAGTAAAGCTTCATTCAGAACCTCGCAATTAGTGGAATAAATTAGTGGTCAAATTAGCGTAGATGTTTGTTCCTCTAACTTGAACGTAAGCATTCAGAACATCAAAATTAGTGGTAGGAATTTTCAATTAGTAGAAAAAGTTAACAAACTTTTTACTTTTCCACTAATTATACTTCAAAATTTGCGAGGAATTTCATTTTGGCCTTTGATTATCATTCGTCAACAGAAAATGTTGTTCCTCTTCTTCTTTTTCTTTTAAAAGGCGTATCGCCTGTTTAGTTCCGGTTTCCTCCTCGTCTAAGCAACTCTTGCGAGGTTGACTGCCAACTGTCTTGCCAACGTTTAGGTGGTCGTCCAGTAGGTCTTCTGCCATGGGGTACGTTGTTGCGAATTATTATGGCCATTCTGTCGGGGCCCATTCTATTGACATGCTGGTTCCATCTCTTCTTCTCTGCCTTATCCATCTGACAACGTCGTTTGTTTGGCACTTTTCTCTTATGTCTACATTTCTCTGTCTGTCCCTCAATGTGTATCCAGTTATCATTCTTAAGGTCTTCATTTCAGTAGTTCGTAGGATTCTCTTTGTTACTGATGTTTCAGCTCTGGTTTCCGCACCATATGTCATCACTGGTCGTATGCAGGTTTTGTATATTCTTGACTTACATTCTGTACTCAAATGTTTGTTTTTCCATATGGGATATTTAAGATGTCCTGATATTGCGGCAGCTTTATTGGCTTGTTTCCTTACTTCTTCTTCCAGGAATCCTGAGCTTGTAATTTTGCATCCGAGGTATTCGAATGACATTATCTGATCAATAGTTTTGTTTTTTATTACCAATTTGCACCGTAGAGGCTCCTTTGTAATGGTCATGCATTTGGTCTTATTTGTGGAAATTTGCATGTTAAGTTTTTCTGCCTGTCTGTTAAAAGCTTGTAGCATTCTTTGGAGGTCGTCCTCTGACTCTGCAATAAGTACTGCGTCATCGGCATAGCATAATATGTTTACTTTATGCATTCCCATTCGATATCCTAATCCAGTATTCTTGACGGTTTTTATTACTTGATCCATGATTGTGTTGAATAACAGAGGGCTGAGACTGTCGCCTTGGCGAATACCAGTTGTAATTCGAAGATGCTGCGTTAAGGTAAAGTTTGTTCTTATTTGGGTTGTTGTGTTTGTGTTTAAGTCCTTGATAAGTTCTGTGAGTTCTTTCGAGACATTACTGCTTTCCAAGATGGTGATGATGTCTTTTAGTTGGACTCTATCAAAGGCCTTTGTTAAATCTATAAAACATAGATAGGCTGGAAAGTTATATTCTACGGATTTTTCAACTAGTTGCCTGAGTATGGATAGTGCATCGGTAGTTGATCGGTTTCTTCGGAATACTTGTTGTTCCTCGCTTATTGGCACTATTAAGGAGATTTTGTCCCCAATGATCTTAGTCAGAAGTTTTAGCGAGGTGCTCAGTAATGCTATTCCTCTATAGTTTGCTGGGTCTGTTTTATCTCCCTTTTTAAAAATTGGTATTGTTATACTTTGTTTCCATTCTTCTGGTATTTTCTTATGTTGTAATATAATGTTAAACAGTTTTGCGTATTCCTCTATGATAGCCGTGCCTGCGGTTTTTATTAGCTCGTTTGGTATTTTATCTTGATTAGGAGATTTTCTATTTTTAATTTCCTTATTGTCTCTTCTACTTGCTTGTAAGTGATTTGCACATGATCTTCTATATTATCTCTTGGGCTTGTCTCTTGTGCTTCCATTGGTTCATCTGTTTCTGCGTATAAGTCTCTGAAATATTTTTCCCACGTATCTTCTGCAATTGTTCTTAGTTGTATTGTTTCATTTGTTTCTCGTTTCAAACCCCTCAACATCTTCCAAATAAGTTTTGGAAGAGTTTTTTTTTTGGATTCGTTTGGTTCGGAAAATGTTGTTGAAAAAACAAAAAGTTTATTGTTTTATAAGCTTAATATTAGATTTTCTCTATGGATACAACTGATTACTGCAAGCTGTTGCTAGGATATTCTATTAATTTTAATTGTGTTTTTTAGACATTGTGAATGATCGTAAACTTAAAAGTATAAGGTGTAATTGGAACCACTAATTTATGCAACTAATTGCGAGGTTCTGAATGAAGCTTTAAGATACAAAGATGCGGTGTGCACATCAATGTACGTACTTTTTATAAAACTGAAAATGTTACACCAAGCCCACGCCCTCTTGATTTTGAAATACAAACTTGAACTTGAAATATTTTGTTGTTGCATCGTATCTCAGTTAACTTCTCGGGCCCCATAGACTTTTTTTACGCAGAAATCGGTGGTTTAAATTGATTTTCGCTGGGTGCTGTCTTACTTGAAATATACCAAGATAACCAAGATATGAGAGGTGTCGAAAAATGCAAACCTTTCAAATTCTCCTCATATTTCAGGAACTAAATATCTAGGACAAATTTATGTGTAGCATCCTTAGTTTCATAAAAATGTAGCACAGTGATGTGAATACCGCATCTTTGTATCTCTCTGTACACTAAAACTTAATTGAGTAACACGCGATTAACAGTAACATAACAAATATTTATTTATAATTGTAATAATGTTATTAAGTAAGTAATACTGGATTTTTTCAAGTTAATACCAATGGAAAATTTTACAGAATAGTACAGAGGTACAAAGTGTCTCAAAAGTAACAGAAATATGTTTAATATTAATAAATTTGAAAATAAAATACTATTTAGGTGATAACCACTTTCTGAGCACTTTTAATCCTTTTGAAACCGTTGAGGTTCTGTTAGTTCCTTTTATTCTCTTTATTTATTGTTTCTGAAGACGCGACATATAGGAGATATAGGAGTTCAGAGAATACCAGAAAAATGCAGATTGAGTAGAGAATAAGAAAAAAGGAGAGGAAGTGAAAAGAAGCTGCGTATATCACTACAACTTGGATAACTTTAACTAAATCAGCATATACAGTGCTTTTATTTTAGCTGTGAACATAAAGCTAATATAGCGCAATAATGATATTCTGCTTTGTTTATTTATAAATTCAATGCTGATAGATTTGAATGAATAGTCTGCAATCAACAATAACTACGCTATAAAAAAATAAATGTTTGGTTTTACCAATAATTTATTTTGATTAATTAAAAATAGCTCTTGCTCCAGAATTGCGAAAAATACTAATTTTAGATGAAAAAATATCTTCAATTTTATTTCATGTTCATTCATTTTTTGGTGAAACAACTGTATGACCTTTCAATATAGTCAATGGATGATAAAATAATGATTATGACACTGACAACAGAGAGTGATTTAGAAATTACGATGATTAATGGGGCCTATGTTAACAAGTTAAAATAAAAGCACTATATATATTTCCATTATCTGGGGACAACTTATATTATGAGAAAAATAAATACAAAATACAAACTAAAATAGCGTAATGGGTTACTGCGATATACTTACTAAATCAGATTGGATTATTGAGGTGGATATCAGTCTACTCCACTACATCCTTTCATTTATTGCAGTCCTCTTCTCCAATCTCTAATTTATATCTATCTCTAATTCTCTATATCTATCTCTAATTTACATTTTCCGCTCCAATCCTTTTCCAAAAGTCTACCAAACTGGAGTTTAAATTATCCATATAACTCATTGTCTATGGCCTATCATTGCCTAATATAAAGATATTGCACATTTTCCAGGTTGTCGCACTCACATAAAATGGATTCTGTCATTTCTCCTTCAGATTGACAAAATCCGCACATGGTGTCATCCGTCAATCCCATCAGCTCTTGATACCTATTAAGTTTACAATACTATGCTGGTTATATCCACTGGTAAAGGTATGTTGATTGACGTTGGAAATCAGTGTTTTTCATTTTAATAGTTACATATTTGAAAAAATATCGGACATCACTAAATTCTCATCTTCATCATAGTTTACTAGTGTGTTAGAAAAATATTTCTGCCAAATAATTTAGAGACCTTGTTACATTAAAAGCAATACATTTAATCTTTTCAATATTCTGGTTATTTTTTTAAGCAGAAAAAAAATGAAATACTAGTATTTAAAAAGACTTAGATGTCTTAAGATATTTGCATTTATTAGAGACACGTTATAAAATTTTGATTTGTTCCAAAAAGCACGCCCTTGCCTTAATGAACAATGAAATATGTAATATTTGTATTTGTCGTAAAATTGCGTTAAATGTCATAAATGGTCCTATTAATCCTTCTACACACAGAAAACGTAGTACACAATAAGGAATTGCGCTCTACGTATATAGACAACTATTTTTAGGTTTATTTAAAAATGCGGTTTGCTTAACTCCACATTATACGGTTCTGAAACTGCAAACGAGCTACATTACAGAACTACACCTTAGGCATTTCTACTAAACATGTCGAAGAGGGTAGTCGATGCTCACGATGAATATTTTGATGCAGAAGCAAATCAAAAGTTAGTGTACCAAATAGAGAATGGAGATGAATCGCTCGCAAAATCTCGTAAGTGGTACCTATTGTACTGCCATAGATTGGTATATTCATTTATTGCAGTGTTTGACAATAAATGTTTTAAAAGAAAATATTATGAATCTAAAATTCTATAAATTTAAACGATGTTTCCTTTTGATCAAACATTTGTTTGACTTTTAGTGCCTTCCTTTGGTATTCGCCATTTTCAAGTGTTCATTTACTTTACTCTTGGATTCTTGGCGTTTGGGTTTAGAGTTACTTTGTCGATTGCAATAGTGGCAATGACTGACCCTATGGTCAGCAGTAATCCGGATATTCCAGTAAGTATTGTTTTGTTTTCAGAATAATAATTTAGGATTACTTACATTAAAATACATATATTTTTTAGAATAATTATTTATACCAGGTGAGACTTAAATAAATACAAATAGTTTTAGGGTTAGTATCTTTCGACCCCAGAAATGATTTTTTGGCAATGTGGCAAAATAGGTTAAATTTACAAGAAAGAAAACCTAGAAATGATTCAGTGGTTCTCAACATTTAAGCAAAAAACTTTTTTTTTTAATTTTTAAAAGAAAATAACTCGGTTATTTTGGACTTATTTGAAAAACGGTAAAGAAAAAATATGTTTATTTTATCGAGATCTACCAGCTCCGAAAATATTTGTACCTATTTCAGACTCACCCTGTATATATATTTTTAGAATAATTTTCGATTGTCAATTCTACTTTTAACTCATATTTTTTATTTGTAGACATATTCTGAATGGACCAACAAAAACGTAATTTTATCATCCTTCTTTTGGGGTTATATCATGCCGCAGTTATTTGCTGCCTGGATGGCTAAAAAGTTTGGCCCTAAATGGTTTCTTATTGGAAGTACAGTTATTCAGTCCATTTTATGTAAGAAAAATAACTTAAATTCAAATTTCAATATGTACTTTAGATACCAATATTAGCTAGCAAATACAGGGTGTTCCGAACTGTATTCCGGAAACTTCAACATCATATTCTGCAAATAAAAACAATTCAAAAAGTTCGTATAAATGTATGTCCTAAAATGCTTAGTTTCGAAGATACAGGGGGTAGAAGTTTCATTTTTATTTCGATTTTTTCCATATAATTTTTGCAGTAACGTCAATATCTGGATGAAAATTGGTGTCTGGAAGTTTTTTGTCATGAGAAATTTGATTTCTATGTCAATATGACTCCTATTTGTAGGGGGCGCCACCTACCTGTGTTTTAACAATTTTGAAGGGCAATAACTTTTCGTTCGTACCTGTATAAAACTACTGAGTAAAAAAATATACATTTTTGTAACTTTTTACGTAAAAAATGTCTCTTGGTAAATATCGCTACGAGCAATCGTTTTCAAGATATTTAGAATGGAAATAGTCAATACATGTCATTATTGACAAAAAATAAACACGTTAACACAACGTTGAGTAGATCGTCGAAAAATTGATGATAAAACAGCTTCTGTTGAACTTTTGGCACAAAAGAAAAATTAAAATTTATTATTTTAGTCTAATAACTATTTAGTCAGCATGCATGTTTAATTTATGTCAACAGGTAATAAATTCGATTCCAAATATCTCGAGAACCATTACTCGTAGCGATTTTTACCAAGAGACCTTTTTTACGTAAAAAACGTCGTAAATGTATATTTTTTTATGCAGTAGTTTTATACAGGTACGGACGAAAAGTTACTACTCTTCAAACCAGTTAAAAAATACGTAGGTGGCGCCCTCTACAAGTAGGAGTCATATTGACATCAAAATCAAATTTCTCATGTCAAATATCTCCCAGACACCAATTTTCATCAAAATATTGAAGTTACTTCAGAAATTATTTGGAAAAAATCGAAATAAAAATGAAACTTCTACACCCTACATCTCCGAAACTAAGCATTTTAGGACATACATCTTATACGAACTTTTTTACCTATTTTTATCTGCGGAATATGCTGCCGTAGTTTCCGGAATAGAGTTCGGACCACTCTGTATATTAAGATATAACATTATACAGCTCTTAACATTTTTAGATATTACTACTGCCGTACACAGCCGCTCGTTTTGGGTCCACTGGAGTTATAGTAAGTCGGATTTTCCAAGGATTATCACAAGGTTTTATATTTCCCTCTTTTGCTTATCTTCTTTGCCAATGGGCGCCTATAGAAGAAAGATCTAGGCTAGGATCAACTGTATTTGCTTGTAAACTACTAAACCAGAAAGTTGTTGTTTATTAATAATATTTACAATCTTATATTTTTAGCTGGAAAACTTGGGACAGTATTTGCAATGTTCTTAACTGGAACAATTTCTGCCAGCAAATTTGGCTGGCCTCTGGTATTTTACGTGTTTGGTGGCTTAGGTTTGTTGTGGTGTATTTTAATGGTTTTCTTTGGTTACGACTCGCCTGGTGTTCACCCAACAATTAGTGCACAGGAAAAAAAGTTTATCGAAGGAAGTTTAGGAAAGAGTGAAGATAATAAAGTAAATACCGTCTTAATACAAATGTTAGTAAATAATTAATGTAAATATTTCGATTGTAGCATGACAAGACTCCTTGGAAAAAGATATTAACCTCAAGGCATGTCTGGGCACTTCTATTAGCACAAACTGGAAACAACTATTGCTTCTGGACACTAGTGATGCAAATCCCAACTTATATGAACTACGTAATGCATTTCAACATGAAAAAAGTTAGTAGTGTCAAAACTGTTCGCGTCGTAGACTTATATACTTATTATCATTTCAGAACAGTTTGCTCTCTTCTTTACCATATTTGGCATTGTGGGTCTTAAGTAATGTGTTTGGCGTTATTTCTGATGCTGTAGTAAACAGAGGAATTGTAAAACGAGGTGCTGCTAGAAAATTATTTACATCAATTGGTAGAAATAATATGTCATTAAAAAACGTAACACATAATAGTATATTCATTTTAGGACTAATGATACCAGCTGCAGCATTAATTTATTTAGGATATACGGATTCTAGTCAGCCATTGCAAGCCGTGGTACTTCTAGTTGTAGCTGTAGGATTTAATGCAGCCTGTTTTTGTGGATTTACTATTAACCATATGGATCTCTCTCCCAATCATGCCGGCAGTCTGATGGGTCTTTGTAATGCATTCTCTCAAATTGCTGGTGCTGCAGCACCATTAGTAGTACAATTGATAGTGAAAAATGAGGTATGTATATACTTATTCATACTTTAGAAATATACGGGGTGTAAAAAAAGATGGTGTACCAAATTTCAATCGGTAAAAAATTTCTACAGATAAAATTACCAAGTTCTACAGAGCAAAATAAATTATAAAATTCCTATGAACATATGCCCTAAGATGCTTTCTAAGGAATTTATAATCCTTGAATGCCTTTACAGCCCTTACCCTTTTACATCATATATTTATACTTTATTTATATACAGAGTGGCCCATCGAAAACGTTCCGCAAGGCATAACGGCCAGGATATTTTTTTTCAAAAAATCCAAAAACACGTCAATTTTGTTTGTGAGGGGGGCAACTTTTGCCCCCAAAATGATTGCAAAATCTTCAACCCTCTAAGCGGGTGTGTCATCCCCCAATTTTTTTCAAATGGGAAGGGGTGTCAAGTGGTACCACAATGAAAAGGGCTTTTTATTCTCTATACTTTCCCGCTTGGTTTTTGAAAATCGGTCGAGTCATTGAGATAATAAGGATAAATTCCTTCGACCAATTTGCTGTTTTTTCTTATTATTTCTAGATGTTTATGCATTTTTTCACTTGCCACAAGGTTAAACGATCAGGTGCGGCAGTTGCTAGATAGCTGTTCTGTGACTTGTGCGTTGAAGTTCTTCTCAATATCGTTAAACTGACCCAAAACAGAATTTCCAAAAATACCAGCCCACACGTTCAATTTCTGAGGGTTTTGTGTGTGCACCTCGTGAAAAACCCCTCAGCCCAGTACCGACAGTTATGCCGATTAACTACAGTGTTCAAAAAAAAAGTACACTCATCCGAAAAACACACATTAAATAGGAAATTATTATCATTCGCCACTCGTTCACTCACAGTTTCACAAAATTGCAAGCGACGATCAAAATCGTCTTCGTTGAGTTCTTGTACCAACTGAATTTTGTACGGGTGGAACTTGTGTTTTTTTAATATCCTTTGGACACTGGTACGATTCACGCCGGCTAATTTTGCATTAGCTAATTTTCTTGTACTCAGCGTACTATCCATGGCAACTTGGCCCAATACGAATACCTCCATAGCTTCATTTACTACAGGGTTTTCCCTTTTTATTTTGCTACTAACTCGCGAACAATTTTGCCATAAAGGTGTTTTTCAGGATGGCATTCACTGAATATCTGCGGAACCCGATTGCTACATTCATTATTTTTAAAATAAAGTTCGATTATTTCCACTTTTTCTGCAAGTGAGTACACCATAATTGTTAGTTTAACGATATTTAGAAGAACTTCAACGCACAAGTCACAGAACAGCTATCTAGCAACTGCCGCACTTGATCGTTCAACCTTGTGGCAAGTGAAAAAATGCGTAAACATCTAGAAATAATAAGAAAAAACAGCAAATTGGTCGAAGAAATTTATCCTTATTATCTCAATGACTCGACCGATTTTCGAAAACGAAGCGGGAAAGTGTAGAGAATAAAAAGCCC
The DNA here is from genome assembly GCF_002938485.1 of Sitophilus oryzae. Classification (NCBI taxonomy): domain Eukaryota; kingdom Metazoa; phylum Arthropoda; class Insecta; order Coleoptera; family Curculionidae; genus Sitophilus; species Sitophilus oryzae. The sequence continues at coordinate 592,236 of NW_022147124.1, forward strand.
TTTTCATTACGGTACCCCTTGACCCCCCTTTCCATTTGAAAAAAGTTGGGGGATGACACCCCTGCTTAGAGGGTTGAAGATTTTGCAATCATTTTTGGGGCAAAAGTCACAGGCCCCTCACAAACAAAATTGACGTGTTTTTGAATTTTCTGAAAAAAAATACCCTGGCCGTTATGCCTTGCGGAACGTTTTCGATGGGCCACCCTGTATATATATTTATACTTTAAAAAATAGCATACATGGTAGCGCTGCTCACGATAAAAAGAATATACAGGGTGTCCCAATATTCCGTGAACATAAAACTACTACGTATTTTTGGAATCAAAATAAGGTCATTGGACACAATTTACCTCTGTACGAAAGTACTTCGTTTGTCCGCTAGAGGGCATCAAACTTTAAAAAAATAAACACATTTCTTTCAGATATTTTAAAAGTCGTTATTCCGATTTGAATGAGTTTTTGGGTGACTAGGTTTTGCTAAGTCTTAACATTTGACTTTCACAAAAATCAAGAAAAAAGTACGGGAAGGGTGAAAAGTGCCCCCACCCCTACATAAATTTCAGTATAAATATTTTCCAACTCCACCAACGACAGATTTTCTTTTCGGAAAATGGCTCATCTAGTATTTACTGTATTTTTCTTATCTCTAAACCAAGAGACAAAAAATATAGCAAATACTAAAAGACCATTTTATGAAAAAAAAAAATCGGTCGGATGTTGAGTTAGAAAATATTTATACTAAAATTTATGTAGGGGTGGGGGTAGTTTTCACTTTTCTAGTACATTTTCTGGATTTTGATGAACACCAAATGTTAAAGCACAACACCAAACGAAGCACTTTTGTATAGGAGTAAATTGTATCTATTTAACTTATTTTGATTCGCCAAAAATACGTAGTAATTCTATGTCCACGTAATATTGGAATACCCTGTATATTTTCATTTTCTGTTTTTCAAATAAGATTAAAATATATTATACAGGGTGAGTTTTCTACTATGTTCTCTATGGGTATCTCGGAAACTACTGGAATTGCAGTTTTGTGGGGTCATAAATATGCGCCTTTCAGATTTTTGAAAAAGTTCATGGCTTACTAGATATTTTGAAAAAAAAAACAAATTCCGGCTATTTTATAAATGGTCGCTAATTCCATTATAATCTATTTTAAACAAAAACATTTTAGATAAAAGTTGTAGATAATCACATCTAAATGATACTGTTTTCTCCGTTTCTCTCTAAAGCCTGTCATTTTTGACATATGACACAAACTTATGTTTTTTGAAATGAAAACCATAGATGGCCATGACTTCATAAAAAGCGCCATTTTTTAAGCTTTTCAGCGATATAAGTTATAATTTCTATTATAAAAAGCAAATAAAATTTTAAAAAATAAAAAAAAAATATTTGCATTTACTTAAGAATCACCCTGTATAATTTCTAACGTATCGCCAACCTGTAGAAAGTAGTTCAATGTCGAAATTATGTATTTTTAGAGTGATGTATTTCAATGGCGTAACGTGTTCTTCTTATCAGCGGGAATAAATGTTTTTACTTCTGTTGTATTTATAATTTTTGGTTCTGGAAGTGTGCAGTCATGGGATAAAGAAGAAGATAATAAAGATGAGGATTAGATTATTCCCATCAAACATTCCAACACCGTGCTTTAAATTAATATATTCTAACAATTCAGTTGACTGTGCTGTTATTTGGTGAAACTCCATAATGAAACGGATAAGATAAAACAAATGTTTAATAAAAAAATGTTTGTGCACTATGTGCGCATATTTGAAGCAAAACTTCTTACTAAGGCCGGTGTTTCACTATAAAATTTCTTTGTCAAAGATCTTTTGTAAAAGATATTTGATGAAAAATTTGACAGTATAATAAGGCTATTATTACACTATCAACATTCTTTGTCAAAGATTTTATTTGGTAAATGAATTTGACATGTATGATTTTATAAAATATTGTAGTAAATCTGTCAAATTTCTCATCAAATATCTTTTATAACGACAAAGACATTTTATAGTGCAATAGCCGCCTAATATGCAATATTTTATAAAATATTGTATACCTATTACACCATAATTTTTTTCATCAAAGACCTTTCATAAATGATCATTGACAAAGAATATAGTCTACCGGTCTGAAAGCTATTAAATTGAAGGATTTGAAGGACATGTTTGAAAAAGTGTATAGTTTAAAACCAAATCAAAAAGTAACAAATTAATAAATAATTTGATTCATTTTTACAAAATTTGTATTAAAATGACCGTCTCTCCGTTTGTATTGTGTAGTAATATACTAGTCACTACGTATTTCTAAGTCGTAGGCTGTTCTTACCACTTTGCGTCTCGCGTTGGTGTGTCACGACCTTGAATTTATACTCCCAGTGCCCTTTAAGAAGTTTCACTTAAACAACCGCTTCAATATAGTGGGATTTAATAAACATTTGTTTTATTTTTCGTTTAATTTATAGTATATTTTAAAAGCTGTTCTAGTTACAAAATGCTGTGATATATAATTAAAGTATAATGCAGTTTTTTTTTATAATTTAAGTCTTTCAAATGTCCAAGTCTCCTCTCTTATTAGCTTTCTTATAAAATAGTTAGTATAAGAAAGATTTGTGTGAATATTTATGCTACTATGAAGTTCTAATAAACTTATAGAATAACATGCTTCTAGTATATTTATATTTCGTAACAATGCTCCTATATTAAAATAAGTAGTATTATCAAAATTTAATAAATAAGCTTTGTAATTCAGCAATAAATAGTCATAAACATAAAACCTTTTCATTTATATCAACCCTAACTATTAATGTTCCATTAGTATTGGTTCCTAAACCAACTCCTTATTTGTACTCTATTATTATTAATTACCTTTAGAAGAAAATTAATGTAGTAGTTTCTCCAGGGTGGTTATTCTTAGAACTGAGGGAGATTCCAGAATACCAAAGAGAAAGTGCTTCCACTGGGATTTTTCGAGAGAACAAACATGGAGAACGCCTGTTGACATTTATAGCCTCAGTCTAGAGTATAATTTGTACAGAGCTTACGTGATGTTTCTATATTTTTTTGATATTAATTGTGGTTTTGTGATTGTTTTTAATAAAAATACCACGAATTTTATTAAGATATATAGTGAATTTTAGTAGACAGTAGTATCGAAAGACTAGTGAGAAAGAAAATCTAGGAACTAGTGGGATTGCAGTCGGAAGGGAACTTTCTTGAAATAGAAATAATACACTTTGTTAATTATCAAGCTTTCGGAATTTATTTATTCCTTCCTCAGGACATCAACGTGGTAAAAAAAACCTTCATAAAAACTACATCAAAAAATAGGCTTGAGGGATGCATTGAAAACTCCACAGTAAAAATATCGCTGACCAGTCAACCACAATAAGGGCTATATAGGCTATATGTATTATTATTTAAAACATTGGAAATAATTGAGAGATCTTCGAGTAAAATTCAATTGCGTCTCAATCTAGCGCATGAAGGCGCAAAACAACCGACATTTTCTATTCCGAAAATTTCTATTTCAAACCCTTCCGACTGCAACCCCACTAGTTCCTAGATTTTCTTTTATTGAATTTTTTATATATTGAATTTTATTTTTTTTAAGTATTTTAGTATTTTAGTTAATATTTGCAACAGTCCCAAAGTGAATCGTCACCAGTATCGTCACCCTTCTCATTTTTTATTTTCTATTATTAAAAATAGCGAAATTATCAACACGTGTTACACGCCAGGTATATGACCATAAAATGACAAAACAGAGACAACTGTTAAAAGCAATAATCATATGATATTATTTCCGTATTCTCATTGGACAAAGCAACTGGCAACAATGCATATCATGAAGCTCTCTAATTTATTTTCAAGAATACGTAATAGAATAGCAGTAGAATAGAACGATAAAATACTCCCCAGCACAGATAACATCCTCAGGGAGTGTTCTAATGGTTCTATTCTTTTACGCTCAAAAATCGGCTCTCTGAAATACTGTCATTCAAACGGATGTGCACAGACACCAGTGCTGGTTTTTACCCTAAAACCCAATGTTGCCACTTGTGCCGAATCCGCAGAACTAAGGCTCTTCTTCGCATTAATGGACTCCACTCGTATCCCTAGGTATAAATAAAGTTGTAAAGATTATTATCATTATACTCTGCAACGCTGGTTCATCAGATAGTTTTCAGTAGAACTTAGCCAGCAACTTAATTGAAAAAGCAAAATAAAAACACTAAATCACCACAATACACCAAAACACTTTTACTTTTACACTGGACGCGCGTTTCGCTAACCATGATAGCATCATCAGCAGATGATTATAAAATAAAGTACAATCTACAAGTTGAGCGTTTATATACTCGCTCCGTGGGCACCGAGTGGGCGTGGCAAAATCTAGCCAACCGAGTCAGAGCCAACTGAGCGTAACAGTTAGATTTCCGCCACTAGAGTAGTAGGAACAAAGAACTTGAAGGAATTGGACGGTTGACTCTGTTCATACTATCTTTACATTTATTAATTCTGATGCTTTCATATGCATCTAATTGCCTGTAATTTGAGACTTGTTTAATTAATTTTAAATTATTAAGATCTATATCAACAATATGTTCGGCAATTAAGATCTATATCAACAATATGTTCATTATCAACAATATGTTCGGCAACGCAAGATTTATCCGGTCTACCATATCTTATCTGAGCTAAATGTTCTGATAAATGAAATGATATGGTAGACCGGATAAATCTTGCGTTGCCGAACATATTGTTGATAATGAACATTGTATAGATCTTAATAATTTAAAATTAATTAAACAAGTCTCAAATTACAGGCAATTAGATGCATATGAAAGCATCAGAATTAATAAATGTAAAGATAGTATGAACAGAGTCAACGGTCCAATTCCTTCAAGTTCTTTGTTCCTACTACTCTAGTGGCGGAAATCTAACTGTTACGCTCAGTTGGCTCTGACTCGGTTGGCTAGATTTTGCCACGCCCACTCGGTGCCCACGGAGCGAGTATATAAACGCTCAACTTGTAGATTGTACTTTAGTTTATAATCATCTGCTGATGATGCTAACATGGTTAGCGAAACGCGCGTCCAGTGTAAAAGTAAAAGTGTTTTGGTGTATTGTGGTGATTTAGTGTTTTTATTTTGCTGTGTAACACCAAAGGTTCCAACTCTCAACTGTAAACTTAATTGAGTCAGACCGGCGTGTCTATGTTTCCTTAGACCGGGTTTAAGCACATGTATGATTCCAAGAACAAATATCAGTAGATGACTAGAACTGTTTATATTCACTCCTGTTCATTTTACCATATATAAAGAAACGTGCATTTACAGTTATAGGTCCTCAAAACAACCTAATGAGTAATCAATCTTTATATCATGTAAAATTAATCTTTGTAATATGCTTTTTTGTGCTGATGTTAAGTGTAATATATTACGTCATTTATATTAAGCTATAAGCCCAAATTAAACCAAAGATAAATTTTACAGTTGTAACAAAGCGTAGGAGTGACTAGCCTAAACCGTACCACCTTGCACAAAAGTTAACTGACTGGGTCATTGTGATTATTATGAGTATTAGGTTTGATCTCTTTCAAATTGAAGACTTCACTCCGTTATTGTTTCTTATAATGAATGTATTATACGATATCTTCTTCTTCTTCTAGTGCCAAACCATTAACGGATGTTTGCGATAACATTTTCCATCGCTTCTATATTATTCCTGGCGGTGTTTATTAACGACTGTACACATCTTGTTGGCCTATCCACTGCCTAACATTCCTCAGCCAAGACATTTCATCCTTCCGATACCCCTCCGGCCTTCGATTAACAGATGCAAGAATTGATATTTGGGGTTTCGCATTATGTACCCCAGGTATGCGGTTTTTTTCTTCTTAATCAATTCAAACAATTCGCGCTGTTTGTTGACACGTTTCAGAACTTCCTCATTTGTTAACCTAAGCCATCCAAGGTATCTTCAGAATGCTGCGATATAGCCACATCTCGAAAGCCTCTAGTTTATTAATGGCAGCTGCTTTCATTATGTCTAACTTTCCATACCATAAAGGAGCACCGACCATACGTGTAATATCTTAATCTAAGGTTTAGGTCAAAATCAGAACAGACAAGTACTTTTCGGAACCTCAAGAATGCCTGCCGAGCTTGTTCGATGCGACATTTAATTTCCTTATCTGATGTCCAATCTTCGGAGAGCCAGATACCCATTACTTAAATTTATCTACCCTTTCTATGTGCCTTGTATTAAATGTTATGATGGAGTTTTTAACCACATGTGGATTTCTGGATATTATCATAAATTTAGTTTTCTTGATGTTCATGTTTAAACCTATTGCTTTACTCTGTTCTCCTACCTTGTTGACCAGTTGTTGTAGATCGTGTATATTATCTGCAATCAAGGCCGTATCGTCGGCGTAGCGGATTTATCCACACAAAGTTAACTTTGACCCCCATTTCCACGTCTTCTCGAGCCTCTTGGAAATAGCCTCTGAGTACAAATTGAATAGGAGTGGAGAGAGCACGCAACCCTATCGCACCCCCCTTCTAACTTGTGTGGGATTGGACATGGTATTGGCCAATTTTATTTGTGCTGTTTGCTTCCAGTACAAGTTTTCGATGAATTGTATGTCTTTTGGGTCTATATCAAGCCTTTTAAGTAGCTGCATTAATCTGTGGTGTTGCACGCGAGCGAATGCCTTTTCATAGTCTATGAAACACAGGCACACATCCTTTCTCTGATCGTAGCAGTTCTGGACAAGCACCTGTGTTGCAACTATCGCTTCCCTTGTACCTAACCCTTGCCTGAACCCTATTTGTGAATCGCTTATGTCCCTTTCACATTTTTTGTAAATTCTCTGGTGTATGATTTTCAGAAATATTTTAGGGTATGGCTCATCAGGCTGATAAGTCTATGATCTTTACATTTTCTGGTATTTGTCTTCTTCGGCAGGGGGATAAAAGTAGAACGCACTATTTGGGGTAGGGATCTGACTCATATATAGTGTTAAATACTTTTGTAGTGCTGTTATTTAAAGGAGTTTAAGGATTTCTGCAGGAATATCATCTGGGCCAGCCGCTTTGTTATTTTTAAAAATCGGTAATATTAGATTTTATTTATACGATATCGTTAAAGATAAATATGAATTTGTTTATTAACTATAGCGAGTTTCATTTAAAAATAACAAAGAAGAATGAACTATTCACTATTATACCTTCACCGCTAAAAATTACTTTTAAAATGTTTATAGATATAAATTAATATCTAAACTAACAATGTTAATTTATACAGAGACAATGTAAAGAAATGATAAGGAAATAAGAACGCTAAAACATATAAGATCTATTTTATCTACTTAGATTTAAACAGTTTTCAGATTTTTCAAAGAACGGTGCTGTAATTTATTAAAATAAAAAAACTAAATGACGAACGATACTAGAGAGAAATATAATTATGCCGCTATTACCAAAGAATATATAGAGAAATATGAACAGAAAGAAGAATTTCAAGAAGATTTTAGTAATGCAGGTGAGATATATTTTTATTTGACATCTGTCTGAAAATAGTCTGGGTTTGCAAAATAAAAAGTTATTAAAAAAAAATTAAGAACTTTTTGTCGGTTGGGAAAATTTGTTTTACTAGGAAAAAGCCACTGAAAAACTGGTTCCTGTGTGGATTCAACTAGTGATGAGCAAATGCCAAGACGAAGACCTAAGACAAGTCCCTTCATCACTAGATTCAACGCAATAGTGTTGTAGTTGTTAAACATAAAACATCTTTATTATTTTGTAGATTTCTCTTCCTGGTTCGAAAAATACGGACTTTTTGAGATATATTATTTTAAATCTGTAAATAGGGGGGGTACATGGGTCAAATTCGACGCTTTTAAAGGGAAATACCCTTTTCTATAGGAGATAGACGAAAACTAATATCGATGTGCGATTTTCACCATCATGTTTTTGATAAAAATTGAGCTCCAGACACCTATATTAGTTTTTGTCTATCTTCTATAGAAAAGGGTGTTTCCCTTTCATTTTTTTTTCCCGTCCAATTTGACCCACCTTGTACATTGTATATTATTTGTATTTTTAGCACCTACGATTGGATATCGTCACATGCAAGTTTTAATGTACTTTTTCCTATGTATCGTGGCATACGGTTTTCGAGTTACAATCTCTGTAGGAATAGTCGCCATGACAGATCCGACAGCTAGCAGTAATCCAGATATCCCAGTATGTATATTTGAAGAAATATATTTTCAAATATATAATATTTTTCGATTTAAATTTTTTAGACTTACCCAGAATGGAAAGATAAAAATTTGATATTATCAGCTTTCTTTTGGGGTTACGTCATTCCCCAAACTTTCGCTGGATGGGCTGCCAATAGGTTCGGTGCTAAATGGTTCCTAGTTGTTACCATGCTGGTACAATCAGTACTCGGTACTCTAATACCGCTAACAGCAGCACAGTTTGGATCTAGAGGTGTTATGATAAGCAGGGCAGTGCAAGGACTGTGTCAAGGTTTTATTTATCCAAGTTTGACGCATCTTTTAAGTCAATGGGCCCCAAGTGAGGAAAGATCCAGGTTGGGAACAGTAGTTTTTGCAGGTTAAAAAAATAATTAATTAATAAAGAACATATTTTAAACTTAAGATTTTTTAATTAGCTGGACCATGTGGAACAGTGATTGCTATTCTGGTGACTGGTCTTATTTCGGCAAGCTGGTACGGCTGGCCCCTAGCTTTTTACCTCTATGGTGGATTGGGCTTGTTGTGGTGTATCGGTATGGTGCTTTTAGGATACGATAAACCATCGTATCATCCCAAAATTAGTCATAGTGAAAAAATGTATATTGAACAAAGTTTGGGACACACTGAAGAAAAAGCAGTAATTATCAGGTTAGATTTCCAGGTAATACAACATAATTTACTTTAAATATTCTAGACTCATTCGACTCCATGGAGATCCATATTTACTTCAGTGCCAGTGTATGCATTAGTTGCCACCCAAATTGGCTTTAATTACTGCTTTTGGACCATGTTAACACAAATCCCAACTTACATGAATTTCGTCATGAATTTCAACATTAAACAGGTAAAAACCGTAATAATAAAAAAGTGCGTGTGCACTATGAGCGAATATTTGAAGTGAAACTTCTTCTTACTTCCCCCTGTCTATCCGTTTGCCCATCTCTCCGTCTGAGAACTCCATTTAGGTACCTCTATCCACGTGTCCAGTTTGGTTCCCATCGACGCATAATAAAGAAAAATCCTGATGATTTCATCCATTTAGAGGCATCGCCATCGGTTCGAAAGGCATCGAAGGCGTCATCCTGTAGCCCGTCCCCAATTATGCCTAGATCCGTTAGTCCCACCCTGATGAATATGTAAACGAAACGTCGCATCCAACTTCGCAGGATGGGACCGTATGCACCGTCGCTCACATAGCCTACCCACCAAATTTGGTAGCGATCGGACATCAATTTTTGACGTTTGTTACGTCAAAACTAACTATCACTGTGACACGTGTCGTACATGGTCAAGTTGGCTTTGGTCCAATCTATCGACATACCAAATTCCATTTAAATCGGACGATTCTTTGATTTGATTCGTTGATAATTTCGATTCGAAGCGCACGAAATCTTGTCAAAATATCATGAAAAATAGGGCTTCATCTACATTCCGTATTTCTGCCCCCTAGCTCACATAGGGCCCGAGTTACGACCCTCCGTCTTAGCCTCCGATCGTTACTACCTTTCCTAACGCCTCTCGTATGTCACGGCCTTGAATTATTACTCCCATCGCTCGTAAAGAAGTTTCGCTTGAAAAAGTTAAACCCAGTACATCAACGGGTTTATAACAGACATAACTGCTCAAATTATTGTATTTTTTTTTTATTCTGACGACTGGAGCAGATAATCCTTCTGAAACGTTAAGCATTTTTGTCGGTTAGGCAAATTTGTTTTACAGTAAAATACCAGTGACAAGCTGTTTTCCTTTGCGTTCAATGCATTGATGTTTACAAAAAAATATCTTTTTTATTTTGTCGATTTTCTTCTTCTGGTAAAAACCCTAGAATTCTTTTCAATATATTTTTGAAGCGAAATTTCTTTACGCGCAATGGGAGCAAGAAAAGACCGCGACACACGACCTCACGTAAGAAAAAGTGGTAACGATCTTGGGGCGTCGTAACTCGAGCCCTATGTGAGCTAGTGGACTAAAGACTGGGAAAAGTTCCATCTTTTCATAATATTTTGACGAAGTTTCGTGCACTACCAAACCCCATCATCTTCGATAGATTACACCAAAGGCCAACTTGTCCGTGTACGATACGTGTCACTGTGACAGTTTTGACATAAGGAACGTCAAAAATTGCTGTCGTCCGATCGCGACCAAATTTAGTGGGTAGGCAATGTGAGCGACGGTGCACACGGTCCCACAAACAAGTTGGATACGACGTTTCATTTACATCATCATCAGGCCGGAACTAAGGATTTGATATTGAAGAAAAATGTGGGTCGGTTTTGGTATAATTGGGCACGGACTATTGGATGACGCCCTGGGCGTCTCGAACCTTTAAATAAACGAAATCATCAGCATTTTCTTAATTATGGGTCGATTGGAACCGAATTCGGCACGTGGATAGAGGTACCCGAATAGAGTCCTCAGGTGGACAGATGGACACATAGACAGATGGAAGTAAGAAGAAGTTTAACTTCAAATATGCGCACATAGTGCACACAGAATTTTTTTTTCAGTTGAATTAACTCTGCCTTTACTTAATGGAAAATAAGAATTTAAATAAAACAACTCTCCACTATATGGAAACAATTTAAATTAACGTATTATCGCTATTTTTGCTAAAAAGAACAAATCGGATGTATATATAGATTAAAATGTCCAGACGGTCCAAAGAACTATACAGGGTGGTCCGAACTGTATTCCGGAAACTTTGGCAGCATATTCTGCAGATAAAAATAAGCAAAAATGTTCATATAAATGTATGTCCTAAAATGCTTGGTTTCGGAGATACAGGGTGTAGAAGTTTCATTTTTATTTCAATTATTTCCAAATAATTCCTGAAGTAACGTAAATATTTGGATAAAAATTGGTGTCTGGGAGTTTTTTGACACGAGAAATTTGATTTTGATGTTATTATGACTCCTATTTTTAGAGAGCACCACCTACATGTGTTTTAACTGTTTTGGAGAGTAATAACTTTTCGTCCGTACCTGTATAAAACTACTGAGTGAAAAAATATACACAAATTTTTACGTCAAAAATGTCTCTCGGTAAAAGTCGCTATGAACAACCATTCTCAAGATATTTAGAATGGAAATAGTCAATACATGTCATTATTGACAAAAAATAAGCTTGTTGAATATACAGATATTTGACTGAAATGATAAATTTGGGAACTTTTAATTTTTTTTAAATTAATCTTAAATTTTTCTGATCATATTTTTTTAATCAGTTGTTTCACCGTTATCACGGACGAAAAGTTATTACTCTTCAAAACAGTTAAAAATATGTAGGTGGCGCCCTCTGCAAGTAGGAGTCATATTGACATGAAAATCAAATTTGTCATGTCAAAAAACTCCCAGACACCAATTTTCATCCAAATATTTACGTTACTTCAGAAATTATTTGGAAAAAATCGAAATAAAGATGAAACTTCTACACCCTGTATCTCCGGAACCAAGTATTTTAGGACATACATTTATACGAACTTCTTTACATATTTTTATCTGCAGATTATGTTGTTGAAGTTTCCGGAATACAGTTCGGACCACCCTGTATAGGACAAAGAGGTAGAAGTTTTTCAAAAAGAATAAATGAGCATATTTTAAATTTTACACCTAAAAACAGACTCCGCTAACAATTATTTAATTTAAAATTACCAGAATTTTTTTACGCAGATTTCCATATATTGCAACTACCGTATGATCGAAAAAAAAACGGCGTCCAGTTCGCTGGGAAATGCCGATCGATGACATTTCCCATATAAATTTACATACCGGGTATGCGTCTCGAAAGTGGCTCACCGCTATAACTTTTTTATTTTTTCAGATACAAAAACGAGATTTGGGATGTTAGTATATGACATAAATTAGGATTAATCATAGATAAATGAAACAAGTTTAGATTGGAAAGTGCCCATAAGGACAATGTAAACACTATTTGGCGCTATTCTTGCAACGGTCGCGACCCAAAACTTTTGAAAATTTCGGAGCGGTTCGGCTTTTTCCGGAATTATATCGCCAAATATTGTTTATTCAAATTTATTATTATTTTCGTTTAATTTTATAAATAAAATACAGTGTGTTGCATACAAGAAACTTTATTTTATGTAAGGACGCATGTATGAAATAACTATGAAACATTGGAAACCGACGTTATGCCACGATCCACGATGATTTTTGCAGTTCAGAGTTCACAGCACAGCTTTTTAAGTTTTTAATGCCAATTTTTCACAATTATCACCGGTTGGAGTAAATGAAACTTGAATTAAACTCACAAGATAGCAATAATTACTTTGAAAATGGACGCTATTCGGAATTTCTTTAATGAGAGCGGTTTAGATTTTGAAAGATTATTATGATTTTTGCAGATTCTGACTTTGACAAGAGAAAATCATGGTAGAAAATTATTTCTGTTTTTGTTTGCCGTTGTTCTTAGCGACCGCTAAAGAAGTTTCTGAGGGCTTATGATCAAGAAAAATCACAGATCTTCCTGGGTCTGAGTAAGAACAATCTTCGGATTGTCACGGGGTTTTTAACAGGACACTGTCTCCTCAATGAACACCTCAGTAGATTGAAACTAAGAAGAAACGGCAAATGCAGATTCTGTGGGGAAGATGGTGAAACACCAGTACACCTCATCACTGAGTGCGCCGAGACGACAACCATTCGTGCCATGAATTTTGGTACGACTGATATTGGAGATGGAGAACTACCCTCTATAAAACCGTCCCAGATACTGGCTTTTGTCAAAGCCCTGGGACTGTATGATGAGTTATGATTCAAGAAAGGGGGACACAATGGATCTGTAAGGTCGAAGTGATTAACCCCCCTCCCACTCATTCTAAATTCATTCTAAAAAAAATTCTAGCGACCGCTATAGCAGCGCCAGATCTCGTATAACGGTCGCGACCCAAAATAATTTCGCGACCTAAAATTTTTACGGGCTTTCCAATCTAAACTTGTTGCATTTATCTATGGGATTAATTGACGTACTCAATTGTTTTTGGTCACTATCTGTTTCACCGGAAATGACTACAACTTTTGATTTTTAAATGGCACCTTCAGTATTTTTTTACCTTATTCGATAGAAAATGACATTCTGAATAGAATGACATATCATATGTCAACTTTTGACATTCTCGCTTAATAAAAAATCGTGTTTTAAAATCCAATCTAGAGTGCCATGCAGGGTGCCATGGCTATGTTAAAAACACTAATTCTTAAACCAGGAGCCTTAGAAAATACCGAGGGTACCATTTAAAAATCAAAAGTTGTAGTCATTTCCGGTGAAACAGGAAGTGACCTAAAACAATTGCATACGTCAATCAATCCTAATTTATGTCATATACTAACATACTAAATCTCGTTTTTTCAACTGAAAAATAAAAAGTTATTGTGAGCCACTTTTGAGACGCACCCGGTATAAAATGACAGCGATCTTCATTTAATAGACATCGCGGACGCCGTTTTTTCTGGATCACACAGTATATTGCTTACTGAAAAAGAGATGTCAAGTTAGACTGCCTAGAATCTAGAATCCTTTGAGATAAATAAACTTTAAAATTCCAATGAAATTCCAACTGCAGATCAGGCGTCAATAATAAAAGCCCTTTGTTGAGTCTATTTTAAAACATCTTTTGAGTTTGGAAAAGTCCATAGTAATAAAATAGTAGGTAGTGGTAGTAGGAATGTGTCATTCTTAAGAAAGCCCCCCCCCCCCTACTGTATTAGCACATTTCAACAATTTGTTAATTTAAATTGTTTCAATATACTGGAATTTATGTAAGTATCAGTTGTTTTGATTTTATGTTTGTTTATTTTCAAATTACCTTTTCTGCAGAACAGTCTACTATCATCTCTACCATATTTGACTTTGTGGCTGTTAAGTTTTGTAATGGGTTTCTTGTCAGATGCCATGATAAATAAAGGTATTTTGTCTAGAACCATCACTAGAAAAATATTTAATTCAATTGGTAAGTGAGACACGATGTATAAACTACACGACCAAAGATCATTTTCATTATAGGTTTATTTATACCAGCAGCGGCACTGATTGTTTTAAGTTACACTCAACCAGATGAATACGTCAGAGGAGTAGTATTGCTGGTAATAGCTGTAGGGTTTAGTTCTGCCTGTTTCTCTGGATGGGCTGTGAATCCCATGGACCTATCACCTAACCATGCAGGGACCTTGATGGGTCTCACGAATGGATTTGCTCAGTGTACGGGAGCGATTGCTCCAATAGTGATTCAGTTCTTGGTAACAGAGGAGGTATGAGACTAAATAAAATTTAAGTTGTTAGGTCTAGAATGTATTAATGCATTTTTTAGAGAAATCCCTTACAATGGCGCACTGTGTTCCTTATAACGGCATTTTTAAATATATCAACAGGTATTATTTTTGACATATTTGGTTCTGGTAAAGTACAGTCTTGGAATGACGAAGAAAGAGAAGATAAAGAGAAATCTTAATATTTTGTAATAATATTTATTAAAATTAATTGTAAGTTAATTTAATAATTTGAAATAATTATATTTTTGTATTTTGTATTTGTATTAAAAAATCTCGTAAATTCTAATTAACTAAAAATTTCCTACAATTAAAATGTAAAAACAAGTAGTATGGAAATGATTTTTTATGTATGACTTTGTTGTCATTTTTATTTTTTCACCCATTAATAGCTAAATTAAAAATTAATAAAACAAATTCTGGTTAGTTACACTAATATCTCGAGAATGGCTGGACCGGTTTTAATGATCTTTGATTTGTTATCTCCACTCCGAATAGCAGTGTAACTATTAAATATCGAAAAAACACAGAAAATTTACATTTACATAATTGACAGCTCACGTCAGGCACGCTTATACCGTATAATAAAAAAAGTGTCTAATATGGCTGGGGAATGACATTCAATGATAATTTTGGCCAGTTCAACCTCTAGCAGTCATTTACTAAAAGTCAATATAAAACTTCTCAAAAATTGACATTCATAAAAAATACACACGACACTAATAAAACAATGTTATGTTCGAGTTTAAAGTATGTTCGAAGTAATGACGTCTAGACCTTGCCAAAATTATCATCGATTGTCATTGGCAAAAAACGGCGTCACAGACGGCCGTGTGACGCCGTTTTTTTTCGATGGTATGCTAACGTTTTTGTAACTGAGGTCCATTGCAAATCAGTAACATACTCGACATTATAGAATAGAAATTCAACGGAAGATAGTGGGAAATTAGCATATTCAAATCTGGAAAGATTAAAATATATAGAAAATAATATACAGGGTGGTCCGAACTCTATTCGGGAAACTTCAACAGCATATTTTGCAGATAAAATTAAGTAAAAAAGTTCGTATAAATGTGTCCTAAAATGCTTAGTTTTTGAGATACAGGGTGTATAAGTTTCATTTTTATTTCGATTTTTTCCCATTAATTTCTGCAGTAGTGTCAAATATTTGGATAAAAATTCGTGTCTAGGAGTTTTTTGGCATGAGAAATTTGACTTTGAGATCAATATAACTCCTACTTATAGAGGGTGCCACCTACATATTTTAACTGGTTTGAAGTTGAAGAGTAATAACTTTTCGTCCATACCTGTATAAAACCACTGAGTGAAAAAATATACATTTCCGTGATATTTTAGAAATGTATCTCTGTAAAAATTGCTACAAACAACCATTCCCACGATTTTAGGAATTGAAATAGTCAATACATTACATGTTATTATTGACAAAAACTAAACATGTTGGGTAGATAGTTATTTGACTGAAATGATAAATTGGGGAACTTTTTACTTTTTTTAATGATTTTAAGGTTTTAAGGTCTAATAACTAATAACTTTCTTGTATACCGAACAGCTCTAATATGGCAAGCTGTACCTTACTACTCCCAAGGCCTTAAACGCCATATACGGGAGCTATTATTATATTATGAAGGTCTAATAACTATTTAGTCAGCATCTTTAATTTATATCAACGATGAACAAAGTCAAAAATCAAGAGAAATGTATATTTTTTTACACAGTAGTTCTTTTAAGGTACGGACGATACATTACTACACTTCAAACGAGTTAAAAAATATGTAGGGGAAGTCCGGGCAAAGTGAATAGCTTAAGATTGTTTTTTTGGCGTAGGTATATGTTAAATTCTTAAACTCATCTCGAGTTAATCCAAAAAACACGGAATCCATGTCTTTGAGATAGGTCCTTAACTCTATTTCCTGATCTTCGCTGAAAACTGGGCGGAATCTGCCGAGTTTTGGAGTAACGTTACCACTTTTGACGTGTCTGTACAAAGTCGCATAAGCCATACCATATTTCTTAGCTGTGCCCTTCACCGATTCTCCGGCTTTGCATAAATTTATAGCCGTCCGCATAACATCTTTATCCCAAGAGCCTTGATTAGTTTTTTTTTTATATTTATGTACCATCTGCAACAAAATATGAGCTTTGTAATACCGAATCTAAATAATCGTAAAAACCGGGCAAAGTGGATACCATATCCGCTTTGCCCTATTCACTTTTTAAGGTTAAGTCAATTCATAAGAAAACTATTGATTTCAATTCTCCGTTCGACATATTATAATAAAGCTCTTTGACACGTAATAGAACTGTAATACGCCCAATAGTAATAAACAAATAATATAGAAAATATCATCAAAATACTTACCTCGAAATATTAGAAATTATTTTTCGAAAACACAGTTTGCCGTTCTGCGGACGCCGCATGGCCTGCTCTCCCACTTAGGTGTTTGCCGCGTATTGAGCAAAGACAGACGAGCGTTGCTATGTCACGTGATTGATGCCAAACGAATAGTTTGAGAATAGTGGGGGATATTCGCTTTGCCCGGGGTGTTCACTTTGCCCGGGCTTCCCCTAAGTGGCGCCCTAGAAGTCATATTGACATCACAATCAAATCTCTCATGTCAAAAAACTCATAGTCACGAATTTTCATCCAAATATTGACGTTACTTCAGAAATTATGTAGAAAAAATCGAAATAAAAATGACACCTACACCCGGTATCTCTGAAACTAAGCATTTTAGGAAATACATTTATACGAACTTTTTTACTTACTATGTTTGTAATTTATTTAAAGTAAACTACTTATTACTATGATACCTTTTAAACTGAATTTGTATTTATAATATTTAATATTGTGTATCTGTATAAAAAATCTCGTATAATATTACCCTTGCTAATGATGGGATCTTCAGACTTTAGTTGAATAAATATACTTATTTGATTCTCTATTGCGTGCATAGGTTTTAGCATAATAATAGTCATCTAATTAAATGTTCCTAATACATATAGTATAACCTGTTGAGTCTGAGTCACTAACGGCAACTTCAATGAGATGATTCTAATAATATGCAAATAAGTTACACTAAGCGTTTTTTTGTAGCATGAATTAGAAAGGAGGGACAAACTAATTTTAACTGAAATTGTGTAACATATTTATAATATATTTCACCCAGAGTCATAAATAATCATGGGACTTTATGAAATTTAACTTAATTTTTCGACAAATACAAAGACTATTTGCCCATGGGTGCTGAAACAAAACCTGCCTATTTTTTCAGAAGGGACAAATTTCTAATAATGCAATAATGAATCGTTTATACAGGGTGGCGCCTCTCATACGCCGCGGAGGTTCCAAGGAGAACGACAGTTTGTATTGAAATGCAATTTTGTGAGCCTATGTAGGTTAATTCAGAGCACTTTTTAAAAATATAGAGCGTTCTACAGGGTGTTCTCAAAAAAAGTTACATATCAAAGTTGTGTTTTTTGTAATGGAACACCCTATATATTAATTGATTTCCGGATTCTGGGAGAAAAATAAAAGTGAGTTTTATAAGAGAAGTATATGACTAAAATGTAAGGTTTTTGACATATTTAACATTTTCTAGAAATAAAGAACAATTTTAAAATTATAATAAAAGCGACCAAAATTGGAATTTATCCGGTATAGCCTAATATGTAATTAAATTAACTATTGTACTTTAAATCAAATTAAAACTTGATCCAAAAAGTTATACAGGGTGAGACAAAATTAATATTGAACATTGGTCACCTTTAAAAGCATGTTACTCTCTTCAATTCAATGAGGAGTTCATGTCTCTTCAAAATACTATTAAGGTTGCCTACCCCTTAAACAAAGATTTTCCTAGATATTTTCATTTACATGATTTGATCTGAGTAGATCTTTATTATTTGATAAAATCTAGGTGGCTGTGATATGTTTGACGTTACTTCAACATAGCTGTCTAATTAGTCCAACTTTAACGACTAGTTATCATTTTCTGTCAGTTAAAACAAAAAAATTTCCCAGAAATTTGTCAAAAATGCAAACTTATCCTACATCAGAAAGAATTGATATGATTCTATTACTTAATGAATGCAGTGTGCATTCACCAATTAATAGAATACTTAAATGCTCCTTATTTTATCTAGTCTGATTTTTTTATGGGGATATGTTAAAGACAGTGTTTACGAAACTCGACCAACTATTGTAGCTGCTTTTCTAGGTAAAACCCCAAATATGCCTTTTAAAATAAAAAGATCCTTTTGAATTTTGAAAGACAATCATTTTATGCAGTTAACAGGAAAGGAAGCATTTTGAGCATTTAATTTCATCTAGCTAATTTTTGGTTGTGATAATTATAGGTTTATATCTAGTTTTAATTTTGTAATAATTAAAATATGTTTTAAACGTGTATCTTTTTATTACCGTTGAGTATTTTACTCTTCATTCTTTAATTTTTGTTAAATTAACAAAAAGTATATCACAGCCACCTCTAGATTTTTTCAAATAATAAAGATTTACTGACGCAAAATCATAAAAATTAAAATATCTGGGAAAATCTTTGTCTGAGGGGTAGGCAACCTTAATAATATTTTGAAGATATATAAATTCCCCATTGAACACCGGAAAAATATACTGGGTGTTCCATTTTAAATAAAGGAGTAACTTGCTTTTAAAAGTGACTAATGTTCCATATTAATTTTGTCTCACCCTGTATAACTTTTCGGGTCAAATTTCAATTTGGTTTATACAGAGTCAACTAAAATTTAGGTAGCTGTTATCGAAATTTAAAATTTACTCTTCATTTTCACAAAATGTGAAATATGTCAAAATCCTTAGATTTTAGGTATATGCTTCTTTAATAAAACTCATCTTTATTTTTTATCTAGAATCCGAAAATCAATTAATATATAGGGTGTTCCATAAGAAAAAACACAACTTTTTTTTGGAGACACCCTGTATAATTCTATATATTTTTATAAAATGCTTTCACTTAACCTACATATGCTGCCAAAATTTCATTTCGATATAAACTACCGTTTTTCTTGGAGCTTCCGCGGCGTATGAGAGGCGCCACCCTGTACATGGTCCGGCAATAGTGCATCGGGGATCTATAGCTCCTAGAATAAAAAAACTTAAGAATTTTGTTTAAGCGCAGATCTAAAGCATGTTCTAGGATGTATTCCAGGAAAATATGTTAACTTCTATAGGGTGGCTCAAAAAGGTGTGAGTGGATCGCGATGATTTTTTTAGATGGAACACCCTGTATATTATTGCATTTTTGGCTTCTTTTCAGATCACTTTACATAATCATAAAATATGAGTAAATACATTTCAATAGTTTCAGAGATATTAATAAATAAATAAAAAATATATATTTTTCAGCCTTTCTTACAAAAATTATTAAAAATACAAGAACTGTTTTGAAATCAAAACTATATTAGGTATTTACTTTAGATAGTCTGTACTTACTTTGCTATAAATATGGTAATCGTATATAATACAGGATATTCAAAATTTTACACCAAACTTTCTAAAATTGAAAATAATTTTTCTTCCTTTTTTTTAATGGAACACCGTATTTTATTTTATCAATAGATGGAGAATTAAAAAATTAACATTTTTTGCATTTAGAGTATTTCAAAATGTTTAACGGTTTCGCTGATATTCGCGGTTTTATCGTAAATTTTATTCGTAATTTTTATCAAAGCCACCCAATGATTTTTCTCTCGTATTTTACCGTTGAGAGAGATGGAACAATACTGTGTGTATCTGCGAAACCATTAAAATTTTTGAAATACTTTAAATACAAAAAATGTTCATTTTTTAATTCTTCATCTAATAAAAAAAATAATATACAGGGTGTTCCATAAAAAAAACAACGAAAATTTATTTTATATTTTAGAAAGTTTGGCGTAGAATTTTGAACATCCTGTACGATTTAAGATTACGATATTTATAGCAATGTTAAGTATAGACCATCTAAAGTAAATACCTAATATAGTTTTGATTTCAGGACAGTTCTTATATTTGTAATATTTATTTATCATGAAGGTTGAAAAATATAATTTTTTTATTTATTTATTAATATCTTTGTAACTATCGAAATATATTTATTCATATCTAAGGATTATGTAAAGTGATCTCAAAGGAAGCCAAAAATGTATTAATATGCAGGGTGTGCAATTTAAAAAAAAATCATTCCGATCCACTAGTTTTTTTATGCCACCCTATAGAAGTTAAAATATTTTCCTGAAATACATCCTTGTACATACTTTAGGTTTACACTTACAAAATTCCCAAGTTTTTTTATTCTAGGAGCTACAGATGCCCGACGTACTATTGCCGGACCCTGTAGTTGATGACTTGATTATTCTTATATATTCTGATGTTTATATTACTTGTAAAAATGTAAAAACCCTAATCTGTTTGATATTTTTAAAGTAATTACGAATTAAAAATTGCAAATGTTCAGTTTTGCCTTTTGCTTCTACAGCCCTCATTTATTTCATTGTTCGTTTAAGACAAGTATATACATTTTCCAGGAAATCGAAATCATACAGTGTGTCTCTTATATCATACAGTATGTCTCAATATTTCGTGGACATAGAACCACCACGTTTTTTTTTAATATACAGGGTGTTCCATTTAAATTAAACAAGTTATTATAGTTTAAAGCTAGAAATTATTTAAAATAAATTTTTAGACACTCTGTATGAGGTAGTATTATTTTTATTATTGCAGTACAATAACTGATCAATAAATAAATCTCACTAAATATTTAGTATTAAAAACTTTAATTCCCTTATCATAAATGAAGCCCTAAAATTTTTACTGCAATTTCACAAAATTGAAAATACTTACAAAAACGGTAAGGTTTAAGTGTGATAAACCTTAATCAAATTTACCTTTATTTTAAAAAAAGGGTGTTCCATTTAAAAAAATATAACTTGATATTATATATTTATTTGGGGTATCACTCTGTCTCCTGTAAAAATATTTTTAAATTGTAGCTCTAATAGTTTTTTAACGAACCCAAAACTTAAAATTTGTAAAAATCTAATCGTTTAGCTACAAAACTCCGTGTTGTATGTGGAGAACAACCCTGTATAATAAATAATTTTTGTCGTCCCTATACTAATATCAATATTTTTTAAACCTGTGTGTGTGTGGCTAATTAAATAATTAATAATAATTATTAAATGTATAATTAAAATAAGAAAATGCGTATTTTCTTCTGAAATTGAATGATTGATAATATTGTTTTGTATCACTACGACGCTGGCACCAAAGAGGAAGGACATCTGCGCCCTACATTTTATTCGACGCGTATCATTAAAGTATTGCATTTTCGACTACCACCTGTTGAGCTGTATGTATACCCACCCGTACACTTCTAATAAAAGTGTGCCAACTTCTCTGGCTCGTGCTCCCCGTTTAAAGTTTTTTTTAGAATGAAGAGGGTTTCTTGAACAAAGGGGCTCATATTTCATCGGGGCATATGGCACATGTCGATTGCAGATCTATTTTTCGAGAAACAAATACGTAAACCAAAGTATATATACATCTTTAAATTTATATGTATACGTATGGAAAATTGCACGTTATTTATATAATATGAGTTTGTTTTTTGTATTGCTTAAGATTGTAGATGATCTTTTTCGCGCCATGGATAGTATAAGTGTACAATGTTAGTTATATTGGATTGTAAGAGAGTAAGGCATTCGTTTCGGTTAACTTTCAATTGCTTTTAGATACGCTTCGATTCATCGGATGTGATACTGCTGCATTGTCTTGGTTTGAAGATTATCTAAATGATAGGATACAACGAGTAAAGCTCTGAAGACACTGAATGGAGTGCCCCAGAGCAGCATCTTGGGCCCACTCTTATTTTTATTATACACATTTCATTTGCCATCAGCGATTCATAAGTGTCAAATGCTACCGCTGACGATGTACAGATATATCTGGAAACTGTCATTGAAGATGCTCCGTTACAGGGACTCCGTTACTATTTTGAACCGCGATTTGGCTGCTTACCAAACATGGTGTAGTAACCATGGACTAATAATAAATTCTAATAAAACTCATGCACTTTGTGTAGGTAATGCGAAGAGTAGAAAGTTTATTGTTTCCAATTTTGATTTATCTATTGGTGGTACTCTGATCCAATAGGTCGATGTTGCCAAGAACCTGGGAGTTTACCTAGACAGCGGCCTGACTTTCGAACATCACTGTAATAAAGTATACAAACAAGCTATGTTTAAATTGAAAAGCATGTATAATCTAAAATTTTTGTTGGATGAAGCGACAAAACTTTACCTAATAAAGGCGCTGATATATCCACATTTGGACTATTGTAGTCAGATTTATTACAGTTTTTTCACCAACCACAACCAAGCAAAAATACAGAGAGTACAAAATGCATCGGTAAGATTTGTTTGTGATCTACAATATAGAGAGCACGTAAATCCTCACCTAATTAAATTGAATGAGCCGAGACTCTTTTTACGTTTTCAGTACCTTTATATTATGTTATTATATAAAGTCTATACATTCTAGTTACCGCGGCATTCTAGTTCAAAATTTAAATGTAGTTTTTCCTATAAGGCACCTTTATTGTTAAACCCAATACTAGATATACTAGATTCACCATTTTCAAGATTTAAATTTGAAATAAAAAATCGTTTGTTTGCTAATTAAAAATAATACATTATTATCTACCAATTAGATTAATTTAAAATCGTTTTAATGATCAGCTGTTTAAAAAAAATATTCTTTATAGTAATTATTCTTTTGAATTTTATTTATAATTCGAATTCTAAGTGCAGAAAAAAAAAAAAAAAAAAAAAAAGAAGTCACAACCAAACTCCTACCAATTATTGTGTAATATTGTATATTTGTAATATTACTCTTTATACAATAAAAATCATTATTTATTTTATTTATTTATTTATGTCAGTATGACTTTTTGTAGTGGCGCCACCTGCATATTTTTTAGCTGATTTGAAGAGTAAAGCTTCATTCAGAGCCTCGAAATCAGTGGAATAAATTAGTAGTTTCAATTAGCCGTATAAGTTTGTTCACCTAATTTTAATATGAGCATTCAGAACGTTAAAGTGGTAATAATTTTCAATTATTGGAAAAAGTTAACAAACTTTTGACTTTTCCACTAATTACACTTCAAAATTTGGGAGGAATGTCATTTTGGCCTTTGATTATCACCCGTCAAGAAAAATTGTGGTTAGAAATCAAAAGTTTATTGTTTTATAAGCTAAATCAATATTTAGCTTATAGCATAATTGCTTTCTCTATGGATACAACAGACTACCGCAATTTCATGTTTTTTTTTATTTTCCCTTAAATGGTATGGATATTTGGAAAAGTATGAACGGAATTAATCGTTATAGAGCAAGCAACATTTTTTATGAAGAATGCATTTTTCTCAAAATGCCAATAATATATTTTCCTCTTGTATAAAGACTATCCAGGGTACGTACTGAGTGAAAAAATATACATATCCGTCATTTTTTACTTAATTACAAATAACTATCTAAACATGTTTATTTTTTGTCAATAATGACATGTATTGACTATTTCAATTCCAAATATTTTGAAAACGGTTGCGCCTAGCCGTTTTTACCAAAAGACAATATTTACGTAGGAAAGAGGACTAAGGATATAAAAAAACTTTAATAACAAAGTGTACGAACAAACAAAAAACGTTTAAAACATACTCTAATACTTTGTACTACCTCTCCCCCGTCTGCTATAACTGTCTGTAAAGACGATTATAAGTCTGTAAAGACAGTGTATAGATATAGTTATAAAAGCAATATTGTGAGACTGCAAATATATTGTGTTGTTTTCCCATTCTTCTTCAATGACCTAGCGAATATTCATAATTTAAACCATTTAAACATTATCAATAACTTTTGCACAATCTTCGACACTAAGAACCATATTCAATCGTACATAGCAATAATCACCAAAGCCACCTCGTCATTAGGAAGAGTCACATCAAAAACTAACGATAATAATTGAAAACATTACAAAATGTTGGTAGCAGATTCGATTTGCTTTTATAAATGAACCAAGACATACGTTGACATGAGTCAAAAAACAAAATAATCAGGAGACATTTGATTCTGACCGAAAAATAATGTTTTATGAAAAGTTACTCACGGAATTATTGCACCAGGGTATTTTAAAGATAGAGTAAAAAACAACTCTTCGATTAACCCTGTCTAATAAGTCAGATACTAAAGTTTATAATACTGAGTTTACGAATTAAAGTTAATGTAGGTATTTATATACAGTTTTCTAAAAAAAAAATCAAGAAAATAGTGCTAAAAATAAAAAATATATAACATTATGAGTGCATATATTATGCTTCAACTACACATAAACATATTTTTCACAGCTTCATAAGAATAGCGGGGATCTTGTAGTTTCGCCAACGACACAGCTTAGATCTGGGACCGATTACAGCTGTAGCGAAATGAGTAACTAATTGTACTAATTAAAGATGCATCTAACCTAGATGAGAAAAAATAAAGATGCATCTAACCCCAGATGCAACATTCTTCACTATCTTACCTATAGTAGATGCATCACTCTCTTACACGTTAAGTTCCAGACCAGGCTTCTACGGTGAATAAATCTCTATGTTAATTTTAAATAAATTATTCCAAGTACACATCTAATACCTTTAGGTTTTTTAAAGGTCTACCTTCGTTCGGATATGCAACGTCATACCTCTCAATTGATAATTTAATCGGTAGACAGAGAATAGAGGGAATCTAAAAGGTCGGTAGGTACTTTGACGTTTGCGAAAAAAATCAAATGGTGCAGGTATGTATCGAATAGAAAATGGGTTTGACGTAGTAAAAGGAAGATTAACATTACAATGAGGAATTTAAAACTAGAAGATCTAGTTCCCGTTTTAATACCGATATGACGGAGAACAATAGGGGAAGCTGAGGTAATAAATCTAGGGTAAAGAGGGCTAGAGATGGATTCGGTTTGGGGGTTATTGTTATGAAAATGAGTGCAAAACTAATGCCAACGGATTAAAAAATATATTTTACCTGATCCTTTAAGACATCTAGCTACGATTGAAAAGGATGTACATAGTTAAATTTAAAACTAGCTGATGCCCCCCCCCCCCAGACGTTGCCTGTGATTTAAATTCCCCACGTATTACAATAAATATATTATAATAACTTTTTATATTTTTTACGTTAGCAATTTGCACTTAATATAGTCGGCCCAACGACAAAATCATTGACAGTTATAGATGTGTCATTTTAATTTCAAAGTAGTTTATTTTATTCTCCAAAGAAATAAGTTGGTACAATTGCAACGCATAGGCAAGAAATTAATATATTGAAAATTTGAGAAACCATAGCTATTCATGATGCAGTAAAGTTTGCTGTTAAAAAGAACGTGCTTAGTGTTATTATCTTTTCACATTCCAATTCAAAAAATTAGTAAAAATCTATTTAAAGTGCTTAAAGTCTGCTGATTATTGGAACTTAAGAACCAAACGTTTAATTTGTTTAGCAAATTCTAATGGTTTTGACATCAGGATTGCCCGGATTCCAGGTCATTCCAATATCTTAGATATTACAGAGGCAGATTTGTTGGCTAATATTGGAAAAGATTTAAATATTTCGAAATGTATGAAGATGGATTCAATAGATATTTTTAATTCAACTAAAACTTATATTTTGTATACATTGTATGTATACATTTATATAAAATTAAAGTGAAGGAAGATCCATACTGTGAGTGTGGATCTGTTGAAGACCTAAATCATATTTTTTGAGAAATTTTTTGTTTAATTGGGATTTATATAAAAAATTTACTGAAATGAATTTTTCCAGAAAGTTTTCATCAAAGATAACGCCTTGCGTAACCATCTTCTGACACGTGTCAAATACTCGTCAGCGAGTAACGGGAGTAAGTAAGTAAGCAAGTGATTATGTGTAAAAAACACCATAAATTAGTTACTGTCTTTCTCCTGTACACCTTTCATGTCTACTAGTAATAACAAATTTAGCGTTTTCCTGTTTAGGAAGGTGTACAGTAATCATACGCAATTAAATAATAATTACGTTCTACACTGCAGGATATAATTCCTGTTGGAACTGTCAAAGCATGATTTCGAAAAATTAAATTTTCCCATTTAATGAAGGGTTACGAGAAGGAAATAAGACCCATCGCGAATAATTACCTATTGCATGTTTTCCCTATAACGTCCTATGTAGGGGAGAAATTATTATTTGGGGTGTTCTAGATAAAAAAAAAGGGTGATAAATATTGACACTAATTTCAGCTTTTTTTAACAACGCTCAACCGGGCTCTAAATTGGGAATTCCCATGGACATCAATTCGAGCCGTATTTTCTATTTGCTATAATTGAAGCTCCATCGACTGAAGTTTTATTTGCTTTTACAGTTTAAAAATTGGGGCGGCCTTAATGGATGTATAAATATTTGTGTGTTTGAATTGTCCTCTGAAGTAGGTGGGTTGAGAGAATAGTGTAGTGTTACGTTTTTAGTAGAACTTCCTTTCTGTTTCCTTTTTCAACACGGATGAATAAAAAATACGAAAGCTTTGATCTTATTGGATTTTAGCACAGGAAGTAGCTTGTTATCTTTAGAATTGGCGGTGCACTTGCGAATGTGAGTTGTTAATTCTTTTGTTTTTATTTTATATATATGTATATATTCTGTCCAACCATTCAATACAGTGACAGTTGTATACTAATGGCTGGCAGAGGTTAGTCTTGGGTCGAGATTTCCGTATGTAAGAAGAGTACAATGCGTTTATGATGTGCTGAACAACGAGAGGACAGTAAACACGTTGCCAAAAGTATGAAATAAACCGAGAAACTGTGCACATCGCTAAGAGACGTGGAAGGGGATATAGCAGATTTGTCGCAGTTGACCGGTCGACCCAATCAATACCTCTGTCAGTACTTAAAGTTCTAGGAAAAGGTATACGTCATGCGTTCAGCTTCACGATTTAATTACGTCTCGTGATACTTAATTTGTTTATTTATTAACGAGTCGTTGTAATTTTCCCTATAGCTTGAATTTTTTTAATGCAAGCTAGAAACACTTGCATTTTTGGTATAAATAAAATTGAGTGGGTGTTCGATAGTGGTCGCGCTATTAGAACTCTGAATTCAAAAATCGATATCTCGAAATCTATTAGAAATAATAGATTGTAGTTTTTTCAAGAACTTTATTAATATTTCTGCTGTATTTTCTTTGTAGACAGTATGTGAAAATCTTTATCAATAAAAAAATTACACGATTGCTGAAAATTGCTATGCTCTAAAAGTAAATGGATGGATTGTTTACAATGCGAATGGAAAAAACAAGCTTATCGAATTTTTCTTATGTAAAAATATTGTAAAATATCCGATCTTGAAAATAAAAAAAAGTTTCAATATCTAAAGTGGTTCTTGAGTTATGGCCTGTTATGTGTTAAAAAGTTGAGTTTTTAAATTATCGCGATTACTGACGTTTTCCCGTTATAAAAAAAATGACACCCTAACGATATCCTTATTATTCCATTTCAGACGCTCAGAAACATGTCTAATGATTTTATCTAGTTATCTCTTGAAAAAAAAGTCTTTTAAAAATAAGCGGTTTGCGATAGTGATTTTACTTTACTTGATAGGGAAAGGCGCATCGGCAACGCCGCAACAGCACACCGTCGCGCGTCGCGTCGGTCGGTCGCATTTCTCTCACTCCGACTTAATAAGATCCCTATGCGATTTACTTCCACACATCTAAATGCCGACCCAAAAGTATCAGTTGCCAGCACGGTATACTATTTCAATTCATAAGTAAGTTGTATTTTTTGTTATTTCTTAATCTCATCTGAATGAATCTCTCTTGACTCGTCGAGCAGACTTGCTAATTGTTAGAGATGAGCAAGAAATCGCAAACTGCAATTCAATTGCAGCGATTTTAAAATCACAATCGCAATCTGCAATTGGCTCTCATAGAGAACTACGATTGCAATTTCTTCTATTTGCGAGCTTCAATTGAAGCTACCAGTATTGCTATAGCGATTACTATGCGATTTGCAATTTTGTTGCGATTTGCGATTTTGCTGCGATTGTGGTTTTGTAAACTAGGATCATGATTTCTATTTCGGAGTTTTGAGACTGAGTTTTCTCTCTCATATTATTTATTTATAGAGAAGGTATTATTTTCTAGGATCACGATCAAATAATATACCGGGTGTTTTCCAACAATGATTCACCCCCTATAACTTTTTTATTTTTTCTTATAAAAAAAATAGATTTGGTATCTTAGTATATGACATAAATTGGGATTGATTGACGTATATTCAATTATTTCCTGTTTCACCGGAAATAACTACAACCGTTGATTGAAGGAAATTTTCAATCAACGCTACAACTTTTAGTTTTTAAATGGCACCCTCGATATTTGTTTACTTTATTCGATAGAAAATGACACTCTGTATAGAATGGTATATCATATGGCAACTTTTGACATTTTCGCTTAAAAAAACGTATTTTAAATTTCAATCTAGTGTGTCATGACTTCTAAAAACACTAATTATTAATCAAGATCCCTTGGAAAAATAAATTCGATCATCTATTGTTTTTCGCGTCTTGTCCTGGCCTGTTAAAAGATGCCCAAATCGTATATTGAATCTCAATTTTTTTTTTAATTGTAATGGGGGTGGCTCATTGGCATATTTAGAAAACCCATTTTTTAGGAATAATTTGGTTTAGTAAATATTAAAATCGCAATCGCAGGTTACACTCGCTGCGATTTAAAAATCGCAATCGCAATTTAATTGCCATTAGAAAAATGCAGTTTTGTTCATCTCTATTATTTTCTCTTTACCGTTTATCAAATAAGTCCAAAAAATGAGTTATTTCACTTTGAAAATTTCCAAAAAAAAATTTTTGCTTGGATATTTTCTGGATTTTGTTTCTTTGTAAATTTAATCTACTACCTATGTTGATATATTATGAAGAAATTATGTTTTTTAAGTTAATAACTAAAAAAACTCCAAATTTTCACAATCTATCGTGTAAGAAAAACTCGCCTTAATCGTGTTTTTTGGGTCGAAATATACTACACCTAAAAATATTTGCACTTACTTAAGACACCCTTATAAATGAAATTTACATGTATTGTGTTAAAATAAATGCTATCCTAGAGTACGCATTGAAAATACAAACACAAAATATTCGCTGAATATTTAACAGCCGTTTAGACCATGTGCCACCCTTTTATGTAAACCCTTCGGAGCGTAAAGACTTTTTCCAAAAACTAGCTAAAGCATGCTTTTCGTCTAACCCTTGCGCAAAATAAGTCAATAGAAAGGCACAGGCTACAGTCCTGGTCGTACCTACCTTTTGAAACTCAATACGCACTCGAATTTTCGTAACAGTCATCGTGTTTGCCGAATATAATTAAAATAAATTCGACGGCAAAAGGGATACTTACGGTCAAGTAGGCTCCTTTTCTTCCGAAAGGAACTTACCTGAAAATTGCGTCAAAGGGTTTAAATTAGGTTCGGTATACGCTTTGAGCGGATGAAATCCGATTAGGTACCAAGAGCAACACCGGTCAATACACGTGTACCAAGAGGTTTTCAGAGTTGGGCATATTGGAGGTATTTTACTCTAGTTGAATTTTTTATGGCTTGCATTATTGCATTCATACATTTTATCAATCTATACGATGATCAATGATGATGCTAACATGCTGTTGTTAGAATATTCTATTAATTTGTGAATGATCGTAAACTAAAAAGTATATAGTGTAACTGAAACCACTAATTTATTCCACTAATTGCAATGTTCTGAATGTGCTATAGCAACGTTTTCGAGAAAGTATTTTAAGACGTCTGGCTCTTTGATATATATTTTACTACGCACTCTGGAACAGCATACGGCTCGTCTGGCTGCCGATACCTGTTGCGTTCACTACTGCGCATCGAAACAAGGTCCTATATTTTTTATTAATTTAGTCCTATAAATTCTAGTATTGAATATAAATCGAGCATGTCTCCATAGCGCAGTGCCTAGAGTTTCCGACCACGAACCGAAGATTCAGAGTTCGAATCCGGGTCAGGTCAAAGACTTTTTTATTTTATTTTCGTTTATATTCTGATAGCAAAGTATTAAAAAATAATTATGGTGATTTAAAAACAAATATTTAAATATTTAAAAAAAAAGTCTTTGACCTGACCCGGATTTGAGCTCTGAACCTTCGGTTCGTGGTCGGAAACTCTACGTACTGCGCTATGGAGACATGTTCGATTTACATTCAATACCAGAATTTAAACGACTAATAAAAATATAGGATCTTCTTTCGATGCGCAGTAGAGAACGCAACGTTAAGTGAGAGAGCATAGTAAAAGATATATCAAAGAGCCAGACGTCTTAAAATACTTGTTTTTCCGATGTTGCTAGCTCTCGTACTATTAAGACTACTTTACTGTAAAACAGTAAATATTTTTTATCTAAATGATTTAAGTCAATTTTTTCATATAGTTTTATGATACATTTTTAGCAGCAGCATTTTCTTTTGAACTGTTGTTGAAAAAAGGTGGCATCCAGGCCATCAGATCAAAAACACCAACACTGCCATTCCAGCCCTTAGCCTAAATTATGCCATATGTATATTTCATATAGTGATCAAAACATATCATAATTTTTTAATACATCTGTATTCGGTGACAACTAAACTGTAATGGATGAAAAAGTACTACAAAATTTGTTAAATCTTATAAAAGTTGTTATGTTCTTAATGCTCGTATCTTTTATTTTTTTTATTCTAAAAATAAACCTTTTTAGTTAATGTTTTTAGTCTCATCTGTACCTACAATAAATTCAAAATATAGATATTAAGGAAATCGAGACTTGGTAAAAAAAATATATTAACATTTAAAGATTTTTTTATTTACTTATTTTTCATTTACAGTAAAACAATAAATATTTTTTTATTTATTGTTTTGCAGTAAACATACAGTATAAACAGTAAAAGAAATTCACAACCTAACCTAAAACTGACAGTAAAACAGTAAAAGAAACAACAAGAACAATAAAACAGACAGCAAAATCAGTAAAAGGCTACTGTGTGTCTCCAGGCTGTCCCCCATACCTACTGACTTGAACGAAAATAATTTAAGTCAAATATTTAAGATGTAAATTAAACTTTATATTGAAATTGATTAAGATTTAAACCATTTTGATTTTAGAAACGACTTTAGACTTAAAACTTATGTCTTTTTGAAACATACTTGTCGCAGCTCTAATGACAATACAAGAAACAATAAAAAAAATTCAACTCTTTATCTAAAATAATCCTGCATCCAATCCATAAAGCTTAAAGCCTCACCCTAAGATTTTACTGCGTTATAAGCAAAGCAAAAAAGCTTTTGAAAGAAAACTTATTTAGCTACAAATTAACTAACAACCTACTTAACCCATTTTTA
Source organism: Sitophilus oryzae (assembly GCF_002938485.1). NCBI lineage: Eukaryota > Metazoa > Arthropoda > Insecta > Coleoptera > Curculionidae > Sitophilus > Sitophilus oryzae. The sequence goes on from NW_022147124.1 coordinate 624,324, forward strand.
CGACTGCGAAGGTGTCTTAATAAAGACCGTTTCGATTCTAACCACAACCGCATACTTTTCATAATTACCCGCTAAAAAAAGTGAAAAAAAGTCAAAAACGGACGTCTAATAACAGAGCCAGCGTTACACATCAACACCTCCTGGCACACATCGACCGAACCCATCTGCCTCCAGAGATGAAATATTAAAATATCGTACTCGGTCTAATAACACCAGTACGCCTTCTAGAAGCAGTTAAAATTCAAAGCGGTGCCTTACCGCATGACAAGGGATCGTGCTGTAAATCATCAAGGTACCAGTAGTACTCAACAGTGAACGCAATCGGTATTGAAATTTTACAGTGCACCGTAACTAATGACATTTGTTAATGTTTCAGTTTAATGATATTTGATGAGTATACTAAAAGCTAATTAAAATAATTATTTCTAACTTTAAAGCCTCTATTGACTTTGATGAGCCTAAAAAATGAGTCTCGTTTCCGTCAGGAATAGAATAACTAATAAAATATCCAAAAATTCTTTGTTTTCTCTTCTAGGTATTTCCACGCTTTGCAATCTTTAGCCAATCTTATCCATTGTCTTCCTGCCACTGTTCTGGCGTCATCAACCAATCATCAACCCATCTCTTTTTTGGCTAGCCTACACTTCTTGTTGTTCCCCTAGGTCTCCATAGAATGACTTTTTGGGGCCATCGACCTGGATTCTGTTTTGCCACATGCCCGATCCATTGCTACTTCAGACTTGTCGCTCTTTTAACAACATCTATTAGTTCTGTTTTTTGACGTATGTGGGTGTTCCGCATTTTTTCCCTCATGTTGACTCCTAACATGATTCTTTCCATGGCTCTTTGTGCAACTCGCAGTTGTTTGCTGTTTTTCGGGTAATTGCCATAGTCTCTAAGCCATACGTAAGTACAGGTAGGATGCAGCTGTCCTAAGCCTTTTTTTAGGTTGATGGACACCATTTTATTCTTGAAAATATTGCTCATATTTCCAAATGCTACCCATGCTAAATGGATCCTGCGTTTCATCTCCGTATTTTGGTACTCTTTACCCAGCTTGATTTTATGACCTAAATATATATAATGGCCTACGTTTTCAATAGCAACGTTGTCTACGGTAATGTTATGGCTATTGTTGCTCATTGTCTCGGTCTTCTTCAAGTTCATTTTAAGGCCAATTTTCTCGGATTAGTCATTTAACTCCTTTAGTATGGTTTTCAGTTCTTGCATGTCGGTGCTCAGCAAGACAATATAGTCTGCGAACCTGAGATGGCTAGGTATTAGGCATCGATATTTAGACTTCAATTTTCCCATTCTAATTTCTTGAAGACATTTTCCAGTGCCAGTGTAAATAACTTGCGAGATGGTGATGTTTGAAAAGGTGACATATAATGCAGTTTTAATATAAATATTATTATCAATTTATTTCTGTAAACTACACATTTTCTGTATCCTCAAATAGCCTGCAAATTTTGTGGAATACCAAATACCACTCAAAATACACACTTTAATGCAAATACCTAATAATGTTAACGCTCTTTAAATATAAATATATTTTTGTAAATTCACTTTTAAGCAGCAGTATTTATAATATAGGAAATTCAAATAATTCTGTCTGTAAAACAAGGTTTTCTGACAGATGGAAATAAATTGTCTGACTGTTTGACACTTAATGTCAAAGGAAGCTAGATAAAATCAAGAAAAATATACGTTTTCAAACAAAATTTTAAATAACTTAGAAACGATTTATTTTAGGTATAGGAATATGTATAGTTAAAAAGGAACGAATTAAAAAACCTTTTCCCTAGTGAAATAGAAAAAATGGGTTTTTGAAAAAAATGCTACGAGAAGACATGCGAAGAAAGAGAAGACATGCTACACATGTCTTCTCTTTATGTCACAGTAGCTATGGTAATAAATAAATTTGATGTTTGGCTATACACATTTTTTTGACAGGTAGTAGGTAGTTTTTTTCTTCCAAACATTTTAAATATTTTATTCTCAAAAACGGTTAATGTTAGATATAGAGAGTTCAACATCAATATTTATTGAATTTTACACAGAATTTAAGTATGTAATAAAAAATGGGGGCACCGATTTAAAATGAGAAAGTGCTGTCAACTTCCGGTATTTCCGGAGGTGCCGCCATATTGAAAATATTTTAATCTCGATAGATCTCGTTGTAAAACAATGATGTGCAAAAAATCTCCGATCTAGATATTGTGGTTCTCTAGGTAACTTCTAATGTACGCTCAGCATGGGACACCCTGTATTCCAGGTATAACCAAACCTTGGAATATTTATTAAAATCCGTCAAAAAGTATAAAATGTTCCGAGTATAATTATTCCGAATTTATATTTACTTTTTAGAATCGGCCCTTAGTAGTAGATACATAATCAGAAAAAACTTAGTTCAAGCAACACCAAGAACAAATCACAAAATAGTAAGAACAACAAAAAACAAAGACAATTGCAAAATTTTCATTTCCTCTCTTTCTTTCATAAAGCAGTACCAAAGATTTCTGTCTAAAAGTAATAATATTTATTAATATATTAATTTAGTATTTTAATAAAGCACGTTTTAGATGTTTCAAAAAACTTTTAATAAGAGTAACTTTAACTCTACATATATGTTTCGGCTTGTTAGGCCTTTTTCAAGAGTTTTTTAAGAACTAATCGTCTAACTACACTGTAACTATATATATATATATATTTGCTATGGGGGTGGGTTCAGAGAGTTTACAATAGGGGTAATAAAAATGGCAAATCAAAATGTCACCCTTTCATAGTTTAATTCATAGATTAGTAATGTTTCCACTGAGCCCAGAGAATTTTAAAAAAGAGTTAAATATTATTAAAAAAATCGCCATCAACAATGGATATAAGTGTTCCCTTATTGATAATATGCTAAAGAAAAAACAAAAGAAAATATTAATGAAAAATTTTTATTCCGCTAATTCTAAAGACAATAACAATTATCGACTTTTAAACTACATTCCTAATTTAACTAACAAAATATTAAATAATCTCAATAAAATAGGATGTAAAATTATTAACGTAAATAAAAGAAATTTAGGTCAAATTTTATTAAATAATAAAGACAAAACTAATGTCAAAAATAAGTCGGGTGTATATAGAGTGGATTGCAATGATTGTGATGCCGTGTACATAGGCCAAACAGGTAGAAATTTAGATATAAGGATTAAAGAACATGTAAAGTCTATTAATAATCTCCAGCAAAGTTCTGGTCTTGCAACTCATTGTATAGTAAATAATCACAAAATTAATGAAAACTCAATTAAGTTACTACACAGAGAAACAAAAGGTAGACGCTTAAATTACATTGAACAGTTAGAAATACTAAAATCTGTTAAAAACGAAAATAATGTTAACGACCAACAAGGATTTCTAAATTCTCTCTACATTTTTTATTACCCCTATTGTAAACTCTCTGAACCACCCCATATAGCATATATATATATATATATATATATATATATATATATATATATATATATATATATATATATATATATATATATATATATATATATATATATATATATATAAAACTCTGAAAAACTCTTGAAAAAGGCCTAACAAGCCGAAACATATATGTAGAGTTAAAGTTACTCTTATTAAAAGTTTTTTGAAACATCTAAAAGCGTGCTTTATTAAAATACTAATATTTCAACGATGTTTCACAAGGAACCAACCACACCTTCAGTACAATATATTAATTTATTTTTTGGAAACTGCAGCTGCTTTATCAAATAATAAAAATGCTCTAAATAAAACAAAATACTGTAAAACTTTTACATTATTTTAAACGTGAGTTTAAAAACCATGCATTATAATTATTTTATTTTACAAAAAAGATCAACATCTATCTTAGCAGCTTTTTTGTATGGAATAAAATTAAAACGTAACTTTTTAGAACCGCCGACAGAATCTCTACACCTACATAAAGGATTGCACTAAAAACCCAAAACAAAATTCTTAGGTGCAATAATGAGCACAAGCGTTCATTATCCGCTATTAGTTAGATCGTAACTTACAGTTTGCGGTTTAGGGCTAATAAACGGCCAGTTGAGGGCTAATAAATGAGCAGTCGTCGCCTGACAGCCTATTAAAATGGAATAATATTGGATATCCCGTCTGAGTTGCTCCATTTAGATATCTTCATTTTTAGTTATGCATAATTTAATAATAGTTTGAATTTATTCTATATTCTAAGTAAATATTTGTTATTACAGTGCTTTTTGAGTGGTACCCCTACCGGTATATAGGAAAACTGTAAATAAAGTAACTTGGCGAGCATGGCCATTAAAATAAATTGAAAATCAACTAAATAACTTTATTACACCATGCCGTCCTTATTATATTATAAAGTATAAAAAAACTTTTATATTTTAGAATTTATTTTATTTTCAAAACCAACTTAATCACTTTATCCCACGTTAACACATAACACCTCTCTATATCAAATCACTGCCCTAATTGGCTACCTCTTTTGTGATACCGAACAATAACAAATAATGAAGTTATAACAAGTGGACGATCTGAAGCGCGCCGAATGGCTTTATAATATAGTTGTTATGCGTCGGTAGACCCCCAACACGTAAAAAATAACTAAAAATTCTAATATAGTCATTATATCATCGATTCTAAATGGCAAAGGTCTTTGTTTAAAACAGATCGAGAAACTCCCTTCTGTGGTACTATGAAAGACTGGCGATGGGTGGTGGGTCCCTACTGGTTTTAACGTGTCGAAGAAGATGGGTAAAAATTGTTATTGCTGGCGATTTAATAATGTGATGTTTTGAAAACCTGAACAAAAGAGGTTCTTTGATATTTCTCCACGGTAATATTGAAATCTGATAAAAACTGCGTGTTATCTGCGAGTTAAAACAACTATTTGACGTATTATTGCGTTTTCAGATAGTTCAGTTTCTTTTTTCAAATACAAAAAGTATTCATTTAATTAACCATTTATTAAGGCGTTAATACACCAGATATTTTAAAAATATTTTACAGAGGTGCTTCTGGGTCTAAATGACAATTTAAAACAATAAAAAATACCTTTAAGGGACTTATTCTGATAAAATACATGCCTTGCCATGGCGACCTGTCACAGTAAACCATTTTGATTGTTTAAAAGGTATTGAAAATTAGTTTACAGTTGAGGGTTGGAACCTTTGGTGTTACACAGCAAAATAAAATACTAAATCACAACAATACACCAAAACACTTTTACTTTTACACTGGACGCGCGTTTCGCTAACCATGTTAGCATCATCAGCAGATGATTATAAACTGTTTTTGTGTTAGGTGGTCTGGTTACACAAAATCAGTTTATAATCATCTGCTGATGATGCTAACATGGTTAGCGAAACGCGCGTCCAGTGTAAAAGTAAAAGTGTTTTGGTGTATTGTGGTGATTTAGTGTTTTATTTTGGATGTTGTTTAGTGTTTTATTCCTGGATGCAAACATAATATCATTTAATATACACAGACTAGGATCGGCTTAGAATGACATTTAGAAATCAACCTTCTAACCTTAATTTCGTTGTAGTTTGTATTGATTTATATGTTGACCAAAAATTTAGTGTTATTGTGTCTTTTTTGGATTTAATTAATTATTAAAATAAAGAATAGTTAAAAGTCAATACTCAATTATCAAAAAATACTAAAAAAACTCACTAAAATGTCTGTTTCATCTTATATATTTATCTTTGTTTTTTCTACATTCTATCATTATTTGATATTTAGAAATTTAAAAAACAAAACTTAAGATGTGTTAGTAAAATGGCGATAGAGGAAGAATTGGACAAAAAGCGTTTCAAGCTGATCGACTGGATCGGATTACAACTTGCCGACATACAGGGTGTCCCACTAAGAATAGCTCTCGGCTGTATCTCAGAAAGTATTAGCCGTAGAGTCTGCGGAAAAAAATATTTATAACTAATGGGGCTATGAGAAATTGCTGGAAATTATTTTCAAGTTTGTAAAACGGCCGCTAGGGGGCGCAACTGCTATGGAAAATAAGAAAATAGAATTTTTACAGAATTTTGCCTAGATAATGGGTACTATAAATAATAGCTTCATAATCTTCAATAAATTTTGGATTGTTTTTGTTAGAACCATTTTCCCCTATCTGCTAAAATATAGTGGTGGGGGCTAACGTTCCCCCATCTATCTTTATTTTATATGTTAATAACTCCGGACTGGATGATCAGAATCCAAAAGGCGAGTGCTCGTTTAAAAGAGCGTTTCTTACTCTATGTTATACCATTAAAGTAATAATAATAAGGTTTAGAACGTAGACGCTAGGGGGCGCTTTCTTACAATTTAACAAACATAGCACGTTTTTTTCAAAAAAATTAAATACGATAGTATCTGTAATTTTAGCTGATAATAAAGAGTAGTAAAAGCTTAAACATTCAGCAAAAACCGCATCTTGATATCTTCTTTCAAACCGAAGATATTAGCAAAATTATAATAAATACCAAACAATAAGCCCTTAATTACTTTATTTTTCCAACACAGTATCAGTAGCCCTCTTGATTATGCCCATTCTAACAAAAAAATAAGATAAAAACAGTTAGTTCATTTTAAAATCGACGAAATACCAGAATACCATAATACCAGATGTATTAATATCTAATAATTAAGATATTAATAACAATAAACAAGAAACGATGATTCGGTGAAGTCATGGTAGGCTTTGGAAAAAGTTGCTTTTGACGTATAGTATAAACGTCAAATTGTTATTAGATCAACATTTTGATAGTCTTTTATCTTTTGATTACTTTTTCAAAATGCCAACAGCTTCATCTACTTCAAATAATAAAGGCATTTTGAAAAAGCAATTAAAAGATAAAAAAAACGCGGCTAAGAATAAATATTGATCTAATAACAATTTGACGTTTATACTATTACGTCAAAAGCAACTTTTTTCCAAAGCCCACCATGACTTCACTGAACCATCGTTTTTTGTTCACTGTTATTAATATCTTAATTATTAGATATTAATACATCTTGTATTATGGTATTCTCGTATTTCGTCGATTTTAAAATGGACTAACTATTGCTATCTCATTTTTTGTTAGAATGGGTATAATCAAGAGGGCTACTGATACTGTGTTGGAAAAATAAGGTAATTAAGGGCATATTTTTTGGTAATTATTATAATTTTGCTAATATCTTGGGTTTGAAAGAAGATATCAAGATGCGGTCTTCGCTGACTTTTTAAGCTTTTACTACTCTTTACTATCAGGTAAAATTACATATACTATCGCATTTAACTTTTTTGAAAAAACGCGCTATGTCCAGGGTCCATCCTAGGGTCCACGTTCAAAACATTATTATTATGATTTTTATGGTATAATATAGAGTAAGAAACGCTATTTTAAACGAGCCCTCGTTTGTTGGTTTCTGATCATCCAGTCCGGAGTTATTAACACTTAAATAAAGATAGATCTAACCTTCCCCCACCACTTTATTTTAGCAGATACGGGAAAATGGTTCTAACAAAAAAAATCCAAAATTTACTGAAGATTATGAAGCTATTATTTATAGTACCCATTATCTGGGAAACATTCTGTAAAAATTCTATTTTCTTATTTTTCATAGCAGTTGCGCCCCCTAGCTGCCATTTTACAAGCTTGAAAATAATTTCCAGCAATTTCTCATAGCTCCTTTAGTTATAAATACTTTTTCCCTAAGCCCTACGCCTAATACTTTCCGAGATACAGCCTAGAGCCATTCTTAGTGGGACACCCGGTACATAGATATTCATATTGAGATCAAATTTATTTTAATTGATGATATAATTATCGTTTATTACAATAATAATTATCGTTTTATTATAATATATTTTAAATTGTTTATTAACAATTTTAAACAAAATCACCCAAATTTTGGTCTAGTTCTTTCTACTAGGTTTCTTATCTCTCCGTCATAATATCAACTATACCTTTTGTTATCCAAATACTCGAAAAAGAACCGAATGGATAGTCTTGGCGCCGCGCCACTACCCGGGGTGTCCCGAAAGATGAATCTGCCTGAATAAAATTAGATCGAAACAAACTCTTTCGGTCATTTGTATCGCCGATCTCATACTGGGGCGGTGGAATTTCTTCGATCGTGAGCTGTGTGCCCCAGCTTCATATTAAATAGCTTTAATTAGTGGCGTTGATAGTTTTCATTATTTCGGCGGCAACGGTTCGTTTTTCTTTTGGTTTAAGCCGTTTTTAATTGCATCATACCGAGATTTATGCGGTCGCTGTGCAGTAGGAGAGCGGTTTTCATGTTTATATAATGAATTGATGTTAAAAATTTCGGTATAAAATCCTATTTTTATATTAAATTAGATTTATGAACTAGCGGTCTGTTCCTCTGCGACTTTTTTAGATCATATTGTATAGTTTCATTCGTAGATTAGTAATGTTTCCACTGAGCCGAGATAATTTTAAAAAAGATCTAAATATTATTAAACCATCAACAATGGATATAAGTGTTCCCTTATTAACAATATTTTAAAGAAAAAACAAAAGAAAACTTAAATTAAATAATCTTATTCCGCTAATTCTAAAGACAATAGCAAATATCTACTTTTAAATTAAATTTGACTAACAAAATATCAAATAATCTCAATAAAATAGGATGGAAAACTATAGATGTAAATAAAACATATTTAGGTCGAATTTTATTAAATAACAAAGCAAAGCTAATGTCAAAAATAAATCGGGTGTATATTCCGTATATAGCAAAATAAAAACACTAAATCACCACAATACACCAAAACACTTTTACTTTTACACTGGACGCGCGTTTCGCTAACCATGTTAGCATCATCAGCAGATGATTATTTAACTATAGTTTATAATCATCTGCTGATGATGCTAACATGGTTAGCGAAACGCGCGTCCAGTGTAAAAGTAAAAGTGTTTTGGTGTATTGTGGTGATTTAGTGTTTTTATTTTGCTGTGTAACACCAAAGGTTCCAACCCTCAACTGTAATTTCCGTATATAGGATGGATTGTGAGGTAGTGTAGTTCGTTTCTTTTTCAGGTTGACAAAATTTGACCATAGCTTCGTCCATGAATGCCATCAGCTTTATATGCTTATTAAGTTTACAAAGCCCTTTTAGTAGACCCACTACAACTTTAACTGCATTTCTGTTTTTGCTTATCAAGTTACCCTAAAAAAAGGAGTTACCCTAAATTTTGGCGAATGTTTTACTATGTTTTTTTCTGCCCATGTAAATTTTTTCCACTATTCTATAGAGATTTGTTGCTCACTCACCGTTTTATGGCCAATCTTACGACAGCTTTAACAACGCCGCGGGAAAGTGTTTTTATATATCTAATGCTATTTATATATCTTCAAAATCTGGAATTTGTATCATTAAATAAACTACCCTATGATCGAGAAAAAACGGAGTCCAGTTGGTGTGGAAATGAGTGTCGATGACAATCTCCATATAATTTTACATATAAAATAACAGCGATCTTCAATTCATAGCTATCGCTGACGCAGTTTTTTTTTCGATCATATCGTATGTTTCGATCATATAAATGGTATTCTTGATTTAAGAGCGAAAACTGTGCTTGTAATGTCCATGATTTCTGTGCGTATCAAGATGCCTCATCTACTGTGAGAAGTCTAGTTACAAAATATTGTGACTACTATTTGTAGAGTTCTGAATGAGAGAAAAAGTGGAATTGTTTGTAAGCCCAAAATCTTTACGAAAAGGAAGCCATTGATTGCTGATAATATGGAAGCCATTGGTTGTTCTAAATCCATGATAACGAAACATGTGCACGCGTTTTACTTAAACAAGGAAATACTAACTCTCGATAAAATTCACAAAGTTGTAAATGAAGACGAAAACTTACTGGTCATGGAAAGAAAAAAACTTTGGACAACTTTAAAGGAAATGAACTTCTCATGAGAAAAGTACAACCGGAAGTCTGTATTCATTGACAGAGAAGACATACTTTTTTGAAGATGGCAATATCTAAGAGACATTCGTAAATATCGCATGGAAGGAACATCCATATTCTACCTAGACGAAACATGGCTGAATGAAGGATATTCTGTTAAGAAAATCTGGCAAAACAATAGCGTTGGGAGTTCTCGTGAAGCGTTTTTAGAAGGATTATCGACTGGTTTGAAAATCTCTTACGGGAAAAGACGCAGGCTAATTATAACGCATATTGGGGGAGGTAATGAATTCGTACAGAATGGACTACAGGCAATTTGAATCTAAGTCGACGAAGGATTATTATAAAGATATGATAGCTGATGTTTTTGAAAATTACTTTTCCCAAATGATAACATTACTTCCAGAAATCTTTGCCATTGTTATGGACAACGCCATTTATCATTCGAGATTAGTAGAAAATTTCCAACCGCTTCATGAAGGAAAGGAGATATTAAAAAAAGCAAATCAAATCACAGATAAAAAAGATTTAAAAAATAAACTGACGAAATGGCTAAAGCGCATTTAAAAATTGTACTTCTGTTGTCATCCTACCACTGAATTAAATCCCATCGAACTTATATGGGCAAAAATGAAAGGATTTATAGCTCGGATTGACACAACGTTCAAGTTAAAAGATGTGCCGAACACAAATCTGCCGAAAATTGAATAAAACCACATCATAAAAAAGAAGCAAAAATGTGTGATCTTGACAATCTTTTGGAGGAGACAGTAGAATCTCTGCTAATTTCATTTGGAAATTCTGTCCACTCTGACTTCAGTGAGGATGATTTGTATTTTAATTATTGTAAATACTTAACATTACTTGAAATGTTTTTTTTTCTAAACGTGTGACATTGTTTTTTGTAATGTTGGTTTGTAACCTGTTACATTAATTTAACAATAAAAACTTTAGGTTTCTTCACTAATATGTACTATAATTATATGTACTAGTATAATCCAATGTTACTGAACATTCCAATAACTGGTAAATGAATATTTGTATTGCCATTATCATATTATTTCACGTTAAATATATTTTAACAAAACTTCTGTATTAAATCTTAAAACCCTAATACCCCACATTCGTGCGGTCAGGACCTTCTCAACTAGCCTTTCTAAACATGGATATCTTTATTAGACTATTGTTATACGACGGATTTTATTGCTTTATTGTTAACGTACGGTTGTGTCCATCTGCAAACGTGTTAAATCTGTCTGAATTTCATTGCCGATATGCCCTTAAAATTAAATTGGTTACATGGCTCTTACGAATACACTATAAAATCTATAATTTTTCAACTTTATAAATTCATACAGTGTAAAAATGTATACAGATTTAAATTATGCATCCGATATATTCGGCATCAAATAAATACTCATTAAAATAACACTTGTGTAACTAAAAAAAATGAAATATTGCGCCAGTTTAAAACAGGAAACGAAAATGTTAAAGCAAACACATTTACGAAAAATATAATTTAATAATCTCGATAAGAAATATCAGGATAAACGGCGTTGTTCGATCCATTTTCGAAATTAAAATGTAATATTAAAAGATCTGGCCGCCAATAAATCACGACCAAAACAAACAGCGAGTCGCGATCAGATTCTGGCGGAAAAAAAGCTGCACCCAAACCCATATTGGCCCAATAAAACCTGCAAAAAGTCGATTATTGCTTCATCGGCGATGGCCATTGAAACCTCGCATTAATTTCGGGCCGACTGGCGATTAATCAGAAAAAGAATCGGTTTCATCTCGCTCGCACTTAAGCGGTTTATGGGTTTGTACGAGCGGGAAGGGAGTATGAGAATCACACATTTAGTAATATACAGGGTGATGACGCTTTCGGAACTAGTGTTGATAAAAAAAATTGTAGAATAGAAGTTGGTTAGAATCCAGATCTAGCTTCTCAGTTACTTGCAGTGGGGTTTATACAAGGTTTTTTTTTTATATTTCGCATAAATGTGGCTGTACAGGAGAACCCTGAGAATACGGACGGACAACAATCCAGACAATCCAAACACCGAGGTCGTGAGACGAATGAAAACAACACCGGAGCTCGTCGACATTGTCAAATTCAGTAAGCTACAATATCTAGGCCACGTGATGAGGAACCAAGGAAGGTATGAGCTGCTCCGCTGCATCCTCCAAGGCAAGATTCAGGGAAAACGACGTCCAGGACGCAGGAGAATTTCCTGGCTCGAGAACCTCAGATCCTGGTTTGGAAAGACGTCGACTCAGCCTTTTCCGGATTTCCACGAACAAAATCATTATAATCAGAATGATCTCCAACGTCTGTAGCGGACAGACACCCTAAGAAGAAGTTTTTTGAAGTATTCATTTTTGAAGTACAGCATCTCAGTTTTCTTTAAGAAATCTCAATCATCTAATTTTTTATTAAGCGCGAATATCGAAATTTGACATATGATTTTCTATCGAATTAAGTAAAAAAAATACCGAGAGTGCCATAATTTAAAAACCAAAAGTTGTAGTCATTTCCGGTGAAACAGGAAGTGATCGAAACTAATTGAATACGTCGATCAATCCCGATTTATGTCATATACTAACGTACCAAGTCTCTCGTATTTTATCTGAAAAAATAAAAAAGTTATAGTGGTGAGCCACGTTTGAGACGCACCCGGTATATGAAAGAATGCAATCTAAATTATATTACCATAGAAACGACTTTTGATTTTTAGGACTTTCGGAAAAGGAAAAGGAAAAAGAAAAGGAAAAGGAAAAGAAAGGGTTTATACAAGGGTTGTTTTTTATATTTCGCTTATAGGGGTAGAAAAAAATAGTAGATAACTGTTTAATGTTAGATAACGATTAAAGGCAAAAAAACACGAAAAGGAAAAGGAAAAAGAAAGAAATTTTGCTTATAGGGATAGAAAAAAATAGGAGATAAATGTTTAATGTTAGATAACTGTTAAAGGGAAAGGGAAAGGGAAAGGGAAAGGGAAAGGGAAAGGGAAAGGGAAAGGGAAAGGGAAAGGGAAAGGGAAAGGAAAGGGAAGGGAAAGGGAAAGGGAAAGGAAAAGGGAAAGGGAAAGGGAAAGGGGAAAGGAAAGGAAAGGGAAAGGGAAAGGAAAGGAAAGGAAAGGAAAGGGAAAGGGAAGGAAAGGAAAAAGGAAAAGGAAAGGGAAAAGGAAAGGGAAAGGAAAGGGAAAGGGAAAGGAAAGGGAAAGGAAAGGGAAAGGGAAGGGAAAAGGGAAAGGGAAAGGGAAAGGGAAAGGAAAGGGAAAGGGAAAGGGAAAGGGAAAGGGAAAGGGAAAGGGAAAGGGAAAGGGAAAGGGAAAGGGAAAGGGAAAGGGAAAGGGAAAGGGAAATTTATCGAAAATAGGATTTTAGGAAAATTAAACTATAATTTCATGCTTATTTTATTTTGTCTAAAACCTTACAGTTGGGGGTTGGAACCTTTGGTGTTACACAGCAAAATAAAACACTAAATCACCACAATACACCAAAACACTTTCACTTTTACACTGGAAGCGCGTTTCGCTAACCATGTTAGCATCATCAGCAGATGATTAAAACTGATTAAAACAGTTGTTCTCTAAAACAGTATGGAAATTTGGAAAAGTATAAACTGGATTGACCATTGAAGTTTTTCCTCTTGTAAAAATAATCCGGGTACATATACGTACTATTACGTAGTAGTGTAGACATCAGCACAACAAATTACATTTTACAATGATAAAATGCTAGGTTGACAACTTAAGGTATGTTGACATTTGACTGAAGTTTAATTTAAAAATAGATGCAGTTTTTCTAAAATTACTTAAAATCGGCTTGTCCAAAATTGCGCAAATTTGGCATGTGTATTCAACAGGCAGACATTTAAAAAAACCTATTTACGAGTTAGCTGTAAAATTAATAGGGTAGCCAATATTTGGACAGTACAAAATTTGCATGGGATTCCCTATGTTTCCAACGATGATGCATCACCCGGTATAACTACTCAATGAAAGCAACGTATTAATAAAACCAACACATAAAACGTAATAAAAAGAGAAATAGTGCATGGTTAGTGCACAAAATAAGAAATAATTTATGGCTATGACGTAGTCCTGCGAGAAAGACACTACGTTTGTCGAAATATCTCGACTTGTTACCCTAACTAAAACCTTCTTTTTATTTGGCGCACGTACAAAAAAACTTTAACTATTTTCGTATCATTAGAAGAACAAGTTATTAAAAACATTATCTAGTTAACTAAACTGTTTCCACTGATAATCGACTCACTCTGTAGATACGAAAAGGGACGACGGATGACTCGGATAAGTCGCACATTATTCACGTGAATCGGTGACCGGGGGCAGTCCAAAAATGAACAGAACGAGATATTAAAATAACGAGTAACAACAGTGATGTTTGTTTTAAACAATCGGCGGCGCCTGCAGCGTTGGAGGCGTTGGTGGAGATAATCACTTGCTCGCATACTAAATCAACGGTTCGGGCTTTGGCTCGCCCTGTCTTCGGCTTTTTGTTCGTCGACTCTGCCGTTGCTGTCGAACACTACCATTCCGACTTACACGGCAAACCAAAAAAGTCTAAGCCAAACCAAAGGAAGTCAAGATATCTGTGGTATAAAGACATAAAATAATATGATAATCAAATTAGAAACTCTTTATTTACTGCTTTTTATTTACAGTATTTAATTCAAGAACTATTGACGTCGTGGACTCATGAAATTCTTAGGACTTGTTGTAGACAACTCGTTAAAATGGGACTTTCACATCGAAGCTCTATCAAAGAAACTAAGCGCTGCCTGTTTTGCCACTTAGGAATGCGGAGCACTATCTTTATCTGCCAACCCCGAGCTCAGAACTAGTTAAAGGTTCAATACTGTACAATACCAAAAAAATGTACAATCATCTCCCTTTGAATATCAAGTCATCATTCTTTTCCGCATTTCGCAAAGCTCTGAAATCATACTTACTGGAGAGAGCCCTATATGCGGTAAACGACTTTTTTGTTGATGTTAATTCATGAACAATTTTGAATTTTAAAATTTTGATCATCTCACACACTGGTCAAAGGTCAAGTATTTAATATTTTATAATTCTTAAAATTATATCTATTTACAATCTTCCTATTGTAAAATTTTATTGATACGCCTTTTTGTATTCTGCAATTGTCCATGTATCTTCTATTTGTAATTTTAATGACTTAAATTTTTTTGAATTGTATTGTATATTTTTTTTTTATTTTTATTTTTTTAGTGCTTTTGTTTGTTTTGTAAATGCTTTGCCGATGAAGCTATTTTGGCTTTTTGCACAATAAAGCGTTATTTGTTGTTGTTGTTTTGTTTGGTTAGGTTAGTATCAAGTTAGAATCAAGTAAATTCATTACAAATAATAGCAAACATAAACATAAAATATATAATATAAAATACGCAAAAACATAAACTAATAAATATTATTCAAA
Organism: Sitophilus oryzae; assembly: GCF_002938485.1. Lineage (NCBI taxonomy): Eukaryota > Metazoa > Arthropoda > Insecta > Coleoptera > Curculionidae > Sitophilus > Sitophilus oryzae. The sequence goes on from NW_022147124.1 coordinate 639,746, forward strand.
AACAAAAATAAATAATAATGAAAAAACCAATTCGTAGAAAAGTGATTACAAAACATTTGTGTGCGCTCAAAACATACGAAATTGTGACACTGTATGTACACAAGAGTAATGAGTTAGTCTGTTTCCACCTTCACAATCACAATTCTGTGCCGATCCTCTGGTAATATTCAGGGTTTCAGAATCTGAAATTTATTTTTTCTGTGTCAGAATTTATTTCGTGCTCTTGTCTTTCTATAATATCCACTTCTCCTTCTTCGTTGTCATCGTCATGTTCTGTAGTTAATTCGTCATCTTTTCGTTCAAATAGTCTTGCGTGAGCTGTTGCAATCGTTCTTGCTCTGCCTTATATGAGTACATCTAAAAAATAATACTTATTTAATAAAAAAAATGTCGATTATTCACTTCTTTCATCATTCTTTCATCGAAATATTTTTGGGCCACCGTATATATTCTTTATTCGGAAGGCCCTTTGGGCTACTTCATCGGTTATTGAATGTTTTCAATTTAAAATTAAGTTTTTCACTTATTAGCCTTATTTATGGCTTTTCGATGGACAATAACTTATTTACCGGATAGAACGAATAGAAAGAAGTGGCATAGTGATAAATTCTTGTTTGTTTATTAAATTTTATTCTTGGAAAACGATAGTCTAGGTAAGTATTTTGAATTTGAAATATCCCAGATAAATCAAATTTTTTATTTAACAAAATTAGTATTCTCGTTTTGTTCATATGAATTAATTATATTTCAAAACAAATTATCCTATGATAGAGACTTTTTTTAAGAATATTGGCACGTGACAGAACGTTACACTTGACTTCAAGTTCTTCATAAATAAAACAAACAATGTGTCCGTCGTAAGTAAACAATAAACCCACAAAATATTAATTTAACACTTTGCCGTTATGTCAGGTTATAGCCGTTTTACAGCCAACGATAATACGTTATTTTACGACTTTTTAGTTGGAAATTAATTTTAAGACAGCGTTAAAACGTTGTTAAACTTTTGATAGTTTCTTTTGGCCAAAATATTTCTTGAATATAACGAAATATTTTATATTCTAAAATGTTAATCTTAAAACTTTTTTACAATTTTTTTTCACATTAGCGTACGTTGCATTCCATTTCTTAATCTGGTTATAGTTTTCTGCTCCGCCTATCTGGTTTCTCTTAAATTTTAATACTACGAAACAGGGTTTCTTTAAAGATAAGCGCGCATTTGTTCGCACCGGACGCAACGGACGCATCGGACGAATCGCAATATACTTGTTATCATCGCATATTATATTCGGATTTTCTTCCCGCATTTTCATTTTAGTGCAATCCTCGAAGCGGGCTAATACGAAAATTCTGTTTTTCACATTCGCTTCCCAAATTTAAAATGAGTAGTATTTCTGATGAAGAATTATTATTTGCAATTGCATGTGCATTTCAAGAGGAAGAGCAAAGGAACAAGAAAAAAACAAATTTAGGTCCATAATATAAATATGAACCGTATTTTTAAAAAGATGTTAAACTGATTTTTCTGCTGTTTAAATATACCTATATGTTAAAGATTTATTCTATTATATTCCGTCTACGTAACTGGTTGTTTCATTATCTGCCCAATTTCCTCCCATATATTTTGGCGTCCTTGCTGATTACTGTACTCTTTGTTTTTCAAATTATAAAGTTCATTTTATTGTTGCACTAAAGAAATTAATAGTCCGTCATCCATTTTCACTCTTTTAGGCACCTGCTCAAAATAACGTTAAAAACAAATCAAATTCTGCAAGTCGATTCCTTTTTACATCGCGCATTTCATCGAATTTACGAACGACGTCATCCGCATGCATCGTATATACGGATTTAATTCTTTCCTAATAATTCTGAACGGATTTTCGTGTCTACGATGCGTTCGATACGTATGTATGTGCGTTGTCTCATTTAAAATAAGGCAAATAATAATTTTCGTCTGTTCCGTGTGTCCGATACGTCCGTCCGATGCGAATAAATGCGCGCTTACCTTAAGAGTCCATTCACTAGTCCGAAAAAGTAGCAAAATAAACGTTCGGCATTTAACGTTTTATGTAAAACTGGCTAGGTATTTTTACACAAACAAAGAAGGAAATTAAAGATAAAGGATTATCCTATATCCGTATTGTAGCATATTTTTAGATAACTTCTTAATTTTTAAGATTTAGATGGTCAAACATCAACAAAATATTCTTTTTTCTTTAAAGGTTTGGACTAAATTTTCTCGAAAATAAACAATAATTTAAAATTCCATTACAATACGGAAGTAGATTGAAGTTTTGTGACTACAGTGTTATATATACTTTATATGGTTTTGTAACAAATTACTCGCTATTTTATGGCAAATGCTGGAGTTCTGCAAACCTTAATCAAAGCACGTCTGTTCAGAACTTTGGGTGTGGCTTAACCCAAACGACAGGATCGGGCTAGACCTTAGGGAAGAGTTCTAAAATATAATATATTGTAACAGTACAACTTCTATTTTCAAATAAAACACTGGATTCCCCTCATAACTCCTTTATTACATCGTAGTACTCAGGATTACATCACAAACATGTGCTTCGTACGAGCGCCCGGTGCCGACTGACTGTGGGCGCCCCACCCACAATAGCTTTGTTCGGGTTCTTGTTATTACCGATTCTGAACCGTCCTAGAACTCTGCAGCGCATGCGCAAATGAAATAATGTCTTCATATTTCCTTCTGCGCATACGCATCAGAGAGAGAGAGAGAGTGATTTGCTAAAAATGCATATTTTTGAAAAACACCTCGTAACTCCGAAACAGTAACAGATATCGATATGCGGTTTTCACACCGATATTAGTTTTTGTCTATCTCCTATTGAAAAGGGTGTTTCCATTTAAAAGCGTCGAATTTGATCCACCCTGTACAGTGGCCCCATCCAGTATTTAAGAAATAGCTTTAGCGATACTAATTAGTTTTTACTTAATATTTTTGATGCATACAAATTTTGTTCGTTTTTATTCATAAAACTAAGCACTAAAATCACGAGCGGCGTACTGCCGATAACTAAGAAAAAGATTCGGTACTGCGTACCATACCCCCCAATTCTCCATAATTAAATATTAGAAACCATTAGCATAATGTGGTACCGTTCCACGCAAATTAAAATCTCAATGTTTTCACATAATAACCGCATATTACCTAAAACCGTTTATAGAGATGGGTACGCGTGTTCCACACACGCGAATTATCCATTTCTTATTCTTCTTTTTCCTTCCTTCCATCAGTCTTCTTCTTCTTTTTTCGAAAGGTAAATGAACCGGGGCTACTTTGGCGCTCGCCGAAGATCCTCAAAACATGAAAGAAACGGGAAAATAAAGAAGAAAAAAATGAGAAAGCCTATTGAAAATTTCGGTAGCCTTTCTTAGGAGTGCTTATTATGGGTAATTTATCTAATTTAGTTGTCTAGATCGGTTTTGTTACTCAAATCTTTCGTGGCCGATAAAAGTCCGATACCGCTCAAGATTTTTCACTTAAAATCTTTATTAAATCTTAATAGAGGCTCATTCGGTTTTTGATGAGGTCGTCATTAAAATGTCTTGTTTACTTTAGGCCGAAAAAAGATATCCTGCCGGGTAGAGTTTTCACATTTTGGATTTTGTGACAAACAATACAAGTAGCTTGTGTAGTAATAATTCTTGAAATATTTTGCATATAGCCTTCTTGAAACTCATAAATTAATGACTGTATACTCTGCCAAATATTTGTAAATTTAACTCGGGATATGCATACCGGGTGCGTCTCAAAAGTGGCTCACCCCCTATAACTTTTTTATTTTTTCAGATAAAGAAACGAGATTTGGTATGTTCATATATGACATAAATTAGGATTGATTGACATATCCATTTGTTTTCTGTCACTTCCTGTTTCGCCGGAAATGACTACAACTTTTGATTTTTAAATAGCACCTCCGGTATTTTTTTACTTCATTCGATACAAAATGACATTCTGAATAGAATGACATATCATATGTCAGCTTTTGACATTGAGATGAACCGCCTATTTAAAAATAGACATATTTATTTAAATTCAAAACATTCATTTTTAAGACACTCTGTATACATAAACATAATTATTGATTTTTAAAATATTATTCACAAACTAGGGAGAGGGAAATCAGGCGACGAACAGAGGTGATATTTGTTAGATAATAGCTTATAGACTACCATTCGAGACGCATTGATATTATTTTGGTTCGTAAGTTTTGTGACAAAGAATGTTATTAAAGGTAAAGTAAATGTTTTCTCATTATTTAACTAATGTTAACTAAATCATATTATTTTGTTTTCTTGTTGTAATTTTCTTCTAAAGTTAGTTATTCCTCATTCATTTGATCTGACAAAGACAATATATAACATGTGTATGCATTTAATGGAATCTATTTATGCTGTAAATAATTTCAGTTTAAAAGTAATCTAAATAAAATCGTTACTGTTCCTTCGTGCCGACGTTTGTGGTTTGTGAGAATAAGAGCCTTGTTGAGTGTACTAACAATTTTCGACCTTGCATGGACGAATATCTTAGCTCGCAAAAGGGCAAACAAAAACAATAAATAAAATAACTCATAGAATAACTTACAATTTATTAAATTATAAGATATTGGTACCAAACCTTCAACTTTAGCGTCGATTCCGCAACAAGAGACTTCGTACCTACGGGTGGGGACCCGTTAAACAAAAATCTTTTCAGTTTTGAACGATATAAATGTGGCATGTTTTGAATGTATTAAACTATAAACCTAGGTATGAGGACAGTTTCTATATTATTATTTCTCTTTTATTAAAGTTCAGGACAGCATAGTTAGATTCTCTGGAATAGTGATCATGGTTTTCTCTGCCGTGCTCTTTTACATGTGAATTCCAGGCAGAGTACGGTACTCCTTTCATTTCATTTAATAAAATAAGTAGGGCTATTTACAAATTTCGCGTTTTATTTACATAACCTATTCTCCTCAAATTTCCCAAAATATTGCTTCTGTCGAGGCGCATCCGAGGTAATCACAATAAAAAAATATTTAACACAACGTAGGTTCCTTTCTTTCATTTAAATTGTTTGTTATACAGTTGGCCAAAATATTACCTCTTCAACTTTGTTGACGAATTTGGGTTGTTACACTACAGAGTGGTGCCGTGACCAGGATGCGCTTTTTCGACAGGCAGTGTGGAGATTTGAGGTAAAATTAACCGTGTATTTTCTGTGCCAGAAATTAAATATCGCGCCACCAAAAAATAGTTAAATGTGTTATGTACTTTCATGCCGATTAAAAGTTGTATCTTGATATTTTGTCCATTTCGATCTCCTCGATGAGATAACGCAATTTTATTAATGACAATAAAATTAAAATAAATAAATAATTTATTTAACGTAATTTGTTACTAAATTTTATTAAAATTTATTAGACTGATGGACAGTGCTACCTACAGCAAATTCTCCTAAAAAATAATGGTATTTAAGGTAATTACAAAAGGACTATTTTTTTAAAGTTTTAACATCTTATAACTTTAAAACTATGTATTTCCGCACCTATGCTTAGAGCATCTTTTTTTCATATTTTTGACTCCGCACCGAGTTGACCCTGACACCTTCTGAACAAATTCTTAGTTCAGATTTGATGATGATCAGTGATATAAATGGTCAAAAGGTTTTGAATAAAATTCGAAAAAAAATTGGCGCCGAGAGGCACGTATAGCCGCCCATACTAAAATATGTTAATATCTCGAAAACTGCAACTTTTACTGATTTTGATGTTATTACAAATTTTGTTGCAAATATTATTCCTAATCTTAATTTGAAAACCGTGTTTCGCTAGCTACTGTAAATTTGGAGTTACGATTTTTTTTAACCCCCTCCTATACCCCCTTACCAACCCCCCACCCCCACCAAAAACTAATAGCCAGATTCTCGGGTGCCACAGTATTTTTGTACCAAATTTGGTTAAAATCGGTTCAGCGGTTTTTGAGTTATCGTGTTACAGATGGACAGATTATAACCCAAATAACACATTTTGAGTGAAATTAAAAATAGAGAAATGTCAGTATAAAAAGACATGTTATTCAAAATTGTATACATTTAGTAATATTACCTTTTTTTATTGCATGTTAAAATATTAGTGATATTTAAATTACTTGAATAAAAACATTGCTATTGTAGATGATTATTTTATTTTCAATTTTGTTTACAAAAATACTCGAATAAAAATATAAAAGAAAATATATTCGAAGTAAATATCGTATTTGCATCTGTCGCCTTCTGTCTACGAAATAAAGCAAAGAAAAGGATGCACTTCATTGTACCTAGGTAAGGGTTATTCCACATTATATATGTTTGGCACGCTTCTGTTGGATGCAGTGAAAGAGTTATTGCGAATGGTACATCTGCGCAAGGTGTGAATCTCGCTCTGCCTTTTTCGAGAAATTTGGCACATGCTACCACGTATCGCGTTTCTTACTGAATAAATAAAGGGTGAACGAAGCTTTTCAGGTTCGGCTTTATCGTTTATTGGCTGCCAGGTTGGGAATATTTTCTTTGAAAATAGACTGGACGTGTTATACTTTCACACAATTAAAAATAAAGATTTAGTAAAATTAAAGTGTTTAAGATAATTATTTTTTTTATTCAATTGAATTTAATGTGTATATTTTTAATTTGATCTGTATATTTTTCTATGAGTGACATTAGAGATCTATTGCATCCCCCTTTCTTAAGTTATACAGTCTCAGGGCTTTTGACAAAAACCAGTGTCTGAGATGGGTTTACAGAGGTTAGGCTAGGTTCTCATTAGGGTGGAACAATTTTTTTTTCCAAAATATTTTTACACAAGCCTCAAAACGTGCCTTTAGATAAGTAATTTTTTTTCTCAAAAGCTGAGCCCGCTGCTTTTGTATCTTCAGGTTCCTCGCGGACCTTAAAAGCTGAGATATTTTGAAAAATATTTGCTTTTTTGCCCGTCAACATATTTGATAATTATTTATCTTTTACCTTTAACACACTGCTTAACATGACTATAAAATATAACCCAATAATGTTATCCAAACTAAATCACTTAAATTATTGTTTTCCGATTCCTCAATATATTTGAAACTTGTCCACCTGCATGATAAACTACCATCCGTGGCACTTGCCTGTGACAAAACTGCAAATGCTGATTAGAGGATATTGAAGTAGTGTCTAAAAGCAGTTCTACACAGATAGTAGATAGAATGAAGATCAGGAGGGCCAGAATGTCTCAACGTAACGTTTGTACTAGTGTATTAGGTGAAATGTAGTTATTAGGCGTGTTTTTTGATGGTCGAAAGGACTCTACTATTATTTACGATAAGAATAAAAGGAAGAGAAAACGCGTTGTGGAAGAACATATTTCTATTCTAAGTGAACCCGGTTCTAAGTATTTGGACCATGTCACACCGGAAAGCGGATCTGTATGTCATATAAAACGGTCTTTGGTTAGTCTCTTGAAAGAAAAGTTTGACTTGACCGAACTTTTCGATTTAGTAGCAGTTGGGACAGATGGAGCTGTTGTGAATACGGGAGTGAAAAATGGCGTTATTCGTTTGTTGGAAAAAGAATTAAAACGTCCCTTACAATGGTTAATTTGTTTATTCCATTTAAATGAACTTCCTTTGCGACATTAAATGTTTCCTATTTGAGGCATACCGTTTCCATTTTGTGTCAAGAAACAGATACAATTATTAGAAACATTACCTAAAATGTGTCCAAAATTGCTACTTGTGAATTGAATAAGCCAATCAATTCTAATTTAAATAAATAAATAAATAAATAAATAAATGCCTTTATTGTCAATTTTTTTTTCAATTTGTAGACGAAGGTAAACAAACAAAGTAAACAAACAAGGTACACAAACAAACAAACAAAATATAATACAAAACATTATACAAATAATATTGTCAGTCTTATTGTTTAAAATAAACATTTATAAATGTTTACAATGCCAAAGAACAAAAAAATTAAAATAATATTCAAAAATATTTAGTTAGTTTATAGTAAATATCAATGACCTCTAAATAAATGTATTTCGATGTCATTAGTAAATATAGTAATAGAAGGGAAATAGCAAACATTAGACCAGTGTTTACAAGATCAAATTCGATTTTCAAAATATAATTCATTTACGGCGTAGAAAGCCTTGTCTAGTAAATAAGAGTTCAATGCTTTGCGAAATGAAAAAAATTATGTTATGGATTTGATTTCAAATGGCAGGTGATTGTGCATTTTTTAGAGATAAAGGTAGATAAAGATCATGCTCCGCGTTCCTGAGTGGATAAGTGTGAGATGTCCTTTCTTGAGAAGCTGATACATGCTTACGTATTAGGAAAACGGATTCAAATATAAATAAGGAAGGAAGAGTCAATATTTTTAATTTTTTAAAAAAGTCCTGGCAATGAGTTCTGCTGTTTAGTCCCAGTGAATATCGAACAGCTCTCTTCTGGAGCTTGAAAATGCGGTCAAATTGAGTCGCACAACACGTACCCCAGAATGGAAGGGCATACCTGAGGTGCGACTCGAAAAGTGCATAATAAACAGTTCTAACCACTGACAAGTTAAGCTCCTTAGAAACAAATCTTAATGCAAAACAGGCAGAGCTCAATTTTTTCGACAAAGCTTCGATATGTATGTCCCATTTATGTCATATTTTGTTAAATATACTGTATTAGCCTAAAGTGGATGAACCAATACCAATAATTGCGAAGAAAATCAGATTTGAGGTGTTAAATATCAAAATTATTTTATGTACCTTTGTATGTTAAAAGGTTAATACATTCTCACCAAAATACTACAAAGAAATATAAATTCTTCTGTTAGTCTTATCAGTTATAGATAAGAATTGGCAAATGTTCCTTTTTGGTCTTGGACAAAAGTAGATGAACCAAATATTTTTAAAAATCGTTAGTTTCATTTGTTCTGCTTTTATGAACAATTGCGATTTAAAAACATTTGAGCTCTTGTCATATATCATGCCACGTGGAATTAACTTGTCTGCAGATCTTAAGTTGCGAGTAGTGAATGCTTTTAAGGATGGTTTGAAGCAATCGGAAATCGCTAAGCAATTACGCCTTGGAAAATAAGCGGTACATTATATTTTAAAGAGATATAATGAGAGAGGAGATGTCGCTATAAAAAGAAAACCAGGAGGACCTAAAAAAGTTGGTCCCAACGTGATAAAAGCCATAAAACGAATTTCTTCACAAGATCCATTTTGTCATCAACGAAGATAAAAGCACAACTTGAAGAAATGGGCTATCCTCCAGTCAGTACAAGGACGATCCACCGTAAATTAGTTGACAGAAGTTGTTTTCCTGAAGACCCGCCAAGAAACCACTGCTATCAAAAAAATATTTGAAGGCCCGTTTAGCATTTGCCAAGGAACATCAAAACTGGACTGTGGTACAATCGAAAAAAGTTTGTTTTAGTGATGAATCAACGTTTAATTTGGTGTCATCAGATGGAATTCAACATGTAAGAAGACCTCCCAACACACGATTGCTACCAAAGTACACGCGACCCACTGTAAAACATGGTGGGGGCTCAATCATGGTATGGGGCTGTTTTTCTGGGTATGGGATGGGGCCTCTCCATAAAATTGAGGGCATAATAGATCGGTTTGGCTACAGAGACATTTTACAAAACCTTTTAGTGCCTTCTTTGGAAGAAAAAATGCCAGTTGTACACTACTTCCAACACGATAACGACCCGAAACATGCCTCACAATTGGTTAAAAGGTTTTTGGAAGATGAAATGGTGACTGTTCTCAAATGGCCATCGCAATCCCCAGACTTGAATCCAGTAGAAAATTTATGGAAAATTTTGGATCAACACATTAGGACACAATTCTACAAAAATAAGCAAGAATTATTTGCAGCTTTGGAAGTCTTGGAAAAATATCGATTTTTCAATAATTGAAAATCTTCTGGGATCTATGCCTAAGCGATGTCTGAAAGTAATTAAGAATAAGGGTTATTACACTAAGTACTAGTAAATTATAAGTTAATTTTTCAGTTTTTGTTAACATAAGATTTTTTTTTATTAAATATATATATATATTGTTCATCTACTTTTGTCCAATGGTTTTTTGAATTTAAATTTTTTGCTACCTTATTAAAGCAAATTTTAAAAAACAATGCTATTTATTTTTATAGCACTGACACTAGACTTCAAGTAAATATAGCTCAAATTTTAATTTTAAACATATTAGGAAAAACCCATTATTTTAACAAAGTTCATCCACTTATGGCCAATACTGTATGTCATATTTAAACATATGTTGTAATTTGGTTATAAAAAACAAGATTTGGTATATACCAAAACTTGTTTTTTTTATCTGAAAAAAAAAATATAAAAATTTTAGTGGTGAATAGAGGTGAAAAGTTATATATGTATTTCAATCTGTTTCTAGATTTGAATATGGCTATGTTCTCACTATTTTTCGTTGAACTTCTATTCTCTATTGTCTAGTATGTCACTGATTTGCAGTGGATATCAATTATTCCAAATAAACCATAAGCGCAATTTGCTAACTTGCTAACAAATCAGTGATCAAATGATTAAAATAAAAAACAGTTAAATAAAAAAAAACAGATAAAATCAATGATATTAAAAATAGAACCAATTTGAAAACAAGAACAATAATGTTAGGTTAAAATGTTTCTTGGTTGTACAGAAAACTAGCATTTTTTTCTCAATTAGTAACAAGACAGTAGAAACCCAATTGTAGTACATTATAAGACATATCCATCGTCTTTGGTACTCATACTAATAACAATCCCCAATATCTATCCAAATCTCACCTTGGGTTCTTGAAAACCTAGACCCTCTATAGGAAAACCCGTACTTCCTGTCGATCGACAAATATTAAAAATAATCGTAGAGCTGTTCTTCGCATCTGTCCTTTCCCCTATAATATAACCCTTTCTTCCCTTTTACCTGCCCGCCGCATCTGTATACGCATTTTACCTAAAAATGTGATATTTCTTTCAATATCGAAAAATGTATTTTCAATAAGTTTCTATTTGCTCGATTGTGAATTAAGGTGGCCACGCTGACGAGGAGAATGTAATTTGCATCTGTCCATCGACTGATTATCGAACAGTGTGTGGAATCAGTGGCGGTACATTAGGTTTTTTTTAACAATTCTCAATAATTTTTTTTTATAATTCATAAAATTGGAAATGTATTACCTGAGTTGAAAATTGTAGATAATGTTGCAACACTGGAACTGATTTGAAATTATTCTTTTTAGTAAAAATGACGATTTTTGATGTCTACTATGTGCTGCACTCTATCTAATATGACAAAGAAACTAATCAAACCACCATTAGGTAGATATTAGTAAAAGAATAATTTATTGAGAACATATTCCACATACATATTACCGCTCTCAACCTCACTTTCTTCTAAGCAGTCAAAAAGCTCAGAGAGAGTCAATCTAAAAAAATGAAGGTATTCAGAAAATGTGTTCGAGCCGCTTAATGTTCGATAAAACTAACACAACAAAAACACGCAGTTTTCTCTTTTCAAAATATAAATAAGAACGTATACGTTATTTCATACATGTAGTGTGATATTTTATATATTCTATATCAAAATATTGTTGATCTGTGACAAATATTTAAGTAAATAAATTATTGTAATCTCACCCGCCGTGATGACTGCTGTATAAACTTGGATCCATAACTTTTTAAAACTCTAAAAAATCACTATAAATTATTTGAGCACAGACGTGAACGTCTTAACACGTTTGCTAGACAACAAATAATCATTCCAGAAAAAAAACGGATTGGCGTATGTTACAGGAATATTTTTTATAGGTAGAGAAAATCACATTCGATAAAACAAGGAAGGAAGGAATAGTGGATTAAATTATTAGCAATGGTATATATAGAGTAATTTCTAGTAATAGAAATCCAATTTTTATTTTGCCTTGTAAATTCATAAGTAAACATTTTTCTGATCTCAAATTTTAGAAATAAATAGTTAATATTATTTAGCAGCGTTTCCTGTAAATATTAAAAAAAGAGGGGGATGAAGGATAACATGGCATGAGTTAAATAGACGGCAAATGAAATTTACTTCAATTCTTTGTTTTACATACATTGCATTTCTGCAGGCTTAATGAGACCATTCTTTCAAATGATACACTGCATCCAGATTTCTTTACTACGGTTTATTACGAAGATGGTAGTATTTCATATTATATAATATTTCATAGTTTTTGCAGAGACAACAGCATATTATTACAATTTAAGCCAAAGTAATTACATTACAAACAAACAAAATACAAGAAGCCGAAAAAGGGGCCAAAAAAACCCTACATATATGGTTATTCTCTGCATTATAAACAGTATAATTACATTATACTTTGTTTTTTTCTTACCTGATCAAATGAACAATTATAACCATCCAAATAACTGCGCCATTAAAATTTTAATAACTCGGCAAAAAACTTTGGCAACCCTCAAATTGTATTTTTTTAGTTTTATGAACGACTGAGAGATTGGTCGAATTTTTCTATCATGTGAAATGTAGCTCATCTGTTAGTCGTTTTATCTATTAAAATATGAAAATGAAGCTTAGATATTGTTTTCAAAATATAAGATACCCATAATTATATTTCTTGCCCCGGCACTGTACATTCATATATTTTAAGTAAATTTTTGATTTTTTTTGTTTACATATTATACAGTGTAAAAATTCAGCATCTGTTAGATTATTTATCAAAAGCGTGGGTGGATGTTTGACATTTGTGTCCGAAATACTGATCAAACTGTCTATCAATGAGGCCCTTGTGCCGTTTGTTGATTTTCAATTGTGGGTGTAAACCATATGTTATTTTAGAAAAAAGAAATCAATAAATAATGAGCGACTAAAGCAACATTACACATTAAAACTTATGTATAATATTTATCTTTCAAGATAAACTTACTGTAAGTTATAATATAATATATTATGTTCAATTATAAAAATGTTTTAGAATAACAAAATAATAATGTTGTTATGAAAATTAGGCAGAAAATTAATAAATAAAAAAGTGTGTTTTGTAAAATGGCACTGTGTTAATATCAAAATTGAACCCAGCTTATCTCTGACAATTTTTATATTTAAATAAGTTGCCTAACCAATAAAAAAAAAGGATTAAAGAAAGAAAATCACATGCCGAAATTACTAAAACTATTTTGAGAAAAAATTAAATCTTTAGTACAGATACTGCTGTATCCAGTGTATCCTGTCAGCATATATATAAGTAATTACTTATATGCCTGTTAGACAGTCATTACATAATCAAATGTTAGATTTACAATTGCTACCTAATGAAGTAAGACCAATCAGACCAAAAACATTGAAATATCAATATATACTAATGTATTTGTAGAAATCTCAACAATGAGTTTTTTATTGGTTGATTGGTAACAATTTTTTTATTATATTATAAATATACTCTATCCAACGAAGAAATTCTTGACAGTGACTATATGTCTGTCATTTTAATTTCAAAGTAGTTTATTTTATAGTGATGGGTTGTTATTTAACTATCTGTTATTTTATAACAATTATTTAGAAATAACATAACGCAACCGTTACTGCTTTTAAAAAATAACAGATATAAAATAACAACACGCAGAGATCGAGTGTTCGTGAAACGAAGTCGGCGCTCTGCACCGCCACGAAATTCGATGCTGCTCGAAGCACTAAAAAGCAACTAGTATGGATGGAAACCTATTATTTCGACAACCATCGATACAGGCGGCGAGATACAACGGACAACGGAGTGGGGTATGCGCTACGGCGCGGCGCGTCGTGTTGGGCTGACAACAGCTTAAAAATAATAGGATATAAAAGAAGCAGCTTTTTTGAAACAGTTGCGGGCATAACGCCTGGCTGTCGAGATAACAGGAGTGGGAAAGGAGCGCTGCTGCATCGGTCGATTGTCGATGGAGGCTCGCAACGGGTTGGAGAATAACGCATCAGTTGTTTTAGCTATGTTGTTTTTTTACCTGTTACGAGCATAACAGAACGGCGTTCGAGATAATCGGAGGTTTGAAACAGGTTGGAGAATAACGCATCAGTTGTTTTAGATACATATTGTTTTTCAACCTGTTACGAGCATAACGGGCGGAGGTCGAGATATTATGGCGCTGTATGTTTCAATACTTTGTTATTAAGTTTCAATATTTAAGTATTTATTTATTCTGAAAAATTTTCAGAATAATATTTTAAGATTTTTTAAAAATGTATACAGGGTGTTTTGAAAAATCTGGTCATTGATTAATCACGATCCTGCTTAAAGCCCTTGACGTAAAAAGCTGATTTTTGGAAAACGGATTGACTTTAGGGTGTAGAGGTGCGATAAGAAGGGATTTTTCGAAACTCAAATTCTAAGGGGGTGAAACCACCCTCAAATATTAGAATATTTTTTATTTAAAAACTGGTGAGTTTTTCGAAAAAACTCTTAAACACGTATATTTTATTTTGTTGTTTTACATATTTTGAGATTTTTACAAAATATATACAGGGTGTTTCATAAAATATGACCACTGAGTAATCACTATTCTGCTTAAACTGCTTGACGTTTAAAGCTGATTTTTGGTAAACGGATTGACTGTGGGGTGTAGAGGTGCGATAAGGAGGGGTTTCTCGAATCTCAAATTCCAAGAGGGTGAAAACGCCCCTCAAATATTACAATATTTATTATTTAAAAAACGGTTAGTCTTTCGGGAAAACGATTGGACACGCATAATTTATTTTGTTTTTTTACATATTTTGAAATTTTTTAAAAAATAATACAGGGTGTTCCAAAAAGTTGAGTAATTGATTAACCACGATTCTGCTTAAACTGCTCGACGTTTAAAGCATATTTTTGGCAAATGTGAGAAAATTTTATCCAGTTTGTATGTTAATGGAAATTCTTGCTTTGCTTTATCATCACCATTACAAATTAATAATTCGATGCGAACGAAGTCGCGGGTACAACTTAACAAGTATAGCTAGAGACGTGAGAAATATAAAATAAGAGACGCCCCCCGATGCGCAGTGGACATCCCACAAATTTGCTTCAATCAGATTTTTCGTAGCGTAACTGCATCTCTCTTCCGCCGAATGCGTTCTCTCTCTATCGTGTGCGCGACCGGTGCTATCCCCAAGTCTCTTCCTATATTTGTCAAACTGTACATGCTAGTTTAAGTGTAAAATTAATTCGAACTCTAGTGTGTAGTTGGTTTACTTATGAAGAATATACTACACATTTTCTTATATTGCTATTTTTTGACCGCAAATGGTAAAATCATAACGAAGAGCTTCTCGCCCGTCGAGTGAGATGCACCCTGTACACTGCTACGCAATTCAGAATCTACGCGGATCGAGGGGTAGGGCGTAGGTAGATCGGAATTTATAGATATAGACGAGTGGCGGCATTTTGGCTTTTTTATATCGCAATTTGTAAACAGCGCTTATTTGTAAACAACCCCCGTTTTTAGAGAGGTATTTTAGATAACAATCGATATTTAGAAATGTTATGACACCCTGGAAATACTACCACCGAGCACGTCATTGTTGCAACTGCGTTAATACGCCTGGCGGTGACCGCCTCATATTCTTTCAGATATTTAGCAATAAAATAAAGAAACCTGTTAATTTTAAGCTGTTATTTTAAGCTGTTTTTTATAAATAACTATAACAGTTTCAACTGTTATCTAAAAATAACAGTTTTGCCCATCACTATTATTTTATTTTACAAAGAAATAAGTTTGTACAACTATTGGAACGCATAGCAGAAAATAAATATATTTTAAAATTTGAGTGACAAGTGATTACTTCAAAATATTAAAAAAACTGTATAATACCAGATAAAACTAAAAAAAATCTAATCTTAATATTTAATATCAAATTTACTTATTATTTAATTTAATATTGCAAAGGAATAAATAAAACAAAATATTTTATTAATAATAACACTTACTGAATTTTATACCTTAACAGTTACTGCAGTAGGTACTAGAATTTATTAGGTATTTACCTATCGTGTGATGTTATTTTATAGATACTCCTATTTTTGGTACCATATACGAGCATCTCTGGTCACTCTGGTGGTCTCTGGGCACCGAATATTAACTGTAAACTATCTGGTCTGGGTCAACACTTAATTTTCCTTCGAGTTTTCCTCCACTTAATTTTAAAAAACACGATACACCCGTATTAACACAGTCCAAAATGCAAAATATTTATCATTTCTATTTGACATAATTTGACACAAAATTATAACCTATAATTTGGCAGGAGTTTGACAACTCTTAAGTCGAGTTCTTATACGCATCGGCGTCCGTTTATCGTTCATCGTTCCACAGAATATCTAGAGCTAGATATTCTGTGATCCTTCCGTCAAACCCTTTGAATAAGAAGACTAAGGAAGGAGCATATCAAAAATCTTAGGTCCACCGTGATGGGCCTCAAATATGGCCGACTTAATTTCCGGTTTTTCAGTACCGTTCTAATTTTATTTAAAAAATGTAAAACTATGTTGTAGGGTAGACGTTATAGGTAGATTCAATAATTTTGTTTTTATTTTAAGTTGTGAATAAATGTTGGTAGTTATTAAAATTCTTCTAAAATATAAAATTCTAATAAAAATAGATAAGTTATAATAATTATTTATAACCATAAACATCCGATACGCTACTGAAGCAGGTAAGTCAAATTGACGTATCTAAATTCTTTGACATCTAATCTTTGACAAGTAGTAAATAAAAGCAAAAATGCAAGAAAAAATACAGTACGTCTGTCCGTTCTGTAGCTACGGGGTATCCGTGAGAGGGGAAACGATATTCTCTGGATGTTTTTCGTAAAAAATTAGACGACGCGTCCCATCAATAAAAATTCGACAAATTTGCAAGTTGCCAATAAAATGAGTGGGCGGAGCGATTTGCGGTAACGTAGTCGTCAAGTCGACGTATAAAATATATTGTTGTTTATTTAAATGTTTTTTGTTCGCATTCCTTTCATAGACACAGATCCAGCAGACGTACCGTATATAATTAGTTAATTTAAGTGAATTTCATAAATGATCGGTTTACTACACGTACAGGACGTCTGCTGGATCTGTGCCTATGAAAGGAATGCGGACAAAAAACATTTAAATAAATAGCAATATATTTTATACGTCGACCTGACGAGTACGTCACCGCAAATTGCTCCGCCCACTCATTTTATTGGCTACTTGCAAATTTGTCGAATTTTTATTGATGGGACGCGTCGTCTAATTTTTTACGAAAAACATCGAGAGAATATCGTTTCCCCTCTCACGGATATCCCGTAGCTACAGAAAGGACAGACGTACTGTATGTATATTATACAGTCACTTACTAGCGAAAAGTTGTTCCATTATTTCACTCGATTTTTGCCGAGATCTACCGCACGCTACACAACTAACTATTTTAGAGTCTTTTTCGATAAATCGCGATAGTGTCACTGTTAATTTAAGTTCTGCAACAATTTCCACCTAGATTTACTACCTTTATACAACTATCAGTAGTAGAATAAATAATAAATAACATAAAATAATCTCCTTAAAGACTGACAAATCCCCAAAATTTCAAATCAAATTCAAATGTGTCAAATGAATCGTCAAACAGAACTGCCAAGGATCCCCAACCTAGAGTACTTTTTCCGCCCACCATGCATGAATACATGGATAGCATTATGCTCCTTCCTTAGTCTTCTTATTCAAAGGTCAAACTAATACTAGATATTGAAATATGATCTGTCATTTTTGAAATAAACCAATAAAACTGGTTAAAAACAAGAGATGGCGCATGACGAATTTATATAGAAAATCATCCATACTCAACTTAAAAATATTAAAATCTTTTTTAGTGAAATAAATGGATTGGTATGGACGTCATCTTTTTTTTTAAATATATTTTTTTACGCCTAAAAAATAGGTTTTTACGTGTAATAAGTAGGTTTTTACATGTAATAAATAGTTTTATACGCGTAAAATAAAAAAAATAATAAAACACCGTTTTAACACAAAACATCTTTTTACACCGAAAAATAGGTTTTTAGATTTTAAGGATACTATTCTATTTGGATACTTTCCTTAACAATGGAAAAATATAACGATAATATAAAAACGAAAGATAAAAAAGATATTTTTTTAACCCAATCAAATATAAATAAAACTAAATGCTTAATAACAAGGTTATCATCGACGGTCCAGCCAAATTCAAAAATGGCATTGTGTCATTACATAATAAAATATCTGCTTTAGTTTTTATGTGGGTGTAAGTAAAGTATAGTAAGTTATTATTAGTGTTGCAAAAGCATTATACAAAATGGAGTATTACACTAGTATTTACACATTGCAACGTATTTACTCATTATGCAAGTCGTCACTTAATACACAATATGAAAAAAACATAATTAAAATCTTATATTTCTGTACGTCTTTGTCACGCACGATTCCAAAAGCTACATTTATATGTCGGGCAGATGTACCGGAAGCATTGCCTTCGCGACATGTACCTACACACAGTGCCACCCTGGCGGTAGAAAGTAGCACTTTGGGAGACTTTTTTAAACCGTCTTAGGTATTTTTATTATCGTGTTGCGTTTCCGATGATTAATAGGGTATTTGGGCTGATTTATTCTCGTGCAAACTCCAGGCCAGATTCTTTATCAAAAATGTTTTAAATGTTGGATGTAGGGCGTTGGTGAATTTCATTTAAATACATTATTTTCAATTAGTATTTTATTACGGTTTTGATACGGAACGGAACCTCGAACGGATTGAGCAAGATGAAATATATAGCTCTGGCTTTAGTTGCATCTTTAATTCGCATTATATTAACAAACTGGCTAAATTGCCGGCGGCAATATAAACGGTATAAACTTTGACAAAAGAAATAACGCCGTTAGAGGGTTTTACATATTTATTAACAAAAAATGAGAGAAAATTTTCAAGCGCGGCAGTTGTTGCTAAATATTTAAATAATACCGCCCGACGACGACGCTATACTTTTTTAAAAAACAGAAATACCGCTCTTATTTTACCAAATTTTATGTGTTAATTAATTCTCCCAACGTAAATTCCGCGAATAGATACTGTTGTCAAAATAAAACTACACTTTATTGCATACAAAAATTAATATTTTTGACATATTAGATGCAAAATAAAAAAGCAACAAACACTAAACTTGTTTATCACCTAATCGAAATGCAAAAATAAAGGTTATGTGATCATTTCGAAATGAGTCGGTCAGAATGAAGGAACTCAAAATAGTAATGATTTGATGATACCTATCCTTAGCTTTATCAAAATATTGTTTATGTTTTGATTGCTTTGGTTTAATTCTTTTGTTTTTTTTTTGTTTAAATGGCAGTATTGCCCTTTGGACGGCAATTATCTACCAGGTTAAGTTCATACCGCCGTCAAGGACAAAGTAATTCAATATTTTACCGGCATTTATAGAGATAGAAATATCATGCCTCCAGATGGCGGTATTTTTTTGTACACAGTAAATTACCGCCAGTAAACAGTGGATTGAATCTACATATGGCAGCAGATGGACATTACTTTTAATTTGATATTTTTATGAATACTTTGTTAAGAATTATTTTGTTCGATTAAAATTATTAAAATATACTATAGGTATAATTAGGCATTATTGAATATATGCGTATCGGAGGAGAACAACAAGATCTAATTCTACAAGAACAGAAGAAAATTAAGTGCTGCACAAAATACAAATATTTGGGAATGCAAATCACAAATGATGGACTGTTGGATACAGCAATTAAAGAACGAAACCAACTTGGAAGGAATGCTATCACGGTATTAAATGGGAATTTAATACCGTGATAGCATAAAATATAATACCATCATCAAGAGTATAACCACGTACAGCTGTGAAGTGTGGCCAATTAAGGAAACAACAAAACGAGCTGTAAGCTACAGAGATGGATTTTTGGAGATCAGCTGGCAAATCCAGACTTGAGCAAATAACTAATAAACGCATAAGAGAGATTATGGGAGTTAAACATACAATAATACAATAAAGTGGACGAGATAAAAAATCAATTCATAGTGGTACGGGCATATCCAAAGAATGGCAGAAATAAGAATCCCAAAGCAAATTATAAACTGGAAACCTGCAGGAAGAAGAAAACCGCGTAGACCGAGAAGAAGTTGGCAGGAAGGGATTGACCACATGCAGGGAGAGACAGACAGGCATGGAGAGATGGCATCGTAGAACGTTTGAAACCGATTAATATATATATATACAGGGTGTTTCAAAACAAATGCGAAAAACTTCAGTGTGTGATTCCTTGCTCAAAATAAAGGGTAGTTTGTTTTATAAACGTTGAGTCAAAAGTCAACCATTAGGGAGATATCGCGGTGCAAAGATGGCGGAAAAATAATGTTTTTTTTTTATCTTGAAAACGAAAAGCGATAGTCTAATGAAATTTTATGGAACCATTACTGTTATGAAAACACACTTTCTGGTAATTTTTTCACTTTTTTAAAATGAGTGGAAGGGGTTCAAATAAACTACCTCTGTCATTCTTGTTAACAAAATTTAAAGATAAATCTTATCCGACACATGCAAAAAAATTAATTTGGATAGTTTAGTTTGTTTAGAAACTTTTTTATCTCTGGTGTTTTTTCGATAAAACTCACCGATTTGAAAATAAAAAATAAAATGTAAAGCATTACATGTCAGGACAAAAAACATTTTTAGATAAAAAATCTAGTCGGCTCATAGTGTGCGAACACAGTGCAAGCAGGTTTGCCGCTTACCGGTAGTCGGCGAGGATCTGGGTACCTATTCTTGACATCGTTCGCAACTTTGCGTATAACAGGATGTCCCAGAAATAAGTGCAAGTATTTTAAGGGGTGGTAGATCTCGATAAAAGAAACATATTTTCTCTTTATCGTTTTTCAAATAAGTCCAAAATAACGGAGTTATTTTACATTGAAAATTTCCAAAAAATCATTTTTTGCAAAAATTGCGAGAACCACTGAATCTTTTCTGGATTTTCTTTCTTGTAAATTTAATCTACTACCTATGTTGCCATATTAACAAGAAATTATTTTTTTTAAATAAAAACTAAAAAAATCCGATTTTTAATAAAAAATTTCGGGTAAAAACCTCATAGGCGTGTTTCTGGGGTTGAACTATACTATATACCAGTTAAGTTAAAATACTTGCACTTATTTCTGAGACACCCTGTATATGGGTGAATAGTAGCGCCTTATAACGTTGAAAAATTAAAGCATGTTATCAAATCGGCTAGTTCACAGTGAAAGCAGGTAGGCGCCGTCAACCAGCGTTCATCGGCGTTCTCGCTTTTACCGGAACGAAAATTTATTTAATTCTGCTTATTAAGAACTAAAAGTTGGCCAAAATTATGTTTTATGATTTTTTTTTGCTTTTTTGCTAGTAATATTAATTATTAGAGGAGAGGGTGCTAATATGGAACCCTATTTTGTTTTTCCTACACAATATTTTTTCCTTTATACCCTTTTACTCTGAAACCCTTTCCACCGATCAAATAGGGCTATTCTGTGCAAACCAAGCAATTGGATGAGGATGCTAGAACAAGAAAGTACTTTGTATATTACAGACGATATTTGAGCGAGGATGGGTGTTATAGGGTAAAGACTATTTCCATTAAGAATCTATTTAAATCAATGTTTTTTTTGGCAGTGGCAAATATTGGCAAGATTTTTGTACATATTCCAAAGCTGGAGACTTTAAGCATTGAACGGATACTAATTTCCATGCGGAATATTGCCGAATAGTCTTACACCTTATAAAAATGCCTCTGATTTTTTAAATATAAAACATTATAAAGAAATAGAATAGAAGGAAACGTTTCAAAATCAAAAAATATGGCATAAAACAGGACTTGCTAGCTGGCTCTGTATGCATCATGACAGTTATTATAAACAATTTGCAAAAAAAGCACTACAAACAATTCCACTATTTTATAATCTTAGAAATATTCAGAATACACTCAAGATAATTCAAACTTTATAACTGAAATATATTATTTATTTGATAGTCAACTTACGAAAATACCCCTATGTGCGGCGCCGGCACGGCGGGTGAGGCGTTTGAATATGGTTAGGTTAGGTTAGGTTAGTTAATCAGGTAAATTTTCTCTTAATTAGCTACTTCCGAACCCTGCTCGCATCTCCGAAAAAGCCATATAACAATACACGTGATGCATATACTCAAAGTTACGCATCACGTGTATTGTTATATGGCTTTTTCGGAGATACGAGATGTGAGCGATATTTGAAGATGCGAGTGGTCAAGAATAGGTCCCCAGAAACGGCGCTGGTTGCCGGAAAGCAGAAACCTGCCTCCACTATGTTCGTACCCATAGACTTAAAATAAAATTTTTATATTATTTTTAATTTTATTTTAAGTGAGTGGGCTGCTGTAATTTTTAGGATGTTTCTAATATTATTTTATCTAACATTACTCTACTGCAATACATTATTATCTTACGATCAATTAATTATTCCGAAGCCTTTTTTCTTTACCTAAAAATGTTTTTTGTCCTGACATGGGGGTAATGCTTTACATTTTATTTTTTAATTTCAAATCGGTGAGTTTTATCAAAAAACACAAGAGATATAAAAGTTTCTAAACAAACTAAACTCTCCAAATTATTGTTTTTGCATGTGTTTGATAAGCTTTTTCTTTAAATTTCGTTAACAAGAATGATAGGGGTAGTTTATTTCCATCCTTTCCACTCATTTTAAAAAAGTGAAAAAATTACCAGAAAGTGTGTTTTCATAACAGTAATGCTTCCATAAAATTTCATTAGTCTCTCTTTTCGTTTTCAAGATAAAAAATTAAAACATTATTTTTCCGCCATCTTTGTACCGCGATATCTCCCTAATGGTTGACTTTTGACCCAACGTTTATAAAGCACGTTGCTTACCCTTATTTTTAACAAGGAATTGTTAAGAATCCCTGAAGTTTTTCGCATTTGTTTTGAAACCCCCCTGTATAATTAGGCATTATTAGGCATCTTCTAGTTGTTTTTCTTATAGATTTTTTAGATTCTGAAGGATTTTATTGAACATGAACTTTTAGTATCTAATTTATGTAAGTATCTAATTTAATTTTGCAAGAAATTTTTACCATCTTACACTTTTTCAATTGACTCTCAATATAAAATTTATAATTTCTGTTGTAAAATCTTATTTAATGTTTTTCTCAATACAAGATGGCAGATTCACAATAGTGAAGGATTTTTTGGTGAATTTAGTAGATACGTGGGGATGTTTCTTTATTACATGCAATGGTTGACTCTTTGCCAGATTGTGGATAATTTATAATAATTATTAGAAATTATTAGCTTACGATTGAAAATAATATGTTTTTTAAATAATTATTAATTATTTAAAACAGGACAGCATTTTATTATGTCAGTCTAGGTTTCGCATGCATAGGTCATGACTGGTAGTACACTTTGGTCAAATGTTTTCTTTAGATAGAGTAATATTCTGGATTTGAATATCATTGAATTTCCTCCATAAGTACTCCATGCTAACTTAATTCTTCTGTTGATGTCTGGTAATAGAGATCCCGAACTGTGTATTATTGTAAGTATTGTCCCAAATATGTATATTTTTCTATTTCCAGTGTTATGTTATTTATTAGAATGTATTTCCTTTCCACTAGTTTGTTGTACATTACTTTAGATTTTGCTAAATTCACTTTGAGACCCACTTTATTGCTGACTGTATTTAGTTCATTAATTTGTGCTTATAGTTCTTCAAGACTGTATAAACAGTTCTTAAAATAGTGAATTTTACAAATTTAAATTTATTACCCATATTATTTTTTTCACGTAATGCTACTAAAAGCATCATAATAATGCTTTTAAAAAAATAAAAAAACTTGGTCTATATATTCGCTCTCAAATATACCCTCGAAAATAAGGCGCCAAGCGGTTCAGGTCAAGATTCTTTAGGTCAACAAAGACCAGTGAAAGCGACGTTCAACGAAAAAGGGGTGGGTGAGTTTTGTTTGAACGTTTTTGCAGTTTAAACAGTGAAATAAGTGTATCTTCACCCACTTCTGAGGTAGTCGGCGTGCGGTTTATTCAAAGAAGCTTGAAAATTTTACTTTTTCATTGTTTGGATAGCTCTTGAGAGAATACCTGTCGCTATTATTTTGAGAATGTATGTTTACGCCTAGGAATATTGTTTAACCTTCCGTTGCTCGCGCTTCTTTTTTTACTAAGTACTCGAGTGGGGCATTTTAATACCCCAATTAATATTTAATGAGAAAAATTTCTATTACGCTTCTATATGAAAACTTTTACGTTTCTACACGTAGTTTGAATAACGTTTCAGTTTGACGAAGATATACCTGTATAGCTTAGGGAACAAAGAGGATACAACAGAGATACTAGATGATACATATAAACAGGGTGTCCCAATATTCCGTGTACATAGGAATGAGTGATATGTATTTTTGTAATCAAAATAAATTCATTGGATGCAGTTTACATCAAACTTTAAAAAAAATAAATACATTTTTTTCAGATATAATATACCCAACTAACATTCTTTTTTTATAATGGTAATGGTTACGTTTCGATAACCTACTTAATAAAACCTAAGAGCCTATCAATTGTTTGAAACGTTTTCGTTACCCTTATAACACCCCTATAGCACTTAATTGGAGAATCTTATAAAGGTAACGGTGACCAAATTTTAGTGCCTTATAAAACTTTTAACGTGACCTTTACTCTCCATTTATTGGTAACTAAGATGTTGTCTTTGCCTTTATAAACCATAAATAAGTTTTATAGCGGCAAGAAATACATTTTCGTTGCCGCTTTAAAACCTTTATATTCCTTTATAGTGTTTATAAACACCAAAATAAAAGACGCCCCTTTTAAGTTCATCTCTTTCTACAACGTTTGTTTGCAATATATTCTATTTCAAGTTCTTGTCATTATTCTGCTTGTACTTTTTAAAGTTGATAGCAATGGATTTTCACTTTGATGAAAATGGCGTGTTATAATAATTACCATAACAACTTAAACACTCTGTAAGAATTCTATGAGGACTAAATTTTATTGGCACGGAAGATTTATCGAGTAATATTAACATTTTACCCTTCTCAAAACTAAAGCGCCCCCGTTTAGAACTCAAATATAATTTATTTTGTAAAAACTAAAAAATTAAAATTACGTCTCATGATTTGTTTTTTTTTGCAAATAAGCTGCGCAACATTTCTTAACCCCATGCTTTTGAAAAAATACGTCTTAAAGCTTCGTTAATATTGCTTAAAATGCAATATTCTTCTTTTTTGTGTAAGTACAACAACACAAACATAAAATGGCCGCCTTATAAAAGGACGTCATGTTCGCCATTTTGCCTTTTAAAAACCTCTAGTTTTATATGGGCCTTTAAGTAATCATCAACACTTAAAAACTCTTATAACACTTCCCTAGGTGTCTTATGGGAATTTTGCTCTTGATAATATATTGATAATAAAACCTTAGGTGCTTTTGTGATGCTTAATAGTTTTATAAGTTACCAAAAAGGTATTAATAGAAACTTGACCTTTGACCATAACCCCACTTTTTGTTTCGGGCGTTTTGGCTTTTGCAAAACAATTTTTTAATCAAAATAATTAAAACAAAGCCCTTCAATGCACTTCGAAATTGTCCAAACAACAGAGGATGGAAAATCAACACCGTCTTTGACCAAATTTCGCTGATATCTATACATTCTTCCAAAGGTCCTTTGCCCCTTCCTTCATCGGTGGCAGTCGATTCAGTCGAAGTATTTGGCAATATATCTTCTTGAGGAACGTCTAAGTTTTGGTAATTTTTAGTAGTTGTGGGTGGTGTGCTTCCCAAAATATTTTTACGGGTTTTAACGCACTTTCTATAAAAACTGCTACTGTATTTAATTTTTTCCAATTTTTTCTTTCTTCTTCCATCTTTGACTTACAAAAGCAAAACAGGAACATAAAACAAAACCTAACCGTAAAAACATAGCGCCCCCTATTCTACACATGAAAGGAGTTGCTACGGAGCCTATAAGTTTTATAAAATCTTTAGGTTTTGTAGTAGCTGTAGAATGTTTATTAGGTGCCTTAGGATTTATAATGGTTTTACGAAGTAAGCTATAAAACTCAAAGAGTAAAAGTTTTATAATAAGGTTTTTAAGAACGCTATAAAACCCTTTTAAAAAAACCTTAAGTAACCAATACCAAAAGTTTTATAAATAAGGTAACGAAAACATTTTGGATGCAATATTATAAAACTTCAAGTAATTTGGTATTTTTTCGAGATGTTACAAAACCTTTAACACCAATAGTGTTCTTATAAGACTTTAAACACTCTTATAAATGTTAAGGTTCCTTATAAACCTCTTATAAATACCCGTTACCTTTTAATAAAACTTTAGGCTCCGAAAAATGTTACTTGGGTAACCGTTATTCCGTTATTATATTTTATAGCGATAAATTGTGTCCTATGGACTTATTTTAATTCCAAGAATACGTAGTAGTTCTATGTCTAACTAAAATCACCCTAAAATGTTGACTAAGTTTGATGTTTCATCACTTTTGAATTAGTTGGTAGATAAATTTGTTGGCATTATTTTTTATTATTTTAATGGCTTATACATTTCGGTTACGTGGGCTTAGACCGGGGTAAATCAAAACTTCAAAGGCGCACAACATAATAGATTCAAATAATAATAAATTCATAACACCCTGTGGAAAAAAGGGAACGAGGATTTTGGATACAATGCACTTTCCTGTAATCTTAGATGTATTCCTTTAGTTTTTTGAATGGTCTTATTATCCCTATTCTTTTATGAGCTACACATTTTTAAATAATATACTCATATTTTTACAATCTTAAATTTGATAATAATGGAGCTCTCAATGCTCCTCGTAATATCGAAGATTTTCTCCAAGAAGTTGACTTTCCATTTGCTCCTTTCGTTGGAAATCAGTTTATACTGATGCATGAGGGGGTGCCGGGCCCGCCGACCCACCTCCCCCAGCTATTGCTGGGCACCCCCCAGAGAAATCTTGAATGATGACTCTTGGCTACGTATTAATTTTTATTAATTGTAAAATGACGTTAAGTAAAAATGACGTTTTCTAGTTTTGTTCAGTTAATATTATTTTGTCGTGTTCAAAAAATATGTTAATTTTTATTTTTTTAGAAAACTTGTAGATATTTAAGTAATCTACGAATCTAATATTTAAGTAAGTCTATGAAATTTTACGCTAATGGGTCCCATGTTGTACGGGGTAACGAGTTAGGAGTACGAGTTGTTAACGAGTACCTGGATGAAGTTGGATTACGAAGATTGGAATCGCCTCCTTGTAGTCCCGACCTCAATCCAATCGAACATTTGTGCGATGAACTTAAAAGAGCTGTTCGTCCTTGTCCTATTCCACCACGAACTTTACAAGAGCTATGGCTAGCTATAAAGGAGATTCCTCCGCTAATGTTAGCTTTAGCTCTTGTAAAGGTTAATCCGTAGCTGTTAAGTAACTGCGACCAAAATGGGGAAAGATTTTGAGTAACCGGGTAGTGTCTTGGGTAGTTTTTGCCACTAAAAGAGTTACTATGATGTGTTACTATAAGGTACCTACTGGTGAATGCGACTTATCTGTTACGAAGCTGCCTAGTCGCGGGTTCGTGGCAGCCAAGTGTTATCCACCGACTTGTGGAACTTTCGTTAAACTGTTAAACTTTACTCGCAATGACCTCTTCATGCAATTTCACATTTATGAATATGCCAATCCAATACAGAATAAGACGGCATTAAATTCTTCGATAGAAAGTACTAGAGTATCTAATTTTTTTATTCGCCTTAGGCACTTTACAAAATTTCAACAAAGTTAAAAGCAAGTAAAAGAAAACACTAAAACAGACCAGCACACGATGCAAACTGAGGCAATTACATTCGTAAGGGTATATTAATTTATGGTCATTATAAAGTAGCCATTTTTGATTCCTGTGATTTTTTAGTGGCAATGGATGGGCGAGGACTACTTTATAGTGATCTAGTTAGGTAGCAGTAACCATTTTGCTACTTTCAATGCTACTATAAATTTAACTAGGTGTTGTGGCCGCGACTAGCCCGTAACTTAAATTGTTACTATAAAGTAACAAAACTTAATGGAGGAATTATGGTAGCACTTGTTAGTAACCCCTACTTTGAAAAGTTACTATAAAGTTTTTGGTCTTTTATGGTGTCATATTCGAAGATTCGAGTAGTTCCAGCCACTTCTTTAAATTACATGTTTGCGACTTTCAATCGGGATATTTATTTTCCACTTTTATGGTAGGTACACTAATCGGTCACTCTCGAAATATACTTCAAAGTGACTATTCCTTATAGAGTAATATTTTAAGTGGCAGAGTGGGCCTAGGAACTATATTTGCTAGTTGTTGGGTTTTCGATATTAGCTAATTAATTAAAAATATTGCAGAAAACAACGTTTTGATTTACTCCGGTATAAACCCACTTAACGGAAGAATATAAGCTATTAAAATAATAAAAAATAATGCCAATAAAATAAATTTTTCTTCGCAATGATACCATAATCATAAAAATCGGATTACAAAATAAAAAATTATGAAACATCAAACTTTGTAAAATTTTTCGGGTGGCGGACTTTTGTGCCGGGGAGTATATAATTCCAGTCTAATAATATTCAAAAATCTATCTTCGGCTTATATCGACATCTCTCTCGATGGTTCTTCTCTCTCTAACCAATAAATCAAGTCGGTAACTAGACAAGGCGCCCCGTTAACAAGCCTTCCTAACCTGTAATTTCGGCCTCGTTTAGGACTCGACCATCTAAAAACGGTGTGGTTTCTCGCAAAAATTAGCCCCCTCGGTAATAACGCAGTCTGGACTGTTGTAAAAGACGAATAGTGCGAATTAGACAAAATTGGAATCGCGGTAGTCGAGTCTAGGGCGAGGAATATGGTGGAAATTGGCGGTAAATCATTTGAAGGTGTTTGAAAAGTCAAAATTGGGAAAAAATTATACGGAATCCGGGCGGCAGAGTCTCGAGATGAATCGATGTCGGTTTGTCAATGAAGACGAGGTGTTATAATTGAATGGAGGTGTTAGAGGAAGTCATTAAGGGAACAATAGTCATTTTGGATGGTGCAAAGTGTATTTCTTTCGATAACCTATCATCAATTGTGCGTAAATTGTTTTTCGGGTCATTCATAACGAGAACTGCCCAGTTCTGTCTCCAATCAGAATCCATTAAGGGTGAAATCCAGCCTACTGTGAACCTTACAGTCACATTACCACCTTCTTTCCTAAATTAGGTTGGAAGGTAGCATAAACGATACGGTCACTCGTCAATGATTATACTAGAAATCTAATGGAGTATAATTGCTGCACACACGTTCTTACTCTAAGAATTAGAGTAATTATAACAAAATTTACTGTTAAATTTTATCATACAGACAATTTGAATTTGGAATTCCTCTAATATACAGGGTGGTCCGAACTGTGTCCCGGAAATATATTCTGCAGGTAAAAATAAGTAAAAAAGTTCCAAGTTAATAAATGTATGTTCTAAAATGCTTAGTTTCGGAGATACAGGGTGTAGAAGTTCCATTTTTATTTCGGTTTTTTTCCAAATAATTCCTGAAGTAACGTCAATATTTGGATGAAAATTGGTGTCTTTTTTGACATAAGAAATTTGATTTTGATGTCAATATGACTCCTGCTTATAGAGGGCGCCACTTACATATTTTTTAACTGGGTTGAAAAGTAATAGTAACTTTTCGTCCGTACCTGTATAAAACTGCCGCGTAAAAAAATATAAATTTACCACGTTTTTTACGTAAAAAAGTATCTTGGTAAAAATCGCTACCGAGTAATGGTTCTCGAGATATTTAGAATCGAAATTATCAATACCTAACTGTTATCATTGATAAAAATTAAACATGTTTACTAAATAGTTATTAGACTGATATCATAAATTTGAAATGTTTTCGTACCAAAAGTTCGACAGGAAGTGTTTTATCCTCATTTTTTCGAATAAAAATATATATTCCTAATTATAATATCCACAAATTTATCATTTCAGTCAAATAACTATCTATTTAACATGTATATTTTTTGTCAATAATGATATGTACTGACTACTTCCATTCTAAATATCTTCAGAACGGTTGGTTGTAGCGATTTTTACCAAGAAACATTCTTTACGTAAAAAAATCACAGAAATGTATATTTCTTCACTCAGTAGTATACAGGTACAGACGAAAAGTTATTATATTCTATTCAAAACAGTTAAAACACATGTAAGTGGCGCCCCTTAAATATAAGAGTCATAAAGAAAATCAAATTTCTTATGTCGAAAAACTCCCAGACACCAATTTTCGTCCAAATATTGACGTTACTTCAGAAAATACTCGGAAAAAATCGAAATAAAAATGAAATTTCTACACCTTGTAGAAATCCAAAACTAAGCATTTTCAGACATATATTTATACGAACTTTTTTACTTATTTTTATCTGCAGAATATGGTGCCGAGCTTTCCGGAATACACTTTGGGCCACCCTGTTTTTTTTACCATACTGTTTTAGTTTAGTGAAAACGCTTCAATATTATTTCAAACTGAAATATGTTTGAGTCCCAACGGTCTTAGAATAGCTTACATTAGATTCTTCGAGGTGTATACTGGCCCCGAAGCTGGCCCCTTCTACTGCGGCTCTTTTAATAAATCTATTGTGGTCCTCCTCTCATTCTTAGGTTACATTGCCAAGTGGTATTCTTTAAAAAGTCTAGCGTCTAGCCAACTTGGAAACTGAACTCTCTGTTCTCTATATAGCTCTCTGTCAATGGCCTATCATTCCCTGGTACTAGGACAACGGTTTGCACACGTAAAACGCATGGAAGAAAATAGGATACAACGCATAGCCCTTGAAGAAAAACCGGTGGTTAAGAAACAGCCGACAAGGTCTTCAAAAAGATGGAAAGACAGTTCATCTCCCAAGAACTCTTACTGAATAGAAGTAGAAGAATATCTTAATATGTAGAAGAAAAAGAACATATTTTTATTATTTGACATTAAATTCAAAATAAAACCCCTTATAAATCCTTTTTGATCAATCCCACAATTTTAAATTATTTACGGATTAACAACTCCACATCTAAATGTAACCGAATTCAATTTCGTATACTCCACGGGCATTTTAACGAAAATAATACTCATCACTATTAAAATCAGTACCCGAAACCCTGTATTTTCGGCATATTAGGGCACCTCTTTGATAAAACTCACATTAAAATTATTTCCGGCTACTTCAGGGTGTATCGGGTAACCAGCGCCCTATCATAACCTTCACAAATGTAATTTGTGTAAATTGCTTTAATAAGAGATGGAACTTTTTTATGTGTTCGGATTTTTTCGTCTACTTTAGCGTTAAAACGAATATTATCTTCAATTACATTATACAGTTTCAGGCTTTTTTACGTCGAAAACACTGATTGAATGATACTCGTTTTTGAATTAAAACTTAAATTTTCTCCTTAGGCTTCGTACTTTTTACATCGTAAATCGTAAATTAAACTTTTTTAATGTAATGCAATTTAAATAAAAAGAAATAATGATAAGATATCCATCTGATTTTGTAATAAATACTAAGAAGGGATATTATGTGAACCACAAAACGGTAAAAAGAGTTGTAGAAAAACACTTTAATTACAAAAGAATAATTGACCGAGATAAAACGGCTGGGAAAATAACAATCGATGATAATTTTGGCGAGGTCAATCTCTAGACGTCATTTGCTAAAAATTGAAATAAAACTTGACAAAATTAACAGTAATTATAGAAAGATTTAAAAAGGATAGAATGTTTCAAGACACAAAAATCAATTTCCAATAAAATATGTTTCTCTAATTTTAAACTACTCCATTTGAAAATGTGCTGAATGATCGTATTTAGATATTTTAAATAGTTTTTTCTTTATTCTATGTGATTTACCTAGAGATATACCTCCTGAATTGTTAACATTTTTTTGTTTGGTTTGGCAAATTTGTTTTATTAGTATAATTAGGGGCGCCAGCTCTTATAAAACCTCCTGGGTGGTCATCAGATATGGGTAAACGTAACAAATTGCCAGATTATTAGATTCGTTGTATTTACACACTTCTTACATATGTAACATACATAGCAAAATTAGGAAAATAACATATCAATTTTTGTTATTGTTGAAATTCTATTGAGTGTAATTTAAATTATGCAGAAATAAAACTATTTAGTGCAGATACCGATTTGTAAATAATATTAATTATACCCATTACAATCGTGTGAGAGCAGGCAGTAAAACAGACAGTTACTGTATTTTATATAACGATACAAAAAGAATGAAGCTAAAATTTGCTATGGATAGCTACTAGTGGATGGATATTTAGGATTTGGGCACGTTAGGGTTGTATTAATTCTCAAAAATAAACACAATATAAACATACATATCGGACTTTTAAATCAAATAGCCAAAGTACACAGTCAGAAACACCTATACACGTATGACCATATTTGTGACAACCGTGCAGTAAAGACATTTGTGGTAGCATCTCTATTTTTGTACGAAATGATACGAACTCGCTGTCCACGACCTAAAAATATAATTTATATGTCTATACACTCCACCGTAAGAAAGTTATTGGCATTTATTAATTGTGGAAACCTGTTCCACAAATATTATATTTTAGAATGTGTATTTGTGCTACCACAAATACCTTGCACCATAAAAGTGTGTAATATAGATACCACAAATATACAAATTTCAACTTCCTGTAAAAAGGACTCCACAACTATTGTCGAATGTGAGTAATTATGAATTAACCTTTTAATATAAAATTTTTTGTAATTTCCGTGTAGGTACGCTGATTCAGAATTAGTGTTTGTGGATGCTACATATTGCTATTTGGAATCATTGTTTTCGTTCAAGCAGCTATATTATATTATCGCATATTTACCGAAAAAAATCGTAACGTACCATACGATCGAAAAAAAAACGGTGTCAAAGACGGCTGGGGAATGACAATCAATAATTATTATTATGAGCGAGGTTAAGCCCTAGATCTCCATTTACTTGGCCCGTACTATTCTTTATTTTTTCATGGCGCTTACTGCCAATTGACTTTAAGAAGGTTGTAATTTATTTCTATATTAGTAAAAATTATTTTTTAATAATGTAATTTAAAATTCGAGAAAAAATATTTTGAAGTAGATTTGTGAGCTGGAAACATTCAATCATTTTTTAGATGTTAGAAAATTAGTATTAATTTTTGATAAGTTTTATGTCAATTTTTAGAAACTGGCGTCTAGAGATTGACCTCGCCGAAACTAGCAACTATTGTCATTCCCCAGGCGTCTATGACGCCGTTTCTTTTTCGATCAAACGGTATTTCTAACCCATTGTTCACAAATATTTAGCCAATACAACTAACGATATAAAAAAAACTTTCACTCAGTGTAAGTAGGGTTTCCAATTATTTAAAATCCCGGAATAAGAACCTATAATCTCGGAATCGCGGGGATCAGAATGAGAAATTTAATCTAAAGAAATATTTAATAAAAATGTAGCTACATAATATATCAAAAAGAAAATGAGGAAAGAGCTTTATTAAAATAGAATAAACAAAGTAATTTTCCATATGTAGTTAGTAAAAAAAAAATAAAATTCTTGTTGCAAAAAAAATATAGCAAACACGGAAATATAACACTTAGATATTGACGTTCGGCTTACAACGCTTTCAGTTGGAGCGGACCGTCCGCACGTATGTTTTTTCAAGATAGCTCATCCGGACGGAACATATGCGATCCATGTGAAATTATGTTCATTTAAATTCATGGAACTGGTGGACGGTCCGCGCGGGCGCTCCGCTCCATCTGAAAGCCCTGTAATGGAACTCGCGGACGGTACGCGCGGACGCTTCGCTCTATCTGAAAACGCTGTAACAGCGCTTTCAGGACTCAGCGCGACCGTAGGCGCGGAGCGTCCGCACGGATATTTTTTCAAGATAAGCCGTCGACGATCTCATCCGGACGGAGCATACGCGCGACCCATGTAAAACTGTTCATTTGAACTAGTGGAACACGCGGACGGTACGCGCGGACCAAACCAAACCAAACCAAACCAAACCAAACCAAACCAAATCTAAAAGCGCTGTTAGTATAAATAAAATATGATATTTGAAAGACTAACTCGAATCATTTTAGATTGGGCATTAAAATTTTTCGACATTTTCGGAATCCTGGGATTTAATATCGGTATTTCGGGGATAAATATGCACCGGGCACCCGGTTTGGTAACCCTAAGCGACTGACTATCATATCATTTAGAATATGTTCGGGATTTTCCTCTCGGTACATTTTAATATGTTATGGTAATAATATATAACTAATATACAGTATGTCTCCGGATTATCTTTACAAGAGGAAAAACATATTTATTATTAATATTTTGAGAAAAATGCATTCTTAATAAAAAATTTTGCTTGTTCTAAAATGGTTAATCCCGTTTGAAAATGATAAACATGAAAATATCGTTGATTTTTTCTAAGCCCTAAAAATGAAACCGAGTTTTTATGGTAATATAATTTAGATTTCATTCTTTGATAGATTGGTATTATTAATTTTGGTTAATGACATATATTTTG
Source organism: Sitophilus oryzae (assembly GCF_002938485.1). NCBI lineage: Eukaryota > Metazoa > Arthropoda > Insecta > Coleoptera > Curculionidae > Sitophilus > Sitophilus oryzae. The sequence goes on from NW_022147124.1 coordinate 674,507, forward strand.
CCATTGTTAAGGTATCACATTTTCCGATAACCATTATCATCCTTTCCGTAGCATTCAACTAAATAAATTTTGTGTTTCTTTGTCATTTTAAAACGCAAAAAATATGACGTTAATTAAAATTCTATCAATAACAACAAAGAACGAAAACCATAGAAACGCGTTTTGATTTTTAAGACTTTCAAAAAATTCAACCATATTTTCAGTTTTTTTTTTAATTTTCTCTAAAACGGTATGGAAATTTGGAAAAGTATAAACGGGATTAACCATTTTAGAACAAGCAAAAATTTTTATGACGAATGCGTTTTTCTCAAAATATCAATAATAAAAAAGTTTCTCCTCTTGTAAAGACAATCCGGGGACCTACTGTATAATTAACCTTTTAATAATATATTATGATATAAGGGTGTTCCTCAATGAGATTTAGAGGCGACTCTTGAGTTAATTTTCCGCCAAAACGATTCTAGGAACCTTGTCCACTCTGTATCTCAGTTATCAAGTTGATAGGTTTAGGAACTAGTTTCCTGTGAAGTTTTTTTTCTTAAAATTAACCAATAATTTTCCTCGTGAACCCAACTATATCATTAAGAAACACCCTATATATATTTTTATTAAATATTCTAGGATTTATTATGTAGTTTTTTTGGCGCATTTATATTTATACAAAGGAGTACCTGAAAGACAAGATAAAACCGATCAAAATTGAATTGTTTTAAATGGAGAAACTCATAGCAGATATTGATTCTAAAAAAAATTTTTGATTTGATTCTAATCAAATTTTTTTGTAATTTTTCATTTAACGTACCATACACTGATTCAATTACTTTTGAATTATTTATGTTTGAAAATTATATTTTTTAGTATTTTTAGATTTGTCTATACCATAAATATTAACAGCCAAACCAGGTTGTGTCTATGTTCTTATATCATTATTTAAAAGTCTTTCATAAGGCACACGAACTGCTTTTCAAAATCTGAAAATGTCAATTTTCAAATGTAATTAATTAAAAACAGCACAATTATTCATAATATTAAGTTAAATGAATAATACTTATTTTTAATTAAAATCATAATATATCAAAATACGGGGTGCTCCATTTAAAAATGCATTTGTGTTTGTCCATGCGCAGCTAAATGATTGAAAATCTACCTTATACAGGATGGCTCCTCTCATACGCCGCGGAAGCTCCAAGGAGAACGGTAGTTTATATCGAAATGAGATTTTGGCATCAAAGTTATGTTTTTTCTAACGGAACACCCTATATATTAATTGATTTTTGGATTCTAGCAAATAAAAAATAAATGTGAGTTTCATTAAAGAATCTAAGGATTTTGACATATTTCACATTTTTTTTCTAATGGAACACCCTATATATTAATTGATTTTTGATTCTAGCAAATAAAAAATAAATGTGAGTTTTATTAAAGAATCTAAGGATTTTGACATATTTCACATTTTTGAAAACGAAGAATTTTAAATTTCGATAACAGCTACCTAAATTTTAGTTGATCTTGTATAGCCTGATATTTTTACAGTAACTATTGTATGTTAAACCAAATTGAAATTTGACTCGAAAAGTTATACAGTGAAACCAAATTAATATGGAACTTTAGCCACTTTTAAAAGCAAGTTACTCCTTTATTTTAAAAGGAACATCCAGCATATTTTCCCCGGTGTTCAGTTGGGAATTTGTATATCTTCAAAATATTATTAAGGTTGCCAACCCCTTAGACAAAGATTTTCTTAGATATTTTATTTTTATGATTTTACGTCAGTAAATCTTTATTATTTGAAGAAATCTAGGGTGGCTGTGTGATACTACCTTTTGTTAATTTAACAAAAATTAAAGATTGTAGAGTAAAATACTCAACGGTAATAAAAAGATACACGTTTAAAACATATTTTAATTATGACAGAATTAAAACTAGACATAAACCTATAATTATGTGACAAAAATGAAATCAAATGCTCAAAATGCTTCCTTTCCTGTTTGCATACTACTAACTGCATAAAATAATTGTCTTTTCAAAAGGATCTTTTCATTTAAAAAGGCATATGTGGAGTTCTGCCTAGAAGAGCAGCTACAATGATTTCTCTCATGTTGTCGACAATAGTTGGTCGAGTTTTGTAAACACAGTCTTTAACATATCCCCATAAAAAAAAACAGACTTGATAAAATCAGAAACATTTAAGTATTATATTAATTGGTGAATGCACACTGCAAATACAACCTAACTTAACAACACCAACTAATAGAATGATATCAATTCTCTCTGATGTAGGATAAGTTTGCATTTTCGGCAAATTTCTGAGAAATTTTTTTGTTTTAACTGACACAAAATGATAACTAGTTGTTAAAGTTTGATTAATTAGACAGCTATGTTGAAGTAACGTCAGACATATCAGAGCCACCTAGATTTTATCTAGGTGGCTATTTTACACCTAAATAATAAAGATCTACTTAGATCAAATCATGTAAATGAAAATATCTAGGAAAATCTTTGTTTGAGGGGTAGGCAACCTTAATAGTATTTTGAAGAGACATGAATTCTCCATTGAATATCTGAATAATACATTGGGTGTTCCATTTAAAATAAAAGAGTAACATTCTTTTAAAGGTGACCAGTGTTCAATATTAATTTTGGATCAAGTTTTAATTTGATTTAAAGTACAATAGTTAATTTAACTATATATTAGGCTATACCAGGTAAATTCCAATTTAGGTAGCTTTTATTGTAATTTAAAAATTGTTCTTTATTTCTAGAAAATGTTAAATATGTAAAAAACCTTACATTTTAGTCATATACTTCTCTTATAAAACTCACCTTTATTTTTCCCCCAGAATCCGAAAATCGCTTAATATATATAGGGTACATACATACATATATAATACATTACAAAAAATACAACTTTAATATGTAACTTTTTTTAGGGACACTCTGTAGAAGTCTCTATATTTTTAAAAAGTGCTCTGAATTAAACTACATATGCTCACAAAATTTCATTTCAATACAAACTGTCGTTCTCCTTAGAGCCTCCGCGGCGTATGAGAGGCCGCCACCCTGTACATTCCCAAATATTTCTTAAAAATTTGGAACGCAACAGAAAACATAAAAGAATAGAAATTAAATATGGTGTGTATTCTGAATCGGTACGTTTCGGGAATGTACGCATCTAAACGCCGGATTTACCACAAATATGAGTGTGTATAAAAATGTAGATGGCGCTGCGATACAGGGAACTTTAGGTTACCACAATTCTGAAAGTGTGTGATACCAATAAATATTATGATTTGTGGAAACTTACACACGTAATTTTTCGGATCTAGCCGACCAGACTAATTTTGACCCGACGATATCAAACTTGCTATCAGAAAATTGTGGTATACGCGTGTATGTATACCATAATTGAGACGTATGTCACAAATACTACTACTGCACACACAAGGTGTCACAAATATGGTCACACATACACACGTGCCCATGTGTCATCGTAGTCGTGGATATGAATACAGTATTGTTAGAATTGACGGATTTCGTTTGGAATGCCAAAAATGTATTTGGTGTTCCTAAATTAGTTTAAAATTCGCTTCCAATTTAAGATGATTATAATTATTTTATAAATATATAAATTTTCTAAACACTCTTAGAGCCCCTACAGACGCTCAGTATTTAACTTAATAGGCGGACTATGCAGACCAGTTTCCGCATTTTAAAATGTACGACAGCCTGTCGCACACACACGCAATTTTATATTACAGTTTTATCTACAATGAATTAAGTGACGCACTCACTTCAGCACACTTTTTCTAAGTGAAAATAGCCTCTCGATATACATTTCGGTCGTACATTTTTCTCGCTTGTGCAATAAAGAAACAACGTTAAATTAGATTATACAAAAAAATGGACTAAAGATGGACTACATTGACTACTACAAGGAAATAATTATTATTCCCATATCAATTTGCTTATTGATTTAAAAGTTGAAAAACAGGATTTCCTCAGAATGGACGAGGAAACTTATTTAGAACCGTTGAAATTGATTTCTTCAAAACACTACTACAGTAGGATGCAAATCATGCATGTTATGGCAATTACCAAACGACTTTCTTCAGTTTTTGAGTTCAGTCTTTCCTTGACGTGGATAATGTAAGTGTCCCTTAAACTTAAGATAAACTGACTAGGCTTAATGCTTATGTTCGTGGGTGCTGGACCATCCGAGCACCCACGCAGTTGGCGTCCCTGAGTATAATCATTCATTCAATCATTTTGTCTCCTACGTGGAGCATAGGGCTTGAATAAACGCTTTCCAGCGGGTTCGGTTTTTGGCAATTGATTTGACATCTCGCCATGATCGACTTACTATTTCGATCTCCTTGTTAATTGTCCTATACCATGTATGTCTTGGACGACCAGTTCTTCAACTGCCTTCTGGATTCCACTCAATAACTCTGCCAGAGATGTTGCTTATTAGTAGAATAACACTAACAATTTGGTCTCAATTGGATCAACGCTGTGGTGTTTGCAAAAAATAACTTTTTTAATTTGTAGATTTTCCTCTAGTAACAAAAAACAAGTATTCTCAAGAAATCTGCTTAAACAACCTGCTAATACCTTTTATCGTATCAGACCATATTGTTATGTTTTAATATAGAATAACTCATACATTTTTTGTTCTCGTGGCCATATTATTCTCAGAAGTTTGTAGACCTGAACTCAACTGAATAAAAAATGAAAACAGGTAAATTAAAATGTCGACAATATACCAGGAGAGTTTTATATAATAAAACTGGATATTTAATAGTTTTGCGTATTTCTAAGAACCTTTCACTACAAAGTTGCATTTTTCCAACGATGTCCTTTCTAACTCTTATAAAGATTCCTAAATTGAACCATTATACTAAAAAGTATATCTCCAATAAAATCGGATTAAAATTCAAATATTTCAACATTTCTCTCTCTTCATTAATACACGTTCGATCGTAAAAACTACGGAACGTTTCAGTTGCATGTTTGGAATATTTTATTGCAATTTAATCCAGCTTAATTTAAAACTCGTGATTTTCGTCAAATATTTCGTTTTAGATGGGTCGTTGGGATCGGGCGTTAAGGCTCTTTTCAACGAGATCGTATAAAACCGGAGTACAAGAGCCATTGTAACAGGTATAAGGTAAATTTTAATGCTTGTTAACAACTGAGAGAAAAATAATAAAATTCGCAATGGGCTGACCACAGAAAAAAAGCTTGCCTCCAGTGGCGGAGGTAACTCTATTTCAGTTTTACTAGCTATTTTCTTACGTTTTAATAAAATTATTTGAAAACGGATGCAGTGTGCATGACATTAATTAATTTTAAATATTAACCCATTTTTTTTTAACCAACATCTCGTTGAATTTGTACTTGTAAACGAATTTGCCTAACTAGCAAAACCACCTAAAGTTTAAAGGGTTAAATAAAGTTGGGTTAGTTACACCATTTATAATTCAAGAACGGCTGGACCCACTTTGAGTGCGTTCCACTAAGCGCTCATAATGTTCTTCCACATGACGATCGCGGACGTTGTGGTCGCGGCGTAAACGTCACTAATGACGTCATTATTTTCGCTCACGCCGAGCTCACAACGACCCATCTGAATATTAGGATCGAAGTGGACGTTGAGGAATTATGGCGCAATTTTTAAAACTTAGACAAACGATTATCGACTTAGGATAAAAAAATTTCATAGATTCTCATAGCCAAGTGTTCGCTTTTTACATCGCGATTTTGTAAAATTGCATTCCACTATTCGTCTGAACTAGATGATGAAGTTTCAGACACATTCGGATGCACCAAATATCCAACTGTCGCCGAAGACATTTTGATTTCTTTTTTTTAGACAGATTTTTTGAATTCTCTTCTGTGATTTTGACTATTATTTACTATTCATTTACATACATTGACAGGATTGACGCTTAAAACTGCCCATAACCCATTCCACTTGAGTTTATGATTGTAACGCTCGCAAGCAAGTGGAACGGGAAAAATCGCGATCTTGAGCGTGAACGTTATGAGTGCTTAGTGGAACGTACTCTTTAAGGGACTGATGGTTAGACTGATTTTAATTATCTCTGATTTGTTAGATTAGTCTCTAAGAGGAATTTAACGATTCAAAGAGGCTTCTTGACAAAAAAAAACCGGAAACATCGAAACAATAAAAAGATTGCATCTATCAAGTATCTTGTAAATATTGGAAAGACAAAACGTCGTTTCAATGTACGAATTAATGATTATAAAAAATTACAAAGAGTTGAAAGAATGATGTGAGGAGAAACGAGCGAGCTCAGTGTCTACAAGGAACGTCGTTGAAAAAGAAGCTCAAATTTAAGAACCACTTTTTATTTCAAGCAATAATAAAATCTATAGCAATGAAAGAATCTCGAAGATATATAAGATATTTATAATCTCTTATAAAATGCATCAATGCAGGCTCCCTCAATGAAAACCTAACACTTGACTACACTCAACATTTTCACAGGTGAATTGCCTTGTTTGCTTTAAGTTAGCGTCTCCTTTTTGCTTCTAAGGTTAATCTAGACGGGGCCTACTTTGTTTACACGGAATTCCAACTGAGGTTCTCTGCCATATCATCATGAATCACTAAATCGATTCTTACTCACTAGATATCCGAACTCATCCGGCCTCGAACAGGCCTGAATGAGCAGTGTGTATCAATAGATTTTACACTCCTGCCATGGAACAACAGTACGACAGAGTTTTCAGACGGTCACCCGTCTATCCCCCCGCATTGTTTAGAATCGCTTAACTTCGGTGATTTATCGGGTACCGGAGTTTCGACGTAGCTGGGCTGTTTGGAATTTAGATTAGTTTAAACATAATAACAGCCAGTAATATATTTGACGAAAATGTTTAAAACAAGATTAGAACTGAGATAAAATTAAGACAATGATAGATAACCAAACAGTACTGGGAGAATTGTCATCTCAGGAGCTTCGAGCACCCTTAAAAAGAAAATTCCAGTACTCTTTCTGCCGCGATGCCGTACCAAGAATGTACAACTTTGAGAGACATCTCACTGTCTCTCTTCAGTCCTCCACCCTACGTAAGGGTATGGTGATCATGGGTATCGTATATTGTAGGATATTATGTATTGATTCCCCTCTTCCTTGGACCAAGTTGTTCGACACTGCGCCATACGTGAGGCTTCGGGCAGGCTGTTTGCCCGCTAGGGTCTTGATTTGGTCTACCCACCTTTTAGGTGACCTTCCACGTGATCGCTTTCCCTCTACCTTCCCCCCTCCACCATTAGTCTCTCCATTGAGGTGCAACTCCTGGCAATATGATCAAAATATCGCAGGATTGACTGATTTAATTTTATAACCAGACTATTTTTAGATTTTCAATAATGAAAATGTTTGTTTCGATGGGCCGTCCATGGCATTAGCAGCAGTCGTCGATATACCCACATCTCCAAGGCGTTTGTTCTTTGTTTGTCACTTTCCTTCAGTGTCCAGGTTTGTCCAGGAGCCATACATAGCTATGAGGAAAATGAGGGAATTCGCAATGCACAGTTTAATTTTTCGTGTGATTTGTTGTCAGTTTTGTTGTTGTATTCCTCGCCATTGCCGCTCTGTGTCTGATTTCAGCCTCTCATAATCTAGAGTTTGCTATCATGGAACCTAGATAAATGAATTGGTTCAGAATCTCGTATCCAGCAATGGTACGGACACCAGGCTGGTTGTTGCGGAGGCGGTTCACTTTTCGTTTATTTAGTTCCAAGCCATATTCTTTACTAATAGAGCACAGTACAGCCATCACTTTCTATAACTCTTCTTTGCTGGCGGCCCCCCAAATATATCCCACCGTTCTATTTTTCTATTACACCTCACAGTATTGAGAAATAAAAAGGATTGGTAGAGGGAAACGTTTGTTCAGCAAGTAAAAGACCCTACTGATCTTTCCAAAACGAAAGCAGGAACAGAGATAAGAGTATTTGGGCAGAAAACTAAATACTACAAACCAATAGGCACCCTATCTTAGCTTCATTCAGACAGAAATCTACACTATCGAAAGATGCGTGGAACTTTTCTTATATAGGAACTATCGGAAACAAGAAATAGTCATCTTATTCGATATTAAAGCAGCATTAAAGGCTTAAAAGCGATCAACTCATTAACCATCAATTCGAAGCTGGTCAAAGAATGCGCAGAGAAGCTGAACAAATTAGGCAAAGATAATAACGTCTCTGGGTGGCAGCCCACTAAGGGATAGACGGTAATGAAAAAGCAAACAATCTACCTAGAAAAGGAGCGAACACTCCACAGAACCGTCCTGTTTACTAAGAGACTCCTAAAAAACCTTAAAACAGAATTCAATAACCTGGAAGACTATCCGTAACCTGGAATGGAAATCCTCTAAAGATCCAAGATACTCGAAGACCTTTTTCAGAACTTAAGACCGAAAAAAATCAAAGATTTTTTTGATTTATGTAAGAATAATCTTCGGATTGTCTTTTGGTTTTTAACAGGACACTCCCCCCTCCCGGGCAATCTACATCTACAAGACAAGGGTACGAAACTTTTATTATTATAAAAAAATCCAATTTTAATAATTAACAATTTCTTGTAAACTTATTCTTTTTTAGAAATGTTTCAGTTACGCTACTGATTGCTTGCGAACGTAAAACACACTTTTATTCTGCATCTCTCCCTCGAGAGATGTCCGTTTCGAGGATTGTTCGGAAACTGACCGTCGTAAAGGACATTGTTTGTTCAGAAAGGACGGCGTGTGGCGGACGTCGATGCACAGATTATAGAAAAATCAGCTCGAATTACCCAAAGTAATCGAATTCCGGCCTCAACAAAGAACTTACAAGTCCAGCTTGTGTTCGGCAAACATTCAGTTAATGGTCAGCTCAATGCATACCTCATTCAAATATCGATGAATAAAAAGAATATCTATTATTTTTTGAAATGGCTATTTCATTTTGGGTCTATAGTACTCATTATTTTCTTATACAAAAACATTATACATATTAACATTTTAAATTTCTCTCTGCTGATAAATATACTTATTTCTAAACGACCATTCCGCTAAATAAATTATTCCATAATATTCAAATATTTTTTATTAAATATTGAGACACTAACTAGTCTTCTTCTTCTTAAGGTGCCGACTTCTTGCTTGTTGGCGACCATCATGACTAATTTTATTTTGTTGACTGCTGCCCTATATATCTGTTTACTGCCCATATATCTGTTTACTATATTCAAACAATAAAAGATGTAAATGGCTGCCCCAGAACTGTAAGAAGCGACATGGACACCGAAAACGTTCATTTAGAATCTATGCAGATTTACTTTCATGAGGTGGCAGATTATGTGCGGCATTGCCACCGGATTATATGGCACGAGCCACAGTAATCAAAGAATTGAATCCTGGTGGGCAATTTTAAGAAAAAACAATACTCAATTCTGGATAAACCACGTATTCCGGCAAATGACAGATGATGGAATCTTTGATTGTACTTTGATAGACAAATCTGTATCATACGCAGAAGCCGTCACAGCGTTTCACCATCTGGACGTCCCGATTTACCTACTTTGCGAGTTCCCAGAACTTGAGGGCTGTCAAAATTACCTTACAGTTGTAAACAACATGCGTATTTGCAGTCTCTGTGCTGTGATAACGACATTTTCGATTTATGTGAAATATTGTCATCTGAAATGCACGTTGACAAACCAACTAGTGCGTATGAAGCAATCAATGCCTATATGCATTTGAGAAATGAAATGTTATCTTTGCTCTAAGGTTAGATTTAAAATAATTATTATAATAAAGCCAGCACAAGTTAAAATACCTTAAGTTTAGGTTTTGTGATTGCACATAAACATGTAAACAAAACAAGTTATTACGAATACTGATACAACAATGAACCGCGTGCGGCGAGTGCGCGTGCTGCGCTGCCGGTTTAGATTTTAAAGTCAACCGATTGAATTTATAAAGTCAACTGGTTGAACTAGTTGAGTATTAAGTCAATCAGTTGAGTGTGAAAATCAACCGGTTGAATTTAAAAAAAATACATACTGGTCCTCCAGCGCTTCCGTAGATATCTCATTTAAAACCAAGTCAGTTATTTTATTTAGTGTTCATAAAAGCACTTATTCAACAACTTTGTTATAAACTGTTATATAGCAATTGTTCTCATAACTGTCAGTGATATCTACATCTATCAGTAGATTGTATGAGAGAGGGAAAGTTTACCACCGCGACTTTATAGATCTATTGTGTCCCCCTTTCTTATAACTCATACAGAGTGGTGCCTCTGATACAACGCGGAGGCTCCAAGAGAATGGTAGTTTATATCGAAATGAAATTTTGGGAGCATATATAGGTAAATAATATTATATTAGGTATATTTTATAAAAATATATCAAGTTCTACAGGGTGTCAAAATTTACGCATCATAGTTGGGTTTTTCGTAATAGGACACTCTATATCGTCGGCTTTATGACGAAAAGGCGTATCTCGATTTTTGGCGATTTTGAGATATCATCGTCATGACATGCCCAATGGGTCATATTTTAACATAGCGAATTTGCGCATCTCAATATTGTACCTTTTTCATTTTATATTAGTTTAAAAATTTGCCCCATCTCAAATACTACAATTCTTTGTTATGACGAAGAGACGTATGTTGAGATAGGGCTCTTTGTTATATCAATTATTGTTATACCAATTGTTATACTAAAGAAAGATGGAATTTGAGTTAAGTTTTGTTTTAAGTTATGAAAATGCATGGCGAGAGAAAATCACACCATTCTACCTAATTTTTTTCTGACGGTTGCTTGGGACAAAATAAAACTTCTATCATGGCATCAGCTCTCTTTTACAGTGTGATTTTAGAGTCTATTTTTTGCCAAAAACCATTGTTAGAATAAGCTAGACTCTGCACATAGCTGTATCGGGTATGCAAAAGATTATCCGAGAATAAATAGCCGAATAAAAGGAAAATTTTGATCGACAATAAAAGAACCAAACGAAAATTGCCCTAATGGAAAATTTCCCGAAATCATAATTTCTCTAAGAACATTTTAGTGAACCAAAAATTTGCCCGAAAAATACAATAATTTTCATCTCATTATCATTGTCAGGTCATTGGCATTGTCATCCCTACCAATTTTTGGAAAATTTTATTTATTGTGCCTATCATCATCCAGCATAAATAAGTAGAATGGAAGTCGAATTTGTTATCATTGAACAGGGAAAACAGAAACTGTTACTCCACAGTTATTTGTATAAAAAAAACGAATGAAGAAACATGTTTTGTTTTTGTTTAGTTTGGTTTTTATTATATGGACCGTGAGTTTAAATGCCCTGTTAAATGCCCTCAATTAACTAAAAAATTACTAAAAATATATTAGTTAAAAAAATGCATTTTTCTATAAAAAGCAATATTATTAAAATAAGCTAGATAAGAGTATTTTAATTGATTATTGTCTTTGCTTCTGGCATGAAAATTGTCTTTGTTTTCAGTTGATCTAATCCAACGCGAATAAAAGTATTTAAAAATATTTGTTTCTGATTTTTTGGCGATTTTCAGATTTTTTCTTGTATGTATGTATTGTATTTTCTTGTAAGTATTCCAATATTGTATCATTTTTTTTTCTTATTAAGAACACTTTACCGTCATTTTTAAATTTATTTTACATGGGCGTATGTATACTATTCGTTCGGAAATAAATTTATTATTATTATAACAAAAAGGCCTATCTCTATTAAACAACTAAAAATAAATTATTTATTAGAATTTACGCTCAATTTATCTTCAGAACGTTTCCTCAATGTCTCCGTTTAAGTGTTAATACAAAAACACTATTAAAAAATTAAAGACTTTAGATTTATTGGCCAAATAAAGTAAGTGATTTTCTTTAAATTGCTCTCCTGAAAAGTAACAAAAATCGAGATACGCCTTTTCGTCATAAAGCCGACGATATATTAATTATTTATTATTGTATTATTGTTGATTATTAGGTAAAATCAAAAGCTGAAAATGTTTCATTTCCTGTTCACTGCATAATATAATTCTCTTTTCAACAGATATTTTCATATTAAGAGGCATATGTGGAGTTCTACATCGAAAAGCAGCTACAATAACTTCTCTCATGTTGTCGACAATAATTGGTCGAGTTTTGTAAACACTATCTTTAAAATGTCCCCATAAAAAAGTGTAGACTAGAAAATCAGAATCACCTAAGCATGCCATTAATTTGTGAATGCATACTGCCATCACCAATTAATAGAATCATATTCAATTCTCTCTGAAAATTTCTTGGTTTTTCCTTGTTTTAACTGACACAAAATGATAATTAGTTATTAAGGTTTAACTAATTTGACAGCTATGTTGATGTAGCGTCAGGAATATCACCAGCCACCTATGTTTTATCCAATAATAAAAATCTACTGACACTATATCATAAAAACAAAAATAGCTAGGAAAATCTTTATTTTAGGGGGTACACAACTTTAATAGTATTTTGAAGAGACGTGAATATCCCATTGAATATCGGAATAATATACTGGGTGTTCCATTTAAAATAAAAGAATAACTTCTCACCGACTGCAACCAATATCTGAGACGGTTTTGCAGAGGTTAATTCTCCATCTCCGATATCAGTCGTACCAAAGTTTAAGGCACGAATGGTTGTCATCTCGGTGAACTCAGTGATGTGGTATCTTGGTGTTTCCCCATTTTCTCCACGAATCTGCATTAGTCGTTTCTTAGCTTCAATCTACTAAGATGTTCATTGAGGAGACAGTGTTGTGTTAAAAAACCCTGTATCTACATCTATAGGTTGTTAAAAATTTCAGAATTAGAAACAATGTTGGTCTAACAGATATTTTATTTTAATAAGAAAGCTCTTTCCAGCTCGGTACATATTTTTGTGTTTCACTGGCAAATACTCAGTTATTTTCAATAACAATTATAATTCAAGATACCATTTTTTAACAAAAGTAAAACATAGTAATCGATGAAATCGTTAATTCAACATCTGTTTTTAAAACACCAAGCTGAAACAAAAGCGCTTTCACTGAAAATTAAAGGTACAAAGCTCCGACAAAACGTTATTCTTTTATCGCGGATCTTCTGGTCAGGGCGATGAGACAAGACCGTTTTCGTTCAACGTATCGAGTTTCACCGGCCGATCTTACAGCACAATAGTGACAATTCGACAAATTGGCCTTTTTTTAATTGACATTCTTCAGTTTTTTGTCCACTTTTTTTTATCTCCATCTCTCTTGCTCTATGTTCATTGAGATTTTTATCGCGATCATTGAAGAATCGGGTCCAATTGAACAGACGACAAGAGGATTTGTTTTTTTCTTCTGGAATGATCTCATTATTATCTATTTCGGTTTTCTGCTACGAAAGTTGTAGTATCAAATCGATTCATATTTTTAGGTGTCGAATAAAATAATTTAGATCAAAGAGATAGTATTAGGAAAGAATGGGTGTTTTAAAAGAAGTAGTATAGACGTTTGGTTGTAACACGGTTGTAATACGGGAGCTAATAAATAGGGGAAGTTTTTCTTAATTATGGATAGTAGGAAAGTAGATATGTCCGGCTGATAGTTTTTTTATATGCATCGTTATTATTAGTTTCCTTATATCTCTCTACTACAATTAACTAAAGAGCGTTAACAATGTATGTTAATATAACATTGACAAATGGTCTACAATGGAATATATACATATATGTATTCCCAAACTCTTAGAATTTAAGAAAATATTTGTATCCTTATATACAGGGTGTAAATGAATAAAGTGGCTAGTCCCTTATTCAAATACAGTGTCCATCCTCAAGATATGTCTGTCAAAACGCACGCCATTCAAAATTGTCCATTCAAATTTTCATCAACCAGAACTGCAAAAGTCAGTTTCAAAAAGACTTAAATCTAAAGTCTTAAGTCATTTCTAAAATCGAAATAATTTAAATTTTAAGTCAATTTCAACATAAAGTTTAAATAATTTAAATTTAAAGTCTCTGACAAATAATTTTCTTTCAAGTCAAGTCAGTATCGTAAAAACTTAAATGAATATAATGTAATCTATGTCGTTTTTATGAGTTAAGTCTATATTTTTTATTTAAATCAAGATGATCTGCGAGTTAAGTTGGCAAGTTTTTATTGATAGAAAAATAAATACATATATGCATATTTAATAAATAGTATTTATTAAACTATTGTAGGTAAATTAAATAAAAGTAAATTGGTATAAATTTAAATAAAATCCATCTAAAGCTATATTTTCAAAATCTAATTTCGATTTTGAAAATAGCTACTAAGAGCGCTTGCGCACACACCAGCAAAATCGGAGCCGGTTCCGACAATTGTATTTAAATCTATTGAATTTGCCGTTCGATGACGATTTTACCGGATCGGAGTATATGTGACGGGGCTAATTTATTTATATTGCAATCGATTTCAGCACCGGCACCGGCACCGATTTTGCCGGTGTGTGTAAAGGCGCATTAACTGTCTAGTTTCGGAGATACAGGGTGTAGAAATTTCATTTTTATTTCGATTTTTTCTAAATAATTTCTGCAGTAACGTCAATATTTGGATTAAAATTGGTGTCTGGGAGTTTTTTGACATGGGAAATTTGATTTTGATGTCAACATGACTCCTACTAGTAGAGGGCGCCACCTACATATTTTTTAACTGGTTTGAAGAGTAATAACTTTTCATCCGAACCTGTGTAAGACTACTGAGTAAAAAAATATACATTTCCGACACTTTCTACGTAAAAAAGGTCTCTTGGTAAAAATCGCTACGAGTAATGGTTTTTAGAGATATTTGGAATCGAAATTATCAATACCTGTCATCACTGACGTAAATTAAACATGTTGACTAAATAGTTATTAGACTGAGATCATAAATTTGAAATGTTTTTGTACCAAAAGTTTAACAAAAACTGGTTTTTCATCATTTTTTTGCAGAAAAAATATGATTAATTTAAAAAAATAAAAATTTCCCAAATTTATTATTTCAGTGAAATAACTATCTACTTAACGTGTGTATTTTTATGGTAATAATGGCATGTATTGACTATTTCCATTCTAAATATCTTGAGAACGGTTGCTCGTAGCGATTTTTACAAAGAGATATTTTTTTCGTAGAAAATTACAGAGATTTATACTTTTTCCCTCGGTAGTTTTATACAGGTACGGACAAAAAGTTATTACGCTTCAAAACAGTTAAAACACACGTAGGTGGCGCCCTCTACCAGTAGGAGTCATATTGATATCAAAATCAAATTTCTCATGTCAAAAAACTTCCAGACACCAATTTTCATCTAAATATTGACGTTACTTCAGAAATTATTTCGAAAAAATCGAAATAAAAATGAAAATTCTACACCCTGTATCTCCGTAAATAAACTTTTTAGGACATACATTAATACGAACTTTTTTACCTATTTTTATCTGCAGAAGTTTCCGGAATACAATTCGGACCACCCTGTATATCTTTAAATATCTCAGAAATCCAAACTTGTAAACATATTTAACCCTTATAATAAATGCCTTATTTTGTACCGGATGTTTTATAAGAAAAAAAAATATTACTTTGGTGTGGTTCTTAGTCCTGACACACCCTACACTACATTTCAAAATAATTTTAGATTATGCACATTTGCACATTGCCTTCCCACATACACCCATAAAATATTTTGTTTCTACATCTTTTCGTTTTCGTATAATCAACCGAGGCGAATGATGTGCGCCACCCTCTATATATATTTTTTTAATTTATTCCAAATAAATGATTTCTGAAATGGTTTTTTCAGTATGTGAGTGCACTCGTAAAATAAAAAATGCCTTTAATTAAAAAAAAAGTACATTTATCGTAAACTTAGATTTATAGACCAGAATCACAATATTATTGACTTATTTCAAAAACTGCTCGCATTAGAAAAAATATAATTAATATTACGCAATATTCAAATTTCTCTAGTTTTTCTCTATTTCTCTATTTCTTTCGTCTAGTTCAACCAACACAATAATAACATAATTAGTTTAGTAATTAATAACAGTTTCTGTAAAAGCATTAATTCTACCAAATTTGAGCCAATATATACAATAATATGAGCCAAAGTTTACTGAATATATTCAGTAAATTTTGTTTAAACGACGAAGGTAAAAAGGATGTGGTCATTTTCTACTGGAATTCTTCTCTATCGGTCCTAATGACCCCATAGTTGAACCAAAATTGGCAGAATCCAATTATAATCGACTACGGTATCTTAGGGCTAATTTCTTTTGTACTACCAGATATTTATGTAACCCGGGTCTTTGCGAATGATTACACCTGCTGAGGCGATGGAAAGTTATGGTTAGTTACAAGAAAAATGATAGTCATTAATTTTATCGCTAATATGATGTCTAGAATGAAGGACATTATGTTGTATTTTTTATTTTTTATATACCGGGTGCGTCTCAAAAGTGGCTCACCCCTATAACTTTATTATTTTTTCAGATAGAAAAACGAGATTTGGTATGATAGTATATGACATAAATTAGGATAGATTAACGTATTTAATTGTTTTTGGTCACTTCCTGTTTCACCGGAACAACAACTATTGATTTTTAAATGGCACCCTCGGTATTTTTTACTTAGTTCGATAGAAAATGACACTTTGGGTAGAATGACATATCATATGTCAACTTTTGACATTTTCTCATATGGTAAAATTGAAATAATAATAAAAAAATCATTTAGATATACGGGTCTGGTCCAAAGATATTTAAATATCTTTGGTCTGGTCACTTTATTTCCGTGGTCTGATATTTTAATGCACACGGTAGTTAATACATATACGACCTGCACATGCAGTTGATAGACAGCGGACAAAATAAAAAACGGCTACAATGGATGTGGCTACAATACCGGGTGCGTCTCGAAAGTGGCTCACCCCTATTAACTTTTTTACTTTTTGTGATAAAAACACGAGATTTGGTATGTTAGTATATGACATAAATTAGGATTGACTGACGTATACAATTCTTTTTGGTCACTTCCGGTTTTAACTTTTTATATGACACCCTCGGTATTCTTTTTACTTTATTCCATAGAAAATGATACTCTGAATAGAATAACAGATCATATGTTACTTTGGACATTTTTGCTTTAACAAAGAGCGTGTTTTAAATGTCAATCTAGAGTGCCATGTTTGTGATAAAAACACTAATTTTTATTCAAGGAGCCTGGGAAAAATAGATCGTCAAATGTTTTTCGTGTCTTAGAGGTGCTGGCCAGTTAGATACCCAAATCGTATTTTTAATCATACCTTATTTTTTTCAAATGGAACGAGGTTGGCTCATTAGCATATTAGGGAAAAGGTTTTTGTTACGAATAATTTGGTACCACACACTTGGTATTTCGAGTCAAATTATCGTTATTAACCGCATGTTACAATTTCAGATAAATCATATGAGAAAATATCAAAAGTTGACATATGATATGTCATTCTATTCGGAGTGTCATTTTCTATCGAATAAACTAAAAAAAAATACCGAGGGTGCCATTTAAAAATCAAAAATTGTAATAATTTCCGGTGGAACAGGAAGTAACCAAAAAACAATTGAATATGTCAATCAGTCCTATTTTGTCATATACTAACATACCAAATCTCGTTTTTTTTTGTATGAAAAAATATAAAGTTATAGGGAGGTGAGCTACTTTTGAGCACCCGGTATATGTAAAAGCTATTTAATAGATGCTTGGTAACTTGGAATAAATAAATCCAGTTACTGTTCAATACCAGCCCTAAAAATATCTGCACTTATTTAAGACTCACCCCGTATAATTGTTTAAACTGTCTTTATACATAAATACAAATTATATTATCATAATTATTAAGATTAAGTATATCATTCATCAGCATTTTAAGGAATTCACCCCCTTTCTATCTTTTTACCTAAACGCATACTTTCTAAACCCTCCCGAAATATAAAAAAAATCTAAAAAAGTCTCGAAAAATCTCGAAAAAAAAAATCTCGAAAAAGAATCTAAACCCTCCCGAAATATAAAAAAGTATCAGTATCTATCTAATTAAAGGCTAGGTATACGATTTCAACCCCTAATTATTACACGAAAAGTGTTAAAATTTAATTATAACGATCTCACACCTTTTGCGGCTAGTCTCAAATCTCGCTTGTCATTTCACTTAACTATAAAGTAGGAAAAATTTAATTAATAGGCAGTAAATATACTATTTACAACACACTGCTATTTAAAAAATGCTTTATGTCTTCTAACTTTAGAGCTAAGTCAAAATTACGAGGAATTCTTATGATGGAAACGGTAGATTATTCCAAGGAGGAATGCCTTAACAGCTTATTAAATATAAAAAACGTAAATATAACGCTTCTGTACTGTCTTTATCTACAAGTATCGGCTAATTTTTTAGAGACTTCTGAAAAAATTGTAGGATGAGACTGTGCATGCCCTTTCAGTTTACGGTGTTCTGTAACTTCAGTCACATAAAAATCATAGAATTCCGCCTGTTACTCATGGAAACACCATACATATTTTATTTTTCTTCATTGTGTACAGGATGTCCCACTTTAGTTAAAACCATACGGTATCTCCGTTATTAGGTAGTGAAGATAGAAGGGTGCGGTTTGCACAAACTTGTCCCACTTTTTTGTCAAACGGCAGATGCCGTAAAAAAAAACTTCATAGACCTCTTCTTTTCTGAGCTACAGGGTCTTCTTGAAAATTTTGTAATTTGTTACACCCCTTGTATTTTTGTTATTGTTAAAGGTATCGAAAAGGTGAACTATATATTGCAGAACTTTTTACGTAGAATACAGTGGCGTAGTCTGATATTCTCGAAAATAACATTTCTAAAGATATAAACTAAATTTATGTTTTCTTAAATGGAACACCATGTAAATTTATAAATTATATATTCTGGCTTGCCATAAGTTTCTCAAAAATATATATCACTCTATATTTATTGTTACTATTTACTGCAATATTTAAAAGTTTTTATTAAAAAATCATATTTATTAGTAAGCCATGATTGATAATAAAAGAATCTTAAGAAGTATTAAAAGTATACCGCTATCTGTCTTTTGTTTTATTTTGGGAGCCACTAATAAATTCTTTATACATCAGGGAAACTTAACTCTCTACCACTATCTGTAAATTTTGGAAGCTATAGTACCGGGACCTTTAGATATCCCTTTAGCTAATTTACGTGAAATATACTTTCAGCAAGATGGGGATCACCTTCACAACATTGAAAATATTAGAATTTTGTTAAATTATTATTTCTCAAATCAATGAATTGAAACCAATGGACCCATATTATCCCCGATTGATCCCCTCCCTCCTGATTCCCGGATTTGTCCGCTCTTGATTTCTGATTTTGGGGATTTTTTGAATTATGAAATATATGGTTTGGCAACTACGATCACTATACAATGTCCAATACCTGGAAAATGCTTTAATAATACAAGCTTTTAGATATTTGCAAACCCATCTCGTTATAATAGATTCCGCAATAAAAAACAGTTCAAAAGTAAAATATATCAATCCCAAATAAAATTTTAATATGTATATGACTGTTTTAGTAAATAATATTTTGATTTTTTTGTTATTTATCACAGCCTACTAATAAAAATATGATATATTTTAAATATTTCAGTAAATAGTAAAAATAAATATAGAGTGATATATATTTTTGAGAAGCTCATAGCCGGACGGATCATAAGATTTATTAATATACAGAGCGAATAAAAAAAACATAACTTTAGTTAACATTTTCAAAAATATTTTTTTCGTAGAAAAACAGAGTACGCCACTGTATTCTATGTAAAAAGTTCTACAAGAATCTGTTTTCACCTTCTCGATATGATCTACAATAACGGAGATACGGGGGTTGTCCCAAATTGCAAAATTTTCGAAAAGACCCTGTAGTTCAGAAACGAAGAGGGCTATGAAAATTTTGTTTACAGCATCTTCCGTTTGACAAAAAAGTGGGGCAGGTTTGTGCAAACCGCATCCTCCTATCTTTACTAATAACAGAGATACCGTATGATTTCAACTAAAATGTGACACCCAGTACATTCTACTCATTTACTATAGAATTTTTTCACCTAATATAAAATGAGTGGAAGGGGGTTAATAACCGCGACCTTATATATCTATTTTGTCCCCATATCTTAAGTTATAACTCATCATACATGGGGATCTTTCTGTTGTAGGTGGAGAGGGTATTTCCCATCCTCGTCTGACAACAACTGTTCATCCCCCGAGGAGTGGACACCTCATTGTAACAGTTTAAATTGGTTAACAAATCAAAATTAAATTTATAACAAAGTACCAACAATGCTAAATTTCCTGAAAAAAATGGAGAAATACGATTGAAATCCAAACTGAAGGAAAACTGGTATGAAAATATGACTTCAAAAATAAATTCGTCTTTTTTAATTTAATAATATAATGCAACCTAAGAGCTTGGAACACCCTCAAAAAGGAAATACCACTCCTGCAACTCCCAGTGGACGATATGCCAAGAACGTACAACTTTGAGAAACATCTCAATGTAGTATTGAGCAATAAAAAGGATTGGAAGAGCGAAACGCTTGCCTAGCAGTTAAAAGACCATACCATAACTTGGTATACTGATGCTTCCAAAACCAATACGGGAACAGGGATCGGAGTGTTTGGGCCAAAAGTTAAATACTCCGAACCAATGGGCACTTATCCTAGTATCCTACAGGCAGAAATCTACGCTATCGAAAGATGCGTACAACTTATCTTAGATAGGAACTATCGGAAACAAGAAATAGCCATCTTGTCTGATAGTCAAGCAGCGTTAAAAGCGATCAACTCAGTATCAATCAATTCGAAATTGGTCAAAGAATGCATAGAGAAGCTGAATAAATTAGGCAAAGATAACAAAGTCCTCCTACTCTGGGTGCCTGCTCACCAACGGATAGAAGGCAATGAAAAAGCAAATAATCTAGCTAGGAAAGGAGCGAACACTCCACTAACTGGACCAGAACCGTTCTGCTTTCCAAGTGGTAACCAACTCAAGGCGGAACTCAAGAACTTGGAAGATTCCATCCGCAACCTGGAATGGAAATCTTGCAACGGTCTAAGACACTCGAAGAAGTTTCTGAGGGCTTATGATCAAGAAAAATCACAGATCTTCCTGGGTTTAAGTAAGAACAATCTTCGGATTGTCACGGGGTTTTTAACAGGACACTGTCTCCTCAATGAACACCTCAGTAGATTGAAACTAAGAAGAAACGGCGAATGCAGATTCTGTGGGGAAGATGGTGAAACACCAGTACACCTCATCACTGAGTGCGCCGAGACGACAACCATTCGTGCCATGAATTTTGGTACGACTGATATTGGAGATGGAGAACTACCCTCTATAAAACCGTCCCAGATACTGACTTTTGTCAAAGCCCTGGGACTGTATGATGAGTTATGACTCAAGAAAGGGGGACACAATGGATCTGTAAGGTCGCAGTAATTAACCCCCCTCCCACTCATTCTAAATTCTAAAAAAAATTCTAAACCTATTTTAATTTAGTTAGAAATATGTGATATGGTAAGAATATAAAAACCACAAAAATTCTAAATTATTAAGAAAGACCGAGGAAGTTGATTATAAAAATAATAGAGATGATTTAGAATTTTGATTATATTTTTAGCGGGTAGTCCTATATTAAGGCCTATCTCATCTTGTTTAAT
The DNA here is from genome assembly GCF_002938485.1 of Sitophilus oryzae. Lineage (NCBI taxonomy): Eukaryota > Metazoa > Arthropoda > Insecta > Coleoptera > Curculionidae > Sitophilus > Sitophilus oryzae. Next base: position 696,278 of record NW_022147124.1, read on the forward strand.
GATAGATTCTGTTCTAAATAGATGTTTTCAATAAAATTACGTTCAATTTGTTCAATTACTTAATAAATTATTATTATCGTATATATATATATATATATATATATATATATATATATATATATATATATATATATATATATATATATATATATATATATATATATATATATATATATATATATATATATATATATATATATAGAAATATATATATAGAAAGAAAAAATATATTATTATAGAAAGAGAAGATTAAAAAGTCACAAATATTATCGCGAATTAGATCACAGATTTACAATTCAATTGTAAATTGATGTTTAAATTATGAGTTTTGAGAGATATGTGAAAGATATAATGAGTTTTTGACAGATATATTAAAATCAATCTGTCGTCTATCTATACTAATTATTATTCGTAATTAAATGGAATTAATTTCACACAAAAATATTATGAGCAATCAAACTTTGGGAACCAAAAAATAAATATTTTTTCAGGCTGAATTTAGTAAGAATTTGTTTCGTTGTTGACTTCCAATACCATCTTTTGCCACATCATACTACTATCGTGTGAACCAATAAAAACTGTCCTAGGAAAAAATTTCAATGATTGCCCAAAGATAGAGGTTCTCCTAAAAGAGACATTAACAAACACGCACAAGAGACATTTTTTAGGGACTCATTTTAAAGATATAAAACGGAACATAATCTATATAATGTACTCACATTATAGGGCCATTATCTATTTTTGAGCGGTTTCTAGTTCATAGAAGAACTCACACGTTGTGCTAAAATTTCCGGAAATATTTGAGTGTTATTATAGAAAATATATGTTTTATTCTTCAATCCTTTTAAAACTTCTCAATCGTCCGCATTTTTGACATTTATTTTTTGGTTTATAAGTCATAACTAGATGGCATGGTTAATTTCGCAACGAACAGTGAAGTGAAATGAGATATTTTTATCAAGTTTGTTTTATGATTTACTGACTAACCCTTTAAATAAAAAGAGTAAGGAAGAATTCTAATGCTATCCATATATTCAGGCATGGTAGACAGAGATGGGGACCTAGGGTGGGAACCCTTGACAGCTCTGTTTCACGTTCCATTTGGCACATTTGAATTTCTTTAAAATTTGGTGGATTTGGTGTTTAGTGGGCTAATTTTATGTTATTTATTATTTATTCTACAACTGGTAGTAAGGCTTAGAGGAAGTAAGGGTAGTAGAGGTAGTAAGGCTAGAAGAAAATTGTGTCAGAACTTAAATTAACAGTTTTACTGAAGAAACCAGAAGGTTTAGGTATAGGAATAAGATATAGCGTTGAAAAGTAATTTTATTTGGGTTTTGACTTTTTAAATAATATTCATATGGTAGAATCTAAAATAAACAAAGATTTGAGTAATTTTATAACAAACGAAATAATTATTTTTCTGGCCTCCCTGTTTGATATCCAATCATGTGATTTAGTTAGATTGGATATGCTGACTTTCCTTAACCTATAGACCAAATTTCAGCTTTCAATATGCCGAATTTATGATTTAACCAATGTATTATTATTTTATTTTTTATCTCGAAAACTATCAGAGATATAGATATAAAAAATATGGTATATCAAAGTAGTTTTCAAAATTTAATAATATACCGAATGTTCCATTAAAAATAACAAATATAAAGAAAGAGAAAAAGAAAAAATCCTATCACCGGTTCTCCATAATCGTCTAATGTGCCAGGCCATGAGTCACCCTGTATATGACATGACAGTGTGTGTAGCATATAACATACCTTATAAGATATATAGGTTTCTCAAATATATTTTAAGAAATCAGAGTACAGGGTGGGTCAAATTCGACGCTTTTAAATGGAAACACCCTTTTCTATAGGAGATAGACGAAAACTAATATCGGTGTCTGGAGCTCAATTTTCATCAAAAGCATGATGGTGAAAACCGCACATCAATATTTGTTACCGTTTCGGAGTTACGGGGTGTTTTTCAAAAATATGCATTTTTAACAAATAGCTGTAACTTTTTTGCTATGGAAAATTTTGTATTTCTATGAAAACATTTCCAAAGCACCTTTTTACTTGGAATTTAATGGTTTAAGTATAATTTTTTTAAAATTAATAATTTAAGAGTTATCAACAGAAAAATTGATTTTTTATTTGGGACACCCTCTATATTTTTAATTAACTGAAAAGAATTTAAAATTACCTTTCCAAAAATATAGCACACTTGATTTTTTGTCATAATCCCCTTCGAAATACAGAATTTTTAAAAGTTCGCCACTTTTAACTAGTAGGCTTTGGACCCATTATTGATAATAAGCCCTTAATGGAACTCGAAAACATATTTTTCCAGCAAGACGACGCACCGCCTCTGAATGCTGAAGTTATCAGCAAATTTTTGCAGCCAATTTCAAGAATAATTGGATAGCTAACCAAGATCCCAGCCGTTGGCCGTCGAGGCCGCCTGACTTAGTGCCCATGGATCTAATCCTATGGATATATTTGCGGAAGAATAAAGGTTCCTTATTCTTCCGTATAATCTAGACAAGAACTAAAAATACTTAGCAGTTATGAGAGGGTACCTTCCACCCCCACTGAGTTAATTAATTTCGCGAGAAATGTTCAAAAACGGCCCCGTTTGTCCATAACAGAAGACGGTCGTTATGTCGAACACTTGAAGCAAAATCTCATGTCTCGGTTGGCTATTTATTTTTATTGTCATTAGATATAGTTTAAATGTGTTAATGTTGGTTAAATATAGTTTAAATTGTTATAAAATTCTGCATCTCTCATTGCAAATATTATTTTCATTTTAATTGCTGCTCACCGGCTAGTTTTTTTTTTGCATTAGAGCCGGCGCCATTCAAAGCCTACTTATACAAAGTGGGCGAATTTTAATAAACTCTATATCTCGAAGAGAAATTGAGCAAAATATCAAGTATGCTATATTTTTGGAAAGGTAATTTTAAATTATTTTCAATTAGTTTAAAAAATCAAATTTTTTGTTGATAATTCTTACATTATTAATTTTAAAAAAATTATACTTAAACCATTAAATTCTACGTAAAAAGATGCTTTGGGAATATTTTCATAAAAATACAAAATTTTCCATAGCAAAAAAGTTACAGCGATTTGTTAAAAATGCGCATTTTTGAAAAACACCCCGTAACTCCGAAACGGTAACAGATATCGATATGCGGTTTTCACCATCATGTTTTTGATAAAAATTGAGCTCCAGACACCGATATTAGTTTTCGTCTATCTCCTATGGAAAAGGGTGTTTCCATTTAAAAGCGTCCAATTTGACCCACCCTGTACAATATATAACAAACAATCCATGATACCATTTTTTTAATTATTAAGCAAAAACATAAATATTAGGTTTTCTTCATAATTTAAAAATACAATATATCATGGATTGTTTGTTATAAAAATGCTTAAAACAAACAATCCATGATAGTACAGGATCCGACTGCAGTATTATTACGCTCATCATATTTTTTTTACCTTTGCTTTATCATCACCATAACAAATGATTAATTCGACGCGAACGAAGTCGCGGGTACACGCTAGTAGAATTTATAAGATTTTTAAAATTTTGTAGAAGATTTTTGCACAATTTTAAATTGGCATTTTTTAGTCTAAATTTTCACCTCGAAATTGAGGCAATTTCTGGATTTATATTTCTCATATGCGTTCTGCGTAATTCAAGTTTTGGTTACGCAAACACTTCACACCATCAGCCGTATCATTAACTGTAACCACTAGTTGCAAGAGCAGTGATTTTTTTAATTTCCTCATACATCCTTCACTCCCTTTCATCCGTGTTTTTGTTTTTTTCTTTAATTTGCAAGCGTAGACCCGACCGCCGCGCCGTTCGATACCTCTAATTTGGCAAAGTGTCAGAAAAAGCCTTATTATTTCACTGCTGCTGTGTAATTTATAATTAATGCCCCCAGTGATCGTTGTTATGGAAAAGTGTACCAGAGTTGTACTTAGCAAAGATAAAGATAAGGCGATTGTATATTTTTTCCGGGCAAACAGGATCGTGAAAATAAGCACTCGAAGATTTTGTTTCTTTTGCAAATTGATTTAATTTTAATAAAAAATATAACGATGAGAGAAAAATATAGCCTGTTTTTTTAATAGCTTCAGTTTTTAATACTTAGGCTCAAAATTGAACTGTTAAAGTCATTGTTGTTCTACAAAACTCTATGAGTTGTTTGAAAATGACGACAATGAGTTATGAAAATTTTTAAATTTTTAGCCGAAATTTTTTTTACGATGTACTTAAACAGCCGTTAAACGGTAGCCTACTAAAATGCCGTTAATAGATATTGTGACGTCGTTCATGTCGGCGGAAAGTAATGCCTAGCCATAAGCATTTTGCAAGAGCACCTGTGGCTCCGTGGCTGGGGCTATCGCTTCGGGAGCGAATGGTCCGGGGTTCAAATCTCACGCAGACCAAGATTTTTTATATTTTTTTTTTGCTTATAGCGTGATCTTATTGCATTGGTTTCACTCTTTTTTGTTGGATTGGTTTAGTTATTTGGCGGGTTGGTTAGCGTGGTTATTTGGAGGGTGTTAATTAATTGGTTAGTTGGTTATTTGATGGGGTTGGTTGGTTTTTGCTAATTTATATTTGTTTTTTAAATTTTTTTATCAGTGTCGAGGTTAGTTGCGTTGGTTAAGTTGGTTATTTGGTGGGGTGGATAGCGTTGGTTAGTCCTTATAAAATTCCTAATATTTCATAAAGCCGTCAAGTCGTCAAGTGCGTCACATCAACGACGTCATACCTTTTAACGGCATTTTAGTAAGCACCCGTTTAACGGCAGTTTAAGTACAGCCTTTTTTAACAGATATCACCGAAATTTCGAAATTTACTAAAATCTAAAAGAAAACAGGAAAATGAAACAGCGGACTCTTTAATAAATTGCAATTATAAATACAGGGTGGTCCGAACTGTATTTTGGGAACTTTGGCAGCATATTCTGCAGATAAAAATAAGTAAAAAAGTTCGTATAAATGTATGTCCTAAAATGCTTAGTTTCGGAGATACAGGGTGTAGAAGTTTCATTTATATTTCGATTTTTTCCAAATAATTTCTGAAGTAACGTCAATATTTGGATTAAAATTGGCGTCTGGGAGTTTTTTGACATGAGAAATTTGATTTGGATGTCAATATGACTTCTACTAGTAGAGGGCGCCACCTACATAATTTTTAACTGGTTTGAAAATAATAACTTTTCGTCCGTACCTGTATAAAACTACTGAGTAAAAAAATATACATTTACGACGTTTTTACGTGAAAAATGTTTCTTGGTAAAAATCGCTTCGAGTAATGGTTTTCGAGATATTTAAAATCGAAATTATCAATACCTGTCATCATTGACATATATTACATGTGGACTAAATAGTTATTAGACTGAAATCATAAATTTGAAATGTTTTCGTGTCACAAGTTCAACAGAAACTATTATGATTAATTTAAAAAAATAAAAATTTCCCAAATTTATTATTTCAGTGAAATAACTACCGTATGATCGAATAAAAACGGCGTCAGCGATGGCTATGAAATGAAGATCGATGTCATTTTATATGTAAAATTATATTGGAAATGTCATAGATCGTCATTTCCAAGCCAACTGGACGCCATTTTTTTTCAAACATATCTACTCAACGTGTTTATTTTTCGTCAATAATGACATGTATTGACTATTTCCATTCTAAATATCTTAAGAACGATTGCTCGTAGCGATTATAACAAAGAGATATTTTTTACGTAAAAAGTCACAGAGATATATATTTTTTCACTCGGTAGTTTTATACAGGTACGGTCAAAAACTTATTAGGCTTCAAAACAGTTAAATCACATGTAGGTGGCGCCCCCTACAAATAGAAGTCATATTGACATCAAAATCAAATTTCTCGTGTCAAAAAACTCTCCTAGACACCAATTTTCATCCAAATAGTGACGTTACTTCAGAAATTATTTAGAAAAAATCGAAATAAAAATGAAACTTCTATACCCTGTATCTCTAAAACTAAGCATTTTAGGACATACATTTATAAGAACTTTTTTACTTATTTTTATCTGCAAAATATGCTGCCGGAGTTTTCGGAATACAATTCGGACCACCCTGTATATTATCAACTCAGAATCATCATCAGGGTCATCTATCTATACACTCACCGTCACGAAAAACGGGCAAATTAAAATTTTGATATATTTAAAATTTAATATATTTTGTTCTTCTTCTTCTTAAAGTGCAGTGCAGATTCCTGCGTAAGCATTCATATTATCCTTCCTCATCAAATGGTCCTATGAATTGCAGCGACTTGGAGTGCTTGGAAGTCCTGTACGCCTGTCCAATGACGAATATTTCTCAGCCAGGATAGCTTCCTTCGACCTATTCCCGTTTTGCCCCCCTCGATTTTACCCTGGAGAATTAGACGCTGAAGATGATAGCGTTATCCACGTAGTATGTTTCCCAAATAGGCTATTTTCCTCTTCTTGATGATTTCGATGAGTTCGCGTTCTTCTAGACCAGCTCTTCTGAGAATCCCACCTGTCAATTATACGCGGGAAAAGATAATATTCATATTTTGGTGTAAGTTTAAAACACCCTGTGGAATATGTTAACAAAGTAAGGAATCCACAAATCATTTTATTATCTAGGTGCATCTTTTCTCTATAGATTGTTGTTTCGTTCATCTCAATAGCTTTATTTTTTTTGGAGATATTCCCTTGTGAAGAAGACACTTTTTTTCGTAATTTTTACATTAAAACCATTCTTTTGCTCTTAGTCCTAGTCCACAGACCTATGAAATAGTGTTTATGATTTATAATATGTCGCTATTTTTGAAAAATCAATTTATTTTTGTCTGTTGGGCAGTCACTCTAGCAGAGATGGTCTTAAGTCCAAAAGTTGATCTCTATACCATGATCAATTAAAGCAGCAATAGCCGATTCTTCTCTATTAGAGTAAACGTCAATTAAAGTCGTTTTTAAAACAGCCATGGCACTCTTGATTGAAATTTAAATTTCGTTTTTTTTTAAGCTAAAATGTCAAAAGTTGACAGATGATATGTCATTCTATTCAGATTGTCATTTTCTATCGAATAAAGTAAATATGAGGGTGAGCCAGTTTTGAGACGCACCCGGTATGCAAAAACAAAATGATATTCTTTAGTTAGTTACTTTCTTCCATGTTTAAATAAAGTAAATATATTTAAGTAAAAAATAATTAACAATTTATAGGAGAGAATATTGTTTGTATATCCAAAGCGTCATCAAATTCAAATAACCGTAGTTGCTTAAAGTATACCCTGTATATTAAGCCAAAATACCCTTTTAAAGCAGCCAGATTAACTATATGCTGCAAATTGCATGCCATCATCGGAAAAAACTCACATTCAGATCCCGCAGTCCCGTTAAGAAATTATAATAAATGACAAAAATAATCTAAAAAACAAGAACGATATAAATATTAATTAATTGATAAAAGTTGTCGGTGAAAAATAATGAAAAGCCTCTCGATACGAGAGTTTGGTTATTCAACCTGATTTAAAAACATTCTTTTTGAAGAAGTTTTTGATGTCCGTCGTTATACGCACATATACCCTTTTAATGACTATTACGGAATCCTCGATGATACCACTCACACTTTTGAATGATATTATATGTATTTATTACGTTAATGAGGCCTTCAAGGTTTGGCGCATATAAATTGAAGGTAGATATTTGTTTTTAACAATCAGTCAGGCAGCTTTATTAACATTTTTAATACCGGAGGCCAAAGAATGTCAAGACGTATTACGTCAAATTTCGCTCATTCGAGAATAACATCCATATTACTTTGGATGGTGAGTTCATTATCACCAGCTAATAATACCAAAAGTCTTATCGAATTTTAGTCTTAAATATTAAAGGATTTCAGAAAACGTCGCAAATTATAAATGATACATTTTTGAAAAGTTTTACTCGATTTATTTACCATGGATACAAAATCCTCCGAAGATCTTTACTCATGCATAAATCAAAAACATCAACACAAAATACATGGCGGTTCAATGGTACATCTTCTACCATTCCTCCGAAAAGATAGAATCATATACCGGGTGGCGATTTTACTAAATATATACTATTACAGCACAAGACACGCCCCCAAATACGTCATTGGAAAATATAATCTAGCTCAGCACATTCCTCCAAAATCTAAACGTTTGCAGCACAACAACGTGGCTGAGTCATACAAATCGGTTGAAATGGAATAAATTGAATTTTAATAGATACTCTTTTAATTGGAGCTATATCTAATATCTGCAAAATAAAACAGCACAAAGCAACACACAGCAACATCTAATGAATTTTGGAATTAGGAAGATTAGACATGATATTAAGGGACAGGTTGTGTTTTCTTTTTCTGGAAGGGCGCCCACTTTGAATTCTCTGTCTCCCCATTTTAGCATTTTGTATCTTTCTTCTACTGCGTGCTGTAGGCTGGACTTTTATTAATTTTGTTTTTCGTTTGATACACTACTTGCTAGCTAGGAATGAATCCAACTGACTAATACCTGTGTTAATTGCTCTTAGGCTTCCAACAAACTTTTTATTAACTCTGTATTACAACTCTCATGTTTTGCTAAATCTGCAATACGGCTAAACTCCCTTTTCAGACTTTCCACTACATTTTTATATTCTTCGCTACCTAAAACAAAAAATATTAAGCAAGTAACAATATTATAACTTTTAGATTATCTTACAAGGTTTACTTTCAATATTTTCAACATCAGTTATAGAATCTGATTGGGTTTGATTACTTGCGTTTAAAGTGGTATTGCATTCCCCAAATGCAACCGAATCGTCGTTTTCGATCATGTTTTTAAAAAACGAACATTTTTTTTACCAGTGGCTAGATAAAAATTATTTGTCGGTCATTTTCCGTTAACTGGGGACTCGATAAAATATTGATGCTAAACGAATTTTCTACAGCACATAAATATTTGCAAAAGGCCCCTCCTGTTCCACTAGCGCAATTGCATAAGGCGGAATTTGTTAGAACAGTATAATGCATATTTTTGTCTTCAGCTGAAGAAACTAAAAAAGTTTCATTATCTATTTTCTTAACTGTTAGATTTCTAATTTTATCTTTAAATTTTAAGTAGTTTAAATTAATTTTCGTTTTTCTGTTGCTAGCAAATGGTATCAGACGTCTTTTATGGTAACATTCCAGAATATTGGTTATAAAATCTAATACCACAGCATTAAAGGATTTACATCTTTCCAGTATAATATCTTTCAGTACTCTGGTAGATGCTTCAACAAAGTTGTTTGTGTTGTGTCCTTTAGTACACAATGATTTTCTATAAAAGTGACACCACTCGTTCCTTCTTTCCCACAAATTTTTAAGATAGTTGATAAAATTTGGGTATTTTTATTGGGTATTATTTCAATTTATGTCATATATTAATATACCAAATTTCGATTTTTTATCTGAGAAAGTAAAAAAAGATATAGGGGTGAGCCACTTTTGAAACGCACCCGGTATTATAATATATCAAATTTAATATCTCTTTTCCGGATAAAATAACTATAGTTTTTATTTATCTGGCATTAAGACTTTACCTACCCTACTTATATGACTCTTAAGTAAGTGAAAATATTTTCATGGCCGATAGATCTCGATAAAAGAGACATATACAGGGTGGTCCGAACTGTATTCCGGAAACTTCAGCAGCATATTTTACTAATAAAAATAAATAAAAAAGTTCATAGAAATGTATGTCCTATAATGCTTAGTTTCGGAGATACAGGGTGTGGAAGTTTCATTTTTATTTCCATTTTTTCCAAATAATTTCCGAAATAACGTCAATATTTGGATGAAAATTGGTGTCTGGGAGTTTTTTGACATGAGAAATTTGATTTTAATGTCAAAATGACTCCTATTTGTAGGGGGCGCCACCTAGATGTGTTTTAACTGTTTTGAAAAATATACATTTCCATGATTTTCTACGTAAAAAATGTCTCTTGCTAAAAATCGCTACCAGCAACCGTTCTCAAGATATTGACAATGGAGAATAGTCAAAACATGTCATTATTGACTAAAAGTAAACATGTTGAGTAGATAGTTATTTGACTGAAATGGGAAATTTGGGAACCTTTTCTTTTTTTAAACTAATCATAAATTTTTCTTCGAAAAAATGATGATAAAACAGTTTGTGTTGAACTTTTGGCACAAAAACATTGCAAATTTATGATTTTAGTCTAATAACTAATTAGTCAAGATGTTTAATTTATGTCAATGACAGGTATTGGAATTTTAATTCCAAATATCTCGAGAACCATTACTCGTCGCGATTTTTACCAATAGACCTTTTTTACGTAAAAAACATCGTAAATGTATATTTTTTAACTAGCTAGTTTTAATCAGGTACGGACGAAAAGTTATTACTCTTCAAACCAGTTAAAAAATACATAGGTGGCGCCCTCTACAAGTAGGAGGCATATTGACATCGAAATCAAATTTCTCATGTCAAAAAACTCCCAGACACCAATTTTTATCCAAATATTGACGTTACTTCGGAAATTATTTGGAAAAAATCGAAATAAAAATGAAACTTCTACACCCTGTATCTCCGAAACTAAGCATTTTAGGAGATACATTTCTAAGAATATTTTTACTTATTTTTATCTGCAGAATATGTTGCCGAAGTTTCCGGAACACAGTTCGGACCACCCTGTATATTTTCTCTTTACCGTTTTTCAAACAACTCCAAAATAACCCAGTTAGTTTCCTTTGAAAAGAGAGACCTTTTACTTAAAAAGCATCGTAAGTGTATATTTTTTTACTTTATAGCTTTGTACTTTATATTATATACAGGGTGAGTCTTAAATAAGTGCAAATATTTTCATGGCTGGTATATTTCGACCCCAGGAACACGTCTATGAGGTTTTTTTTCGCAAAAATATTATTAAACATTAAATTTCCCTGTATATTTTTCGAAAACTTTTTAGAACTGCCTGTTCACCGCAAATAATTTTTTGAATGAATTTCCCACTGTATAATTTCTTAATCTCTAATATTACCATAGTTACGGCTTTACTCTATGGTTACGACACTAAAAGGAATTCAATTACAGAAAAAATCCAGTGGCTCTCAAATTTTTTTCAAAAAAAATCAACTTTTTTTAAATTTTCAAACTTAAATAACTCGTGTATTTTGCACTTATCTGAAAAATGACAAAGAAAAAATATGTTTCTTTTATGGAGATCTACCAGCCCTGAACATATTTGCACTTATTTAAGATTCACCCTATATATACAGGGTAGCGCCTCTCATACGCCGCGGCCGCGGAGGTTCCAAGGAGAACGGTACTTTATATTGAAATGAAATTTTGGCAGCATATGTAGGTTAACTGAAAGCATTTTATAAAAATATATAGAATAATACAGGGTTTCCCAAAAAAAGTTACACATCAAAGTTGTGTTTTTTCTTTTTATTTTTTTATTTATCTTTCGATTAATTGATTTTCGGATTCTAGGAAAAAAACAAAGGTGAGTTTTATTAAAGAAGCATATACCTAAAATCTAAGGATTTTGACATATTTCACATTTTGTGAAAATGAAGAGTAAATTTTAAATTTCGATAACAGCTACGTAAATTTTAGTTGACCTTGTATAGCCTGAAATTTAATTACAGTAACCATTATGTGTTAAACCAAATTGAAATTTGACCCGGAAAGTTATACAGGGTGAGACAAAATTAATATGGAACATTAGTCACTTTTAAAAGCAAGTTACTCCTGTATTTTAAATTGAACACCCAGTATGTTATTCCAGTGTTCAATGGGGAATTTATATATCTTCAAAATATTAAGGTCGCCTACCCCTCAGACAAGGATTTTCCTAGATATTTTAAATTGGTAGTGGCTCCCCCTACAAATGGGGTCATATTGACATCAAAATCAAATTTCTCATGTAAAAAAACTCCGAGACTCCAATCTTCATCTAAATATTGACATCACTTCAGAAATTATTTGGGAAAAATCGAAATAAAAATGAAACTTCTACATCCAGTATCTCCGAAACAAGCATTAAGAACATAGGTACATTTATTGGAACTTTTTTACTTATTTTTATCTGCAGAATATGCTGCCGGAGTTTCCGGAATACAGTTCGGACCACCCTGTATTTTAGTAGGTGCATAGTTTTTATCTTTTAAATGAAATATATCATCTCTTAATCGCAGCTTTACATTAACGATTTTACAGCTTCAAAAGATTTTTATTCGAGTTTTGTGCGTAACAATTGTAACAAAGTTTGATATACGTCCCACTACTGAGTTTAATGTCGTCTTTGCAGATTTCCACACAAACCACAGTAAATCTAAAGTCTTATTAGTGATGATATTTAGCAATAGTTTTTTTCAAAATATCTCAAATTTAATAATTAAGTATTCTTTGCTAACTCATCAATGCAATTGAGGATTTTAAAATCATTAATTTTCAGATTTCTACAGTGTAACGTTTTAATAAAACGATACTATTGGCAACCCAACATACAGCCTACCGAATTAGTTCTGACTAATTTCGGACACTCTGTTGATCGTACTTGCCCTTGTCGGCGCAGAACTAGGCCATCTTTTTGACTATCGGAAGTCACCATTTTTGATTCAGATTTCGTGGCTTAAACATCAACATACTTATCTGAAGTCATCCGAAAAAGTTTAAACTTTTTAATTCTATTAACCTTTGGAATGTAGTCCTAATGGTTCCTGGCATTTGGGGAAGGAATCAATTTTAAGTTTTCATGGGTATTTTGGTGGTAAGTTTGATCTTCATCATATTTTTACTCTTTTGGTTCAACCTTATCTCTTTACAGATTTTCTAAACGTGGTTTTGGTTGTCCTGTCATGAGTTTAATTTTTGAGTAAACCCTCAGCATCGTGAGGTAAGTTCTAAAATTTCTAAAATGCATTTTGTGCATAAGTTGTGTCGTTTCCAGGGTTTCACCGTCCAGTTACATGGTGAGTTATATGTCGTGATTGGTGGTTTGAGGTAGGAGAGCCTGTATCTATGATCCATGTTTGATTTCCACATGGCTGGTGGTATTGTAAGGGGCTGTTCGAGGCTGTGGTAGATTGGGGATGAGCTCCCACACCTAGCGTCCACACACCATCCAGGACGAGCCAAAGCCTGGAATTGCACCGGATAATCAGGCCAGATTTCATATTTTTTTATTAACTCATTACAAATCTCTTTACTTACTGTTGACGAATTACGTAATTAATTATGTAATTATTAGATATCATTTTTGAATTTCATTATTAAAATATAATTTTCTTAATTTTAAATATACAAATTTTTATATATTTTAATATCTGGTCAAGTATTTTGTGATGGTGTCACTTGACATATTTATTTAATTAACTTTTGATTGATTTACGGAATTATGTGCGCATACAACAAGGTTCATGAACTGCGTTAGTTTGAGGTACTTATTTAACTTTATTTTGCGTAATTTAATATTAATATATCAATAATTTTTAATCAACAGAACAAGTAATACTATTTTTTTTTTATGTCATACATTTAAATTTTGATTACTTGTTATTCTTAATTATTAATTAATTTTAAAAACCTAACTTATTCCATCAATTACTGTCCTTGTCTAATATTTTTTTAATAATAAATAAATTTAAGTTGGGGTAAACAGATCTATTATTATTTCTGAGTGAATGTCCTGGCGCCCAATAATTATTGTTTTATTTATTAATTATAACACCTAATAAAAAAATAAAAAACGAACCTACGACTGCTCGCAAAGACGAAAAGCTGCCGTTTGCATTGTGTCAAGAAAACGTTACAACAGTGTATTTGTTTTGTTTTCGAAAACGGTGATCATTTTTGCGTATAAATCCACCGCCAAATTGTGATATATAACTGTAAAGTGGTAAATCAGTCAGTCACTATTACGTACCAAGGATGTACAGAAAACAATAAATAAAGCTATAAAGGCGTTTTAAACTGAAAATAAAATTTACCACGTTTAGTGTTTTAGCTTTAAGGCCGACCAGTTCGGCAGATTAAAATGGCAGATATAGAGTGTCCATCAGTTGACCAATAAAAATGCTTTATTTTGGGCAGATGGCCTTCGCACGGTGCGTCCGTGTGTGTAAGTACGTAAAATTTCATTTCCTCGTAACGTCGTGGGTAAGGTGCACAGGGTTGAGCGAGATACGCCAGATAACCGTAACAAAAGGCGAATCAAAAGATTGGACCCATTAAATTATATCAAGCAGTACCCTTTTTCCTGTTTTATTCAATAATAATTCCATATATCTCATGCAATATTATCAAATTGTCACGAAACATTCACACAATGTAAGTAAATTCCTATACAGGGTTGTTCACCACATACGACACGGAGTATTGTAGCTGAACGATTAGATTTTTACAAATTGTAAGTTTTGGGTTTGTTGAAGGACTATTAGAGCTAGAATTTAAAAATATTTTTTCAAGATACAGGGTGTCCCAAATAAGTAAAAAATATTATAGTTGTATTTTTTTAAAGGGAATTCCCTGTATATTATTCTATTTTTAGATTCTACTATTAAAATAAAGGTAAATTTGATTAAGGTTTATAACACTTAAACCTTACCGTTTTTGAAATATTTTCAATTTTATGAAATTGCTGTAACAATTTTAAGGCTTCGTTTCACCAAGGGTATCAAAGTTTTCAAACATTTATTTACTGAAGATTATTTATTGATCAGATATTGTGTTACAATAATAAAAATTTTACTACCTTATACAGAGTGTCCAAAAATTTATATTACATAATTACTAATTTTAAACGGCAATAACTTGTTTAATTTAAATAGAACACCCTATATATTTTACGTGAATCAGATTCACAATGTAATTGTCTATCAAATTGTATTATACCATTTTTACCCACTCTTAAAGTTTTCGTAGAAAATGCATTTTCTTATAATTTAGACCTCATTTATCACTATACCCATAGAATATTGACATTTTAGATTATTATTAAAGATTTAACAAATTTCCAAAGAGTATAGATACTAATATTGTCGATATAATTCGCTTATTTCATTAAAAATTCCTCTAGAAAGATAGATTTTGTCTAGAAATATAACAAAAGAATGTGCGCCGATTTTTTAGTTAGTATATTGACCACAGCTACTATATAGCTTTAAACGGCTATAACTTATTTATTTTATGTCAAACGCCCTGTACATCTTGCAAATTATATACAAAAAATGTAATTATCAATGATATTGAACCAAATGAAATTATTCATTGCAAACAACATAAAATAGACTACAATACTAGAAATGCAAATCTATTTCAGGTCTATGAATAGATACATAAACTATTTATCTCCAATCTGCAGAAAACACAAACAAAGATCGTGTCAAACGACAACCATTAAGACCGGTAATGTTAGGTGTCATCCTCGTCTAACGTAACGTCTAAATTTCAAGCCGAGGCGCCTCAAGATCGATCTTTTCGCCCTCTCTAAGTGGTAATGGTCTGGTACCGAGATTAGATAGTACCTTCTTCGACCTACAATCTATTTATACACGAGTTGCCAATAGTACTTAATTAAGAGGTGTCCGGAACGACCGATACGGCGCCATATTTGCTTATCACTGTTGCGACGATAAAATGAGGTTATGTTTTCGTTTTATCGTTCGTGGTCGCGGCTGTAAGCGTGAAGTTAATGGAAGGTAACGATTAGATGTGTCCAAATAGTTAAAAAGTGCTTAAAGGTAATCGTGGAGGTTGGTTTGGTGACTTGGTTTTGATAAACTTAGATGTCACTGATCGATCACAGTGACGTGTTTCGAGTCAATTAAGATAGTTTCGCATTTAATTTGCGTTTTAATGAGGTTCAAATGTTAGTCCTTAGAAAAATTAACTTAAATTCTATGTGGTAATGATGATACCATAAAATCAAGGAATTTACAAATTTAAAAAAAAATCTATTAGAAGCACTTCTATAGAAGGGAGTTTTATATAGATATGTTAATATATGCCGATATTGAATCGGACCATAATCCATTACGTGCCAACATCCTATTGCGTTTTGCCAAACCTAAACGAAAATGCTTGAGAAAGAACTTGGATCCAAAACTACTCAGAGACCAGCAGACAAGATCAATGTATGAAAACCATATAAATAGAGAATTGGAAAGTATTGTCAATACAAATGACATTGAGAAACATTGGCTGGGCATTAAGCAAGCTTTGAAGAACACAAATGAAAACCTCCTCACGGCTAATCGAACAACAGCAAAAAACGAGTGGATGACTGAAGATATTTTAAAAATGATGGAACAACGAAGACAATTTAAAGAATAATCACAACGAATATAAATCTATGCAAAGAAAAATTCGTAATAAAATAAGAACGGCAAAAGAGACATGGTTGAAGGAGAGATGTATAGAGGCCGAAAATCTCAGTCACCTTGGAGACAGTTTCCATCTTCACAAGAAAATGAAAGAGATAGCTGGGTTACAACATAATAATTCAATAACCCTAATTAACTGATGAAAATAAAATTATAACCGGAACAGAAGAACTATTGCAAACTTGGAGAAATTATACCATTAATCTTTTCAACGACGAAAGATCAGAAAACCCTGCCACTGAGATTCCCATGCCATCAGGACCAAGCATATTGGAAAGTGAAATTATTCATGCGATTAGATTAATGAAAAACGACAAAACTCCAGGGCCTGATGATATGTATTCGGAAACGTTCGACTTAATTAATGAACAAAACTTAAAAACTATAGTACAGCTTTTCAATAACATCTATGACACCGGTCACATCCCTGAAGACTGGCTTCGTTCTACGTTTATCACGCTACCCAAGTCAAGTTACGCAACTTCGTGTAAAGAGTATCGTCTTATTAGTCTAATGAGCCACTTTCTTAAGCTCTTTTTACGGGTAGTGCATACAAGACTCTACAAAAAATGTGAGGAAGTAAGTGGAGAAAGTCAATTTGGATTTAAGAACGGTTTTGGTACTAGAGAAGCCATATTCAGTCTTCAAACTTTAGTACAGAATTGCCAAGATCAGAGAAAAGATGTCTGCATGTGCTTTATAGACTATGAAAAGGCGTTCGATAACGTTAAACATAACCTCCTTATATCATACCTCAGAGACTTGGGACTTGATGGAAAATATATAAGGCTCATCAGTAATTTGTATTGGAACCAAAAAGCTGAAATTCGTGTACATAGCGTGGGGGTAACAGAAGATTTTGAAATAAAAAAGGGGGTAAGGCAAGGGTGTATTCTGTCTCCAATGCTGTTCAATTTATATGTGGAAAGAGCATTCACTGAGTCAATCTCCGATAGTCCCATTGATTTCAAAATAAATGGCATTCCAATTAATAATATCCGATATGCGGATGACACATTGATATTGGCAGACAATGCAAATGATCTCCAAATCCTTCTAAATAAGGTTAACAGTGAAAGACTGGGTTTAAACATAAATAGTACAAAAACTAAATTTATGGCTGTTACCAGAAACAATATTTCGAACACCAGAATTTACTTAAATGGGGAGGTCATCAAGCAGGTCACACAATTTAAATATTTGGGATGCATGGTTAACGAAACATGGGATCCAGATCAGGAGATCAAATGCAGGATCGAACAAGCAAGATCTACTTTTCTGGGACTGCGAAGATTTCTCACAGATAGGAATTTGAACTTCGGCCTTAGATGGTGTGGAAGCATGGACACTAAATGTAGCAACAATAAACCGTATTGAAGCCTTCGAAATGTGGACCCTGTGACGAATGCTAAGAGTGCCCTGGGTCGACCGTGTGAGGAATGAAGACATTCTCAGAGGAGCTGGTCTGGAACAACGTGAACTCTTCGCAATCATCAAGAAGAGGAAAATAGCCTATTTGGGACAAATACTACGTGGATCACTTTCAGCGTCTGATTCTCCAGGGTAAAATAGAGGGGGGCAAAAGGGGAATAGGTCGAAGGAAGCTATCCTGGCTGAGAAATATTCGTCATTGGACAGGCATACAGGACTTCCAAGCACTCCAAGTCGCTGCAGTTAACAGAACCATCTGATGAGGAAGAAAAAGATGAACGCCTACACAGGAATCTGCACGGCACCTTAAGAAGATGTTAAAGTAAAAGTTGGAAATCAGTGATTGTTAATAATTATTAGTAAAAGCTCCCATAATTTTATGGTGTTAATTACTAAGCAGTGAACGTAAATATCTGAAAGTTAAATATTTCCCTGTTTACTTTATTTTATTTTTTTTTTGACAAGAATTTACTTAATACATATGAATATTAGTTTGTTTTGTCTATTTTAATAGAGCTCTTTTCTCATTTTCCTTTTAATATATGTAGCTGCATTTTTATTAAGTATTTCTTTAGATTAAAGTTAGCATTCTGATGGTCAATCCCGGGATCCCGGGATTATAGCTTCCTATTCCTACATACCCCGAAAAGTGGAAACACTAGCCATCACTGAGATAGAATATCAAAACAAATTATAAGAAGCATTTAATTTAAAGACTAATAGAAGTTGGCACTTAAAATGGTGGTGGTAATGGTTTTTCCTTGGCACTGTTTTTGTTTGTGTTTTGCAGATTCTAGATAGTGTCAGTCTATTGTCTGTTTTTAGATCTTAAAATGTGAAGTGGATTAGTGAGGACTCGGGGACTGAAGTACTAAATAACTTTAACATTACTTTATGTTCTGTAACTAAAATTTATACGTAAACATCTGTCATTGTAAAATATACCGGGTGCATCTCAAAAGTGGCCCACCCCTATAACTTTTTATTTTTTCAGATAAAAAACGAGATTTGGTATGTTAGTATATGACATAAATTAGGATTGATTGACGTATTCAATTGTTATTGATCACTTCCTGTTAAACCGGAATTGACTACAACTTTTGATTTTTAAATGGCACCCTAGGTATGTTTTTACTTTATTCGATAGAAAAGGACATTCTGAATAGGATGACATGTCAAATGTCAACTTTACTTGCTTTGCTTAATAAAAAATCGTATTTTAAAATTCAATCTAGAGTGCCATGGCTATGTTAAAAATACTAATTCTTAATCAAGGAGCCTTGGAAAAATAGATTTGATAGTCTAATGTTTTTAATGTCCTGTCCTGGGCAGCTAGAAAATGCCGAAATCGTATTTTTAATCATATCTCAATTTTTTCAGATGGAACGAGGGTAGCTTATTGGCATATTTGGAAAAAGCATTTTTTATTAATAATTTGATACCACACACTTGGTATTTCGAGTCAAATTTTCGTTACGAACCGCAGAGTTTCAAATAAACCATATGCAAAAATGTCATATGAAATTGACATATGATATGTCATTCTGTTCAGAATGTTATTTTTTATCGAATAAATAAAATACCGAGGGTGTCATTTAAAAATCAAAAGTTATAGTCATTTCCGGTGAAAGAGGAAGTGACCGAAAACAATTGAATACGTCAATCAATCCTAATTCATGTCATATACTAACACACCAAATCTCATTTTTTAACTGAAAAAATAAAAAAGTTATAAGGGTGAGCCACCTTTGAGGCGCACCCGGTATGTAAACCTTTCTGTTATCACGAAATTTCATAAAATTTTATAAAAATAGCTATTAATAATTTTAATAAGCGTTTGATTACAATAGAATATATTTTAGAACAATTTTATGCTGGCAAAATAAAAACAAAATAAAACACTAATACACCACAATACACTAAAGCACTTTACTGTTGCACTGGATGCGCCGTTTCGCTAATCATGTTAGCATCATCAGCATATGATTAAAACGCAAAGTGAGTTTTATTGATGCGAGTTTTAACCATCTGCTGCATGATGATCCTAACATGGTTAGCGAAAGTAAAGTGTTTTGGTGTATTGTGGTGAATTAGCGTCTTTATTTTGGTGTTGCAATACCAAAGGCTTTAACCCTAAACTGTAATCGATTTTATGTTGTCAATAACCTGTAACAAAAAGATCCTTATTTGGTCTTTACCTAAATTGCCGAATATTTTTTTACTACACCTTAAAATATTAATAAAAACACGGTACACACACCGCACAATTCCATTGTTCAATAATTTCAACTTATGTTTATATGCTCTTAAAATTTGTCCAATAAAACCCAAAATGCACTGTATACACATTTGTTTTGCCACATCGCACGCAAGGAACCATTCTTAAAATACGTTCTTCCTTCTTTTAGCATAGTAATTAACACATTTACAATGCTACACAAAAATAACTTTTTACAGAAGCTGCCGAATTTACTGACAGTACCATAGGTAATACGGAAATTATATGAGCCATATTTTAAATGATGATTGCTACTGTTATGTTTATAGCTGGGCATTTAATTTCGGGCTAATTTTGTAATTGTGTGGCCGAAGCAAAAATGGGTTTTAAATTGTTTTTTATTGGCCGATTTTTTTTACGTTATGAACGGGCCATAAAAATATCATGTACCTGCTGTTTTTATTGTCGTGCTTTTATTATCATTAAAGAAATACAAACAAGAGGAATAATTAAAGTGTTTTAAGGAAGTAACTGTAGATTTCGGTTAATTTGCAGGCTAAAAAAATCCCATTTAATCACCCAACTAGCTAAAGTAAATGTACCAGTGCTCGTCACATTAAGAAAAGTTCGTAATACGTATTGCGATATATCCAAATTATATAGTATATTGCTTTTGGTAATAATTTGACTTGGAAGCACATATATCAAATTCGTTATTCTAGGTGGTATTTTGAGTTTCTGTAGCCTCAATTATCGCTATGAATCTTTTTTTCTTTGCAACTGTCCCAGTTATCGTTATTATCCATATTCCTTAATATGAACATTTTTCATACGCCCAGCTTTTACATTGCACGCCCTCTTGACGATATTTTTGAAGGTTTGTTTTCTGATTGTTTGTTAAAGTTGTTTGTGCCATCGAATTTTTATTTTGCTTTGCAGTTTCGTTTTAACGTTATAACACAGAAATCATATGTTATCTGTGGTTATAAATTAAATATTAGTTTTTCTACTGAATCTCCTTTTTTGAAGGTTTCAATAATTATTTAAGTTCCGGAAAGATATAATGAGAGGCATGAAATTTATATATATTTATTTATATATAGTCTGTCTAACGACAAGATCCTTGACAGTACTAGATGTATCTTTCATTTTATTTTCAAATTAGTTTATTTTATTTTACAAAGAATTACGTTGGTACAATTGGAACGCATAGCAGAAAATTAATCTATTTAAAATTTGAGTGACAAGTGATTACTTCAAAATATTGTGAAAAAAACTGTATAAAATTAAGAAAATCTAATCTAGTTATTTTATTAAAAACAATTACAGTATGTGTTAATAAAAAGAAGCATAGGTTTATTAAAAAAAATTCACAGTACTTTACAAAGATGCAACCGGGGGGGCATTGAAAATGATGAATAAAAACGTAAAAATATGATTAGTGTTAATATGAGTGTATTACATACATATGTTTAAATAACGAACTTAACAAAAAACAAGAGATTTAAACATTCACTGAAAAAGTAGTAATGTTAACAGTAAAAAAAAACATTATCAATAATCAATAATAATTATGCGATCGCATCTATCCGTAAAACAAACAAGCAAAAAAAGAAATTAACATACAAAACATCAGGTTAACATGATGACAGATCATGATCGATGATAGATAAAGAATTCTTACGGAAAGTTACACTTTACGATATAATTTTTTAACTGTTAAAGGCAAACCTATTTAGTTGATGAATTTCAAAAATCTCTTCTTATTCTTCTTTCTGTAGAATTTCATTCTTCTAGACCAGATAGTAAATGATTGTCATACAACAAATCGTTCGACATAATTTTACACTCTAAGAGGATGAATTTTCTAAAATCGCTTTGCATAACTAATTCACTAATCACTAATGTCCTTTAAACGAATCTTTGTGCTAATATTGATGTATCTAAAGCTGGTGGTAAGAACTGACCCCTAAAATATCTAAAAACTTGATATATAATCTCTATAATCTAACTGACACACCACTGACAATGACAAATAATTGATTTCTGGAGGTATTTTGTGTAGGTGTTTTTCAGGTATGTTTTAATATTTATTCGTTTTACATAATGAAATACCCATTAAACGATATAATAATACTTCATAACAAATCTAGACATATATACCTTTCATTTAAAAAAAGAATCATCAAGATTGGTGAGGCTGTTTCGGCGGGATGGATGTAACAAAAAAACCCTTTGAGATTTTATATATGTATCCCACTTCGGTCTCACAAGCTGAATTTTTCAAGGAAGGAAGTACAAGTATGTGATATGGGGACCCTATATTCTAAAAGTAGAACAAAATTAGACCGGGAAAAAGGACACTGTCATCAAAAATCGATATATTAATACCACCGTATAGAGAAAACAAATACTTATTTTTTGATCCAGTACAAAATAAAGTCTTCGTAGGGAGTAATTTTTTATAATTATTTACAAAAAAAAACATTTCCATTAGCGCTTATGACCGAAAAAAACTTTAAACATGAATAACTCATTTCAATCATGAAAAAATTTGGTTTAAAATGGACTTTTTAAATATAACTTTCATTTAACGAAAACGAAGGCCTAAATGAAAAAAGAAACAATTTATAAGTTTCGCTTATGTCTTGACAAGGTAACAAAGCAAACCCCATATTTTTTGCTTTTAAACTAATAAAGATATATCAATAAACAATTAGCGATGTAATGGTTTTTGCGCGCGCTGGCCGACTGCCGCCGCGCCGCTGCGCCGAGATTTCCTATACCCTTGTATATATGACGTCATGGTGTGGCAAATGTAGCATTTTAATTCGATTTGGCCTCCCATATATAGGATAACAGAAACATTTTCAATGTTAAAAACATCAAATACCAAAAAAGAGATAAAAAAAGGTTTCCGGCTTTCAAGCTCAAGCAACTTGCATTTATTGTTACATTTATGAATATAATTATTCAATATGATTATATTATTACCTATCGTGTGCTGCTATTTTACAGACACTCCAGTTTTTGGTATCATATACAAGATAGTAAACAAACTTTATTTGTGGCTAATACATCTCTCTGGCCATAATCTCTGGCAAACTGTCTCTGGCGGTCTCTGGGCACCGAATATTAACTGAAAAGTAGGGTCTGGGTCAACACTTAATTTTCCCGCGAGTTTTCCTCCACTTAATTTTAAAAAAAATACAAAACACACGTAATAACACAGTCCAAAATGCAAAATGCAAAATATTTATCATTTCTATTTGACAATTTGACATAATTTGGCACAAAATTATAACCTATAAATTGGCAAGAGTGACAACTCGAAATCTTACCTGAGAAAAAAAACAGAGTATATTATTAATTAGGATATTTTTCTCTGATAGGTTTAAAACGATTATTGTACCATTTTTATCGTGATAGGGTCTGTCCAATAACCTTATCTCGAAAAGTTGTTCTTTATGGATAAACCAATTAACAGCTTCAATCGTTATAAACGTGTTATCTGTGGAGTATTTAAGTTTTCTTATCATATTATCTGATAATACCAGAAATCGTCATCCCCATGTCTCGGTATTCGTTATCTCGAATTAACATATATTTTCTTTAAAATCCCGAAACAAAATGGTATGACAGAGACTGGTACGCATATTCTTACTGCTTAAAATAGCACCATTAAAGATAAGTTCTAGACATTCTAACAAAACTATTTAATCTATACGCTATACTGGGTGAGTTTTCTACGATGTTCTCTATGGGTATCTCGGAAACTACTGGAGATAGAGAGTCGGTTAAATGAGGAAAGAATTGCAATTTTGTGGGGTCATAAATATGCGCTTTTTAGATTTTTAAAAAGTTCATGGCTTACTAGATATTTCGAAAAAAACAAATTTCGGCTCTTTTAGAAATGGTCCCTAATTCCATTATAATATATTTTAGACAAAAAGTTTTAAGATAAAAGTTGTAGATAATCATATCCTTAATGAGATTGTGTTCTTCGTTTTTTTTTTCTAAAGCCTGTCATTCTTGACATATGACACAAATATATGTTTTTTTAAATGGAAACCATAGTTGGCAATGACTTCATAAAAAGCGCCATTTTTTAAGCTATAATATGTTTTTTTCGACAAATTACTAAGTTATAGCCAATTCTTACAATTTTTAAACAATTTCACTTAGTTAGCCATGGAAATTGTCGTTGCTTTCAGAAATGTGAAACTATCACATCCAAACTTTGTAAATTGAAATAAACAAAAATTGTAAATATGAATTTTTCAAATGAAGATGTAGGATTATTGATTCAACTTTTTTTGGCCATAAATTTTCGAGTATACATTGACCGGTGAACGTTACTTATGTTTTTTAGAGAACGGGTTTCAAGACGTGTTAGAAAAGTTAAATTTAGATACTCGCGCATCAGTAGATTGGTTTCAACATGTCTTTCAATATGACACCCCCCTACCCCCATAGTGAAAGAAATGTTAAAAATTATTTATATCATAATTAAGCAAACTCAGGGATAGGAAGAGGTGGAGGAAAGTGTATGTATAGTGATATTATTTTTTAAGTTTTAGATTGGGTAATGTAAACTGTAAAGAACGTTTAATAAAATAGTCTGTCGTTACATAAGTTATAAATCATAACAGTATAAGAATACCATACCAACTAAGTTAAATGAGTGAAGAAAGATAAGAATTGGCTATAACTCATATTATAGCTTATATCCCTGAAAAGCTTAAAAAATGGCGCTTTGTATGAAGTCATGGCCAACTATGGTTTCGATTTAAAAAAACATATGTTTATGTCATATGTCAAAAATGACAGGCTTTAAAAAAATCAAAGAAAACATTAGGGATGTGATTATCTACAACTTTTATCTGACAAATTTTTGTCTAAAATATATTATAATGGAATTAGGGGCAATTTTAAAATAACAAAAATTTTTTTTTTTTCGTAATATCTAGTAAGCCATAAACTTTATCAAAAATGTTAAAGGCTCATATTTATGACCCCTCAAAACTGCAATTTTTTCCTCATTTAACCGACTCTCTATCTCCAGTAGTTTCCGAGATACCAATCGAGAACATCAGAGGAAACTCACCTTATGTTATGTTTACTTTCATGCACCAGTATCCGTCATATTATGTGCCAATTATTAGGACACCACCGAAAATAAACCAAAAATATTCTTTAAGTCTTGTATAATCGCCTAAAGATAGCGAGTTTAATTTCCATAGAGGTTATTTAATATACAACATGCATAATTAAACTTAATTTTGTACACATACTGATCTTAACATACTGTAATTTGCACACTGTGTACTGTATCTTCCACAGAACCAACATCGTCCCAATCGCGTACCAAAAAGCAATGCAGAAACGAATTATACCAGCTATTATAATTATAAAATGCACATGATGCGAAATTGATCAAATAATATCAAATCTGTGAAATACATTTTGACAAATCTATGATTTTTGTCGATAGTAAGTTTTGGAAAACTTCTTTTTTTGAGATTCAAATTCCATGTTACGGAGTCTTCCAGGTTCTTGAGTTCTGCTTTAAGTTGGTTTCCAGTGAGAAAGCATCACGGCTCTCTCCAGTTAATGGAATATTATTTTTATTTTTACTTAGAACTTACTTGAAAAATGCTTCTTCTTACAATGCTGTATACAGAACGTCGGCTACCTCTCGCATGTACTTGTGATGTGTGTCATCAGTGATTCACAAGTACACGGGACCTACAGTTTATCTATTAGTTATTAAGAGGCTGTTCAAGGCAAATATACTCAAGGTGGTTTGCCATTACCTTCCTTGAGGTGGCGGCTCGCTGGTCGCTCTATTTAGATAAATCAATTTATTTTTATTTAAATAAATAAAGTGGCCGTACTGGCTGAGAATCGAACCTAGTACCACAACTAGTACCTCTCGCACGGCAGATCGAGACACACTGAAAATGAAGGCGCTTCAGCAAAATTCCTACTCTTCAAACCTCCCTAATGATGAAACTAGTTAAACTGGCAATTTAATAAAATTTCTAGATAGAATTTGACTTCTTAATTAATGGTATAAAAAAGAATTCCTTCTACTAAAAGTAATTATAAAAAATATAATTAAAATGAACCTCCAAATATACATATTCCTATCAGAAAAAGCTAATTAAATTCTATTAAGTTATAACTCAATGTTTGAAGGGTTATTAAGTGAAAAACACTGAATATGTACTGCCCGGCATACCTTCGTTCTTTTAGTATTTATTTTATATGGAACTTACGACTTTACTTCCACTCTGTGTGTGGTCATTAGTGAAGGTAATCAATCAAAACATCGTAAACTAAGTTAAACTGTACAGAGCTGTTTCTTCGGAGCGATTTTGACACAAGACCGCGAATTATAACCTAATGAATGCTCGAATAATATACCATACAAACTGTATGCATGTTATAACAAGTGTGTCGAAGCAAAATAAAGTGCTTATAACTGATGTGTGTCAAATTATTTTACAGATTGTTAAAACGGAAACTTAATTTCTTAACATTTTAATAATTATTTAATGAGAGTGTTCATTAGGTAAATCAAAAAGTCAAAATTATCTTCAAAATGCTGGTAGCATACCTTTCGAGGACATAACTATTTTTAAAGTTATATTTATTTGTTTTACAGGAACTAGTGATCAAAATAGAAGGTTTAAAATTAATTCCATTGACAGTTGTCACAAGATACATAAAAAATTGTTGGTATTAAATATAGAGGAGAAAGCACAGTTTCGCAAAACAGTTAAAACAAAAATAACAATTTTTTTGAGCTGGTGGATTGTACTTTTTGCGAAAATTTAATTTGATTTCTTCCACATCTTAGGGAGGGAAACAACATGATGTGAAACAGCACCAAGAAACAAGTTTCCGAAGTAGTACCCAGTACCACTAAGTTTTCGTCGTACCCATTTCTATATCATCCAAAATATATCTGAAATATTGTCGCGACCTAGCTTGGGGGTTGTTCGCTAGGGTCGTTATACCAGGTTCTCTCTCTTAATCAAAACAACCATGAAGAACAAACACATTTATTTAGCATAAGGTTTACAGTGTGGATAAAATTATTGGGACAATTTCATGAAATGTCAAGACTTAAGGTATACTTAAAGAAGTACTTACAGGAACATCTTCAACGTCTTCGCCGTCTTCTACTGATTCTCTCGCAACCAACCAAAATTGATATATTCAAACTTAACAACAATTTTAGAGTGGTTTAAAAAATAACATCAGGTTCTAACTTATTAATAATTATTAAAAAGTCACCATACAAACTATTATTTCTTATCGGCTTTTACTGGCTGACCAGTTCAGTTTGCAGGTCACCTTGTATGTCAAACCAGCATCTGTGTAAACATTTCTATCTAGACCAAATGATACACCTCCAAAATCCATTTATATAATTTGTTACACTTTTTAGCATTTGCTTACAGCTCGTAAGATTCCACTGTTAAACCTGATGCTTTCCTGAATCGTACTGGTGCAAATTGAATAACCATATAGAGCTACTATTTAGGAAACATCATTGAAAATTACCAAATAAATAATTTAGCTGTCTTTTTAGAAGCAAGAAAATATTTAATCATGTGGAATTTAAGAAAAGATTCTTTAGTTTGGGAAAAAATACAAATCTTTAATTACATTTTCTAAATCTATAGAAATAGAAACCCATAAAAGTAAAACTTACCGTATGCCATCGAAATTATTCACAGAAAAAAAGAACAACGAGATGAAGGAGATCGTTCACCTCAGTAACCATCAATTCGAAATTTGTCAGAGTGTTTAGAAGAGCTGGACAATTAGGAAAGAAAATACTAGTATATAACAAGGACTTATTATTAAAAAGTCCTTGTACTTTGGGCGCCATCCCACTAAGCGATAGAAGGTAATGGAAAATCAAACAATCCAGTTAGAAAAGAAGCAGACTCTCCACTAACTAGGCAAAAGTTCTGCTTTTCAAGTTGCAGATACACCTGTTTTTGGTACCATATACGAGATGGTATACAAACTTTATTTCTGGCAAATACAACTCTCTGGCAAACTTTATCTCTGGCGGTCTCCAGGCACTGAATATTAAATGTAAACTATGGTCTTGGTCAACACAGTCAACACTTAATATTTTCCCTCTAGTTTTATTCCACTTAATTAAAAAAAAACACGAAACACACGTAATAGCACCATCCAAAATGCAAAGAGCAAAATGCAAAATATTTATCATTTCTATTTTACTTAATTTAACACAAAATTATAACCTATAATTTGGCAAGAGTTTGACAGCTCTCAAAAATCTTTAGTCGAGTTCATACGTATCGGCGTCCGTTTGTCGTTCATCGTTCAGACAAGCCAATAATATTGAAATATAATCTGTCATTTTTTGGAATAAACCTATAAAACTGGTCCATTTTCTAACCAAACCAATATGATATTTTATTAAACTTTCTATAAATAATTTATTTATAAAAATCCATCTTATAGGATATATGATAGTCAAGATTTTACTTTTAACAATATTAATTGAATTTGGTAGGCACAATAAATGAATCTTCGAAGTAAATGCCGCTGACGCTTTTAAGGAAGAATTTATTGACGCGTAATATAACAAAACGTTAATGTAAAGTCGACCTCGATACGCCACGCTAAAAATTAGCAAAAGAAATATTGTAGTTACATGCAATAAGAAGTCTTAATTAGTTCCCGGACAAATGATGAGTAATGAGGCGAGTCAGAAAGAAAATTAACATGCGTTGCCGCTACCTTATTAACATTATAGGGATATTTTTTCTTTCGGCTCATTTTTCCCAGACCTAACAAGTATTGGCATTGACAGGAAAAATATTTTTAAGTAGCATGTAATGCTTCTAGGTACTTCTTGAATCAAAGGCTTTCAAAGATTTTGTTTAATTTAGACTATATTGATCTGTTTCATAATGTTTTTTACTTTCAACTAATTTATGTTGTGATGCTTGGACCACACCTATGGTTTGCAATATCTAACTTCTTGTTTCAATTCTTTGCTATGTCTTACAATTAAAAGACGATTAGTTTTTCTAATATACGACTCACCACACTCACAATGTACTTGGTGCACCCAGTCTCTTCTAGGGAAAAACGTAACCCCACTGGAAAATAAATATGCAAAATAAAAAGTGTTTACAAAAAAGGCATTTTTTGTAAATACAACTGCTTTGAATACACATAGAAATCAGCTTGTCAGTGGTATACTTTTTGAATATATATGTCCCTATACCCAAAATATCAATTATATTTCGGCATCCAGTCCAAAGATGTTAATTATTTCACCATGTAGTCCGCCTTTTCGTACTACCTATCCACAAGATTTTAAAGACGAACGCGTCCCCACCACCAGCTCTGCGTCTGGCAGATGAGACCCGTCCGTGTGTGTCGTACGCCATCATTCGCCTTCTTGTGCTATCGCGAGATTGTTGTCGTGCGCCGCTCCGTCAAAATACGTAAGTAAACTAATCGAAATATTATCTTTTCTTTTTTGTAGTCATGGGTAAACCAAATCAAAAGAGACATCGATCCTCTAGTAGTAGTAGTAGTAGTGAGTCAGATTCTTCCTTGTCAAAGAAAGAATTGTTAAAAAGACTCGAGAAATTAGAAAATCAGTATAAAAAGAAATCTAAACATGGCGGACGTTCACGATCGCGTTCCCGTGCGGGCCGCAAAGAACGATCACGCCAGCATAGAAAGGAGCATCGCGGTCGTTCTCGATCACGTTCTTGCACAGAACGTCGAGTACGGTCACGACAACGCTCTCCTAGTTCACTAAATGCCGTGATGGAAAGGTCGTTTAGAGAATCCTCACATTTTTCTGTGAGATCGGGATGTATAGCCCGAGATCCAAGCGTCTCGGCAAACACAGCAGAGAGTGTAGCTCATAGTCCGGGCGACATGACGACACAATCACCAAATATATCAGATGAACTGGTCATTCATAACGATATTACATTACCTGAAGATGTTTTAAATATTTTAGGAGAAGACCCATCCTCGAAGGAAAACGAAACATTTAGACTCCATGCAGCTCTTGCCAACAGATGGAGTCACATTCTAACTAATGGGTTGGCAAAAAGTGACCACGACAATATAATTCAAAAGTACAAAATTCCATCAAATTGTAAATTGTTGTCACCCCCATTAGTTAATCCCGAAATAAAAGGAATTATTCCAAATAATATCAAGAAAAAAGACGAGGCTTATGTACAGTTTCAGACAAAACTGGGTTTAGCCTTAACTGCTTTAGGAAAAGGAATAAATAATATCCTAACAGAAAGCGAAAATTTACCTCCTGCTTACAAGGAAAAACTACTTCCCGAGTTGTCAGATTCGGGGCGTCTTTTAACAAGTTTATACACTGATTTGTCCATGGCACGTCGTAGTTTTCTATATCCTTATATGAATAAGGACATGAAGGAGCTACTAGAGAAATGTCCTCCGTCGGAGTTGCTTTTTGGGCCCGATTTATCCGAAATAGTAAAAACAGCAAAAAACTTACAAGCAGCGAGTAAAGACATAAAACCTTCCGCTTCAACCTTTGTTTTTAAACCTCTGGCTCCGGTCTCAGTACAAAAAACATCAGGAAAAAAGGGAGGGGGGCAAGGAAAGCAACCAGCCAGCTATACTTTAAACAGGTATCGCCCGGCCCGTCATCCGAGGGAGACAGGGTCGTACAGAGGGCGAACCTCGAAGGAAATCAAAGAAAAGCACAAATGGAAAAAATAAATTTGGTAAGTACTAATATTATTTCAGGTAGACTTTGCAAGTTTTATGAAGAATGGACTACCATTACATCCAATAACATCATTCTTGAATGGATTAAAGGGTATGTAATCCCATTAATTCAAGTTCCAGTACAAACAAATCTTCCAAAAACACCTTCCTTTTCGAAAGTGGAACTTCTCCTTCTGTTCGAAGAAATAAATAAGTATTATTTATTTCTATTATTATTGTACGGGGTGCGATCGTGAAGTGCGAGCCACTTTCTGATCAATTTTTGTCATCATTCTTTTTGGCAGATAAACCAAATGGACAAAAAAGGTTTATACTTAACCTAAAAAATTTTAATAAGCATGTAAATTCCCCACATTTTAAGTTGGAAGATACTAGAACTGTTTTAAGGCTAATTCAAAAAGATTGTTTTCTTTCATCTATAGATTTAAAAGATGCTTATTTTTTAGTACCTATGGCCGCTAAACATCGAAAATACTTACGATTTAGCTTTAATGATACCTTGTACGAGTTTACGTGTCTTCCCTTTGGTTTATCATCCGCACCCCACGCCTTCACCAAAATTTTAAAACCGGTTATTAAGGAACTCAGAATAAAAGGTATCACATGCGTTAATTATTTAGATGATTTTTTTAATATTTGGCGACACTATGGCGGATTGTAAGCAAAAAACAGAACTTACTGTTAAAATACTTGAGTCACTTGGCTTTATTATTAATCAAGAAAAAAGTGTTTTAAATCCGTCCCAAACTTGCAAGTTTCTTGGATTTATTTTTCATACGGACAGTCTACAGATTGAACTTCCCGTCGAAAAGAAAAACAAAATAATAGATCACATTAAATATTTTCAAAAGGAAAAGAGTGTTAAGATAAGACAGTTTGCGAAGTTCATTGGAATATTAGTATCAGCCTGTCCGGCAATAAAATACGGATGGCTCTATACCAAAGTATTCGAGAGAGAAAAAATACAGGCTTTGAAACAAAATAACATGAACTATAACGCAAAAATGACTAATTCTTTTCACTCTGATTTAGTTTGGTGGTTAAATAATATCAATTCCAAAAACGATATTAAAAAAGACTGTTTTCAGCTAGAAATCTACACTGATTCCTCCCTCACAGGTTGGGGAGCACACTGCAATAACGAAAACACGCACGGTTGGTGGACATTAGATGAAAAGAAAAAACACATAAACTTTTTAGAATTGCAGGCGGTTTATTATGGGCTCAAATGTTTTGCAAAACATTTAAGAAATTGCAGTGTTCTTGTAAGATGTGATAACACCACAGCCATTGCCTGTATAAATCGTATGGGTAGTGTCCAATACACTCACTTTCACGAGTTGTCAAAAAAGATTTGGCAATGGTGTGAAGAACGCAATTTGTGGTTATTTGCGTCTTACATCAATACAAAAGACAACTGGAGGGCTGATTTGGAGTCTAGGGTATTACAGCCAGAAACAGAATGGTCCCTAGCAGACTACGCTTTTTCTTTCATACAAGCTGAGCTAGGACCTATTGAGGTAGACCTTTTTGCTTCTAATAACAATTGCAAGTGTCCTAAGTACGTATCATGGTTAAAAGATCCAGACGCATATGCATGTGATGCCTTTACACTCACGTGGACAAATTTAAAATTTTATGCTTTCCCTCCCTTCGCTCTCATTTTAGAGTTTTGCAAAAATAATATCAGATAAAGCTGAAGGTGTTTGGTGGTTCCTTATGGCCAAGTCAAGTATGGTATCCACTCTTCAAAAAACTTTGTTGTAAAGAACCACTTATATTTAAACCAAATGTAAAACTACTGACTTCTCCTTTTAGCCTGGACCAGCATCCTCTATCTGCGAGTCTTTCCCTGGTAGCAGCGAGGCTATCAGGAGATCTTTAATTCTTCAAGGAGTTCCTGAATGTGCAGTAGAAACAACTATACAGTCCTTATCAGCGTCTACCATTAAGCAGTATGGGACAACATATAAACTTTGGTGGAATTTTTGTGAAAAATCCAACCTAAACCCGTTTGTAGGTAACACCCAAGATATTTTATCATTTTTACAGTCCATGTTAGGAAAATCAGATAATGTTTATGGTTCTTTCAATTCACATAGATCGGCTTTGGCGTTAATACTCCCAGGAGATATCGGGAATAATAGGATAATAAAAAGGTTTATGAAGGGTGTGTCTAAAATTAGACCTCAGAAACCACGTTATAATTTTACGTGGGATCCTAAGAAAATATTTGATTATTTTGAAAATCACCCCCCAAACTCTTTTAAAACTTTATCAGTTAAGCTCATAACACTTTTAACATTAGCCACCGGTCAAAGAATTCAAACTTTATCCCTTATTAAATTATCTAACATAAAAGAGTGCGGGTCAAATATTCAGATGTTTATTGACGATCAAATAAAAACATCAGGTGTTGGTAGAAAACAACCCTGTTTGTTAATACCTAAGTTTAGTGACAAACCAAGTTTATGTGTTGTTTCCTGCTTACAAAAATACATCGAAGAATCGCAAAAGATTAGGGAACCTAGTTGCGATAGGTTGTTCATAACTTTCCAAAAGCCTCACAAAGTTGCCTCCAAACAAACATTAAGTCGATGGGTTAAGTCTGCATTACATATGGCAGGCATCGATGTCAGTATTTTTAAGGCACATTCATGTAGACACGCTTCGACATCAGCAGCTCAAAGGGCTGGCGTCTCACTGGATATAATCAGAGATTCGGCAGGTTGGAGCAAGAACTCGGAGACTTTT
The DNA here is from genome assembly GCF_002938485.1 of Sitophilus oryzae. Taxonomy (NCBI): domain Eukaryota; kingdom Metazoa; phylum Arthropoda; class Insecta; order Coleoptera; family Curculionidae; genus Sitophilus; species Sitophilus oryzae. The sequence continues at coordinate 729,910 of NW_022147124.1, forward strand.
GCAAAGTTCTATAACCGACCCCTAATGGAACGCGAAAAATTCGCAACAAATATTTTAATATCTGAAGTAATGTTTTGTTTTAAAATATTTTTGATGTGAATAATATTATCTTTTGTTAATATATTTTTTGATACTGGTATAGTAGATTTTACCAAATATTATCTAGTTACTTTATACTTATAGGTACTTACTGTGTTAAAAGATAAAAACTTGTTCCTATTTCAAAGGCTGTATTATGTTAACGGGTGTGTTTTAAATATAGTGATTATTTGTGCATATTTTTGCAAATGGTTTATCGTTAATTTCTTTTCCCCAAATTCATAACCAGCATAATATCTTTAAACATCTACATGGTGAAATAATTAACATCTTTGGACTGGATGCCGAAATATAATTTAACGATCAAATGAACTTACCTGAAGTTCGATCGTAATTATATGAGGCATCCAGTCCAAAGATGTTAATATCCCCCCCAACCACACCCCCTACTGGTTATGAATTAAAGCAAATTAAGCATTATTTAAACAAATGATGGCGTACAACACACGGACGGGTCTCAGCTGCCAGACGCAGAGCTGGTGGTGGGGACGCGTTCGTCTTTAAAATCTTGTGGATAGGTAGTACGAAAAGGCGGACTACATGGTGAAATAATTAACATCTTTGGACTGGATGCCTCATATAATTACGATCGAACTTCAGGTAAGTTCATTTGATCGTTAAATTATTAGATATCACTAAAGAGCAAAAATGCGAGATATATTTTTAGAAATACACTTTAACAAGTTTAAGCAGGCAGTGTTTATAATATAGGAAATTCAAATAATTAGTTTTGCGAAAGATGGAAATAAATTTTCTGATTGTTTGAATGAAAGAAAGCTAGAAAGGAAAATATACGTTTTAAAATTAAATCTAAAATAAGTTAAAAACGAAAAAACGTAACGAATTGAAAATCCTTTTTTTTAGTGAAATAGAAAAGAAGTTTTCCATTTGAAAAAAAAATGATTTATGACTATTTTCTCTTTCTTCTTCTTAAAGTGCCTTCTCCATTCTGTGAAGGTCGGCAACAACCATGGCAAATTCCTCTCTATTTTTCGCTCTTCTCAGCAAAGTATGTGAGTCCAGGCCTGTCCAATCTCTGATGTTCTTCAGCCAGGAGCATTGCCGTCGTCCGGGTCCGCGCTTTCCCTCAATTTTACCCCCGATGATGATCTGAAGGAATTCATACTTGCTATGTCTCATGATGTGGCCCAAATAGGCTGCTTTCCTCTTTTTTATTATGTCGAGGAGTTCTCGGTCTTTGTTCATTTGGTTTAGAACTCGTTCATTCGAGACACGGTCAGTCCATGGTATTCTCAGCATTCTGCGATATACCCACATCTCAAATGCTTCCAACTTATTCATTACGCTTACTTTGAGTGTCCATGACTCAACCCCGTAGAGAAGTGTGGAAAGTACGTAGCACTTGACGAAGTTGTCTTTTATATGGATGTTGAGACGTTTATCGCACAGTAGGTTCCGCAATTTTAGGAAGTTTGATCTAGCCATCTCAATTCGAGCTCTGATCTCAATGTCTGGGTTTAGGTCTTCACTAATCCAACTGCCCAAATATCTAAACTTTGAGACTCTTGCTATTGGTGTCCCACCTACGACTACCTCCGTTGCCTGTCTTGCATCTCTATTTATCACCATGACTTTTGTTTTGTTTGTATTTATCCTGAGACCCATTGAGTCGCCCACCGAGGACAGTCTATCAAGAAGTCTTTGCAGGCCCTCAGTGGTGTCTGCAATAACGACGGTATCATCAGCATATCTCATGTTGTTAATCAGCCTGCCATTCACTTTTATGCCGTCTTCTGATCCCTCAAGCGCATTTCGAAATATTAGTTCGGAGTACATATTGAAGAGCATAGGGCTCAATACGCATCCTTGCCTAACTCCACGCTTGATAGGTATTGCTGTTGTTTCAGTGTCCTGTAGTTTTACTGTCGCTACTTGTTGCTCGTATAGCTTTTGGATAATTTTCAGGTCTTGGGTATCCAGGCCTCTTCTTTCAAGGATGCTCAGCAATCCCCTGTGGTTGACGCAGTCGAATGCCTTCGTGTAGTCTATGAAGCATAGGTGTACCTCCTTTCGTTGATCTCTGCATTTCTGCAAAAGCACCGATAGCGCAAACAGGGCTTATCTCGTCTCCAGTCCCTCGCGAAATCCCATTTGCTGTTCACTTATGTCTATCGCACATTTTCTTCGGATTCGATTATGCAGAACCTTTAAAAACAGCTTTAGGACTTGACTCATCAGACTTATTAAACGAACCTCATCACATCTTTTTGCACCAGTTTTTTTAGGAATAGGTATAAATATCGACCTTAGCCAGTCCTGCGGTATGTTTCCGGTATTGTATACAGAATTGAAGAGGTTTACCAATAACTTTAAATTGTCTCCGTTTATTAGTTTTATCAATTCTGGGTAGATGTTGTCCGGTTTGCTTTCCCGTTTTTTGGTGTTCTTTAAAGCTCTCTCGATTTCTGAGATCATTATATCTAGGCCATTTTCTGAAAAGAGGGGCCACCGTCATCGAACAGTTCCCTTATGTAATTGGTCCATACCTCCTCTAGTTTTTGTTCGGTTAGGATTGGTTTATTCTCACCGTCCACTATTCTGGTACATGTTCGAGGTTTGTGTTTCCCAGTGACTTCTTTGACTTTTTTTATGTAGTTTAAACAAGTCATGTTTTTGGTGGAGCTCCTCGACTTCGCGGCACCTCTCCGTCATCCACAGTTCTTTGACTTCTTTGATTTTATTTCTGATAAGCCTGTGAGTGTCTCTATATCTCTGAGGGTCTGTTTAGGGAGGTTTAGGGGGGTTTATTTTCTCTTTATATCGCCCAATTTCATGACAGCTACCGCCATTATTATATGATATTTTAAACAACAAACAATCTAATTTTTGAAATAGATAGCCGCATGTCTTCTCTTTATGTCACAGTGACTATGGTAATCAATAAATTTGACTTTTAGGCTATGCATTTTTTTTTGACAGGCTGGTTTTTTCGATCAAAAATTGTAAATACATATTTCTTTTTCTCAAAAACGGTTAATATTAGGTATAGTGTATTTTACATCAATATTCGTAGAATTTTACAGATAATTTAAGTATATAATAAAAAATGGGAGCATCCATTTAAATTAAGAAAGTTGCTGTCGACTTCCGGTATTTCCGAAAATGCCGCCATAATGAAAATAGTTTTAATCGAGAGATCACGTTGTAAAACAATGATGTGCAAAAAATCTCCGATCTAGATATTGTAGTTCTCCAGAAACTTCTAATGCACGGGCCACCTTTTATATGTTGTATAATATCCTTCTGATCTGTGTTTAGTAAATTACTGATGTTTTAGCATATAATTTTTTTCCTATCATATAAAGCTTTAATAACACCACTTTTACACACACACTTATACTATGGTTCGATGAACAATTTAGATATCTGTCTGTATTTATCGGTTTTTCGTAAACGTCTAAAATTAGTTTATTAAAAAGAAACTTTTACACGCTAGTAATTTATTCGCGTAAGAAGCGTCTCAAAAAGAACTGCTCCGAATTATGCTCCAGTAACATCGCGGCGTCACAATTCAGAATAAATGATCGAACGCGCAGCATTATAAGGCCATAATGCATTCTTGGTGTTCTCGCTGATAGTGAGTAAAAGCATTTAAATTTTTATCACCCGATTTAATTCCGACCGTGTGATAATGGTATGCGAAATATACGCATTATTACTTTTAATAACAAATTGCTCTGAATTACCGCGAGTGCGATAAGAATTATTGTATCGTTAAAACGAGTGTAAGTTGAGAAGTTATACATTTTTTCTGGCATCGGCCATAATTTAGCAAATACTTTTCAAGAAAGTCGACTATGGAAGCCGCAGCCAAATGCTCCAGATTATATTGCATAATCGCCGCGTATTTTTATGTGATCAGAGCATTTATTCAACAAAATATCCTTTTAAGCGATATGATGTTATTTATTTATTGATAAATAGCCTGTATCAGACCACCACTGATAGCCGGAGAGCTGGCGACATATTTAGAGAACATATTTTAGGCAAGTTAGAATAACAAAAAAGATAAAGTTTAATAACTTGTGAACCCAGAATCCTAAGTCTGGCTGGGGGGTTGGGGGTATTTCGCTACTGCGCAACCCATAATATTTGCAAAAAAATAAATCCAAAAAACATTCTTTAGGCAACTTGAAATTTGTTTATTCTTAAATTTTAGCATCTATTTAACCTAGAAATATGTGTGCCAGACTTTTTTTTCGGGTTTAAAGTGTAACCAGACCATTCCAAATATGTTTAATTATTATACCTGGAAAACATACTTTAGGCATTCTAAAATTTTTACAACGTGTTTATTAGATGATATTAAAATATGTGTTAATTGCCAGACGAATTCGATGGGATTTAATACTTGCCAGACGCGAATAAGGATTTTAAATGAGCGCGACAAGAAAGTCTTATGAGTATCTAGAAGCGCGAGAAAGATAGTTTATTGAGACCCGTCGGCAGCCGATGCGGCTCACGTAACAGTATTTTGGAGTACTTCAAATTTTCATAAAAACAATTTTGTTTCGGTTTCATTTCAATTATTTGCAGGCTTTTAATTCAGAGATTATTTTGTTGGAAAGTTACCATGTACAAATATGTATTTATAAATTAAATATTGACGTGCATAGTGTAAATAGTTTAGAATAATTACTGCAAATAAATATTTTGGTAACTACTAATTTCGCTACTAGCTACTAAATCACAATGGATAAAAAACATTTAAGTTGTGTAGTTTGTAAAAAAGTTACTAGTGACAAAGTTATTGTTTTTGATAAAAGCAGACTACAAAAATGCAAAGAATTTTTAAAAGTGCGCCAACAACATGGATTAAAATTTAAAGAAGTGGTTTTACAAGAAAACGTAGTCTCGACAAAAGGGTACCATGTACAGTGCTAAAAAAATAAGTATTCTGGAATTTTATTAAAGTACCATTATACTCTTTCTAAATAGATTCAAAAGTAAGTACAAGTGCTTTACTTTTATGCTTAGGCGTTAAAATGACTTTTTTATATTGTCAATCAGGTCGCAAAAATTAATAATAATATAATATGTCACAAAACTATAATAATAATTATACTTTTGTGACGTTTGAAAAAAATATATTTTATATTATGCTAATTTTTAAATAATTATTCGTCTTTTTATTCTTTCAGATACAAAATACTTAAATTAAAAAGTCTTCCTATTGAAAGGATTGCAATCATACATTTTTATTAAAAAATGTTTCTTTTTATTTATTCAATATTAGTTAGTTTTTTTTAAGTTTTTACGACTCCAAAATGCTGTTACGTCAGCCGCATCGGCTGATGTAATCAATAAACTATCTTTCTCGCGCTTATAGATACTCATAAGACTTTCTTATCGCGCTCATTTAAAATCTTTATTCGCGTCTGGCAAGTATTAAATCCCATTGAATTCGTCTGGCAATTAACACATATTTTTTAATATCATCTAATAAACACGCTGTAAAAAATTTAGAATGCATAAAGTATGTTTTCCAGGTATAATAATTAAATATATTTGGAATGGTCTGGTTACACTTTAAACCCGAAAAAAAAGTCTGGCACACTTATTTCTAGGTTAAATAGATGCTAAAATTTAAGAATAAACAAATTTCAAGTTGCCTAATGAATGTTTTTTGGATTTATTTTTTTGCAAATGTTATGGGTTGCGCAGTAGCGAAATACCCCCAACCCCCCAGCCAGACTTAGGATTCTGGGTTCACCAGTTAATAAAATATACATTTTTAGTTATTCTAGCTTGCCTAAAATATGTCGTCAGCTCTTAGGCTATAATTTTTGTTCAATGATATGTAACTCTTTACAGAAACAGTGAAAAACTTATACATGCATCGATTTTCTTGAGCTTGAATTTAATTTAGTTCATTTTTTATATTTATACGTTGTACAGGGTGGGTCAAATTGGACGCTTTTAAAGTGAAACACCCTCTCCTATAGCAGATAGACGAAAAATAATATCGGTGTGTGGAGCTCAATTTTTATCAAAAACGTGATGGTGAACCGCACATATCTGTTACCATTTCGGAGTTACGGGATGTTTTTCAAAAATGTGTATTTTTAACAAATCGCTGTACCTTTTTTTTTTGCTATGCAAATTTTGAATTTTTATGAAAAGATTTCCAAAGCATCTTTTTACGTAGAATATAATGGTTTTAATATAATTTTTTTAAACTAATAATTTAAGAGTCATCAACAGAAAAATTTATTTCTTATTAGGGACACCCTGTATATTTTTATTTAACCGAAAATAATTAGCTTTCTTCTGAGTATAATTAACTTTTTTAATTTTAAAATTACCTTTCCAAAAAAATATAGCATACTTGATATTTTGTTATAGTTCCCTTCGATATACAGAATTTTTAAAATTTAGCCCCTTTTAACTAGTAGGCTTTGGACTCCTTATTGATAGTCTGTTCCTAATGGAACTATAAAACATATTTTTCCAGCAACACGAGGCACAGCTTTAAAATTGATTCTTCTGGTTATTTATTCTTTTGTTATATTATTGTTATCAGCAAATTTTTGGAACGCATTTCGAGAATATTTGAAAAGCTTACGAAGATCTCAGCCGTTGGCCGTCGAATACGCCGAGGTCTCCGGACTTAGCGCCTATGGATTTTTATCTTTGCGGAAGAATAAAGGTTCTTATTTTTAAATTAGCCCGTATCTAGACAAGAATTAGAAGTACTTAACGGTTATGCGAGGGTATCTTTGACATCCACTGAGTTAATGAATTTTGCGAGAAATGTTGAAAAACGGTCCCGTCTATCCATAACAGAAGACGGTCGACATGTCGAACACCTGTAGCAAAATCTCATGTCTTGATTTGCTATTTCTTTTTATTGTTATTAAATATAATTTAAATGTGTTGATGTCTTAAATAGAGTTTAGATTGTTAAAAAATTCTGCATCTCTCATTACAAATATTATTTTCGTTTTAGTTGCTGCTCACAACTAGAATTTTTTGCATTACAGCCGGCGCAGTTCAAAGTCTTCTTATTCAAAGTGGGTGAATTTTTAAAATTTCTATACAGGATGTCCCAGAAATAAGTGCACATATTTTAACTGGTAGTATGGTTCAACCCCAGAAACACGCCTATGAGGTTTTTTTCGCGAAAAAAAAAATTGAAAATTCCAAATTTTTTGGACATTTTTTTAGTTTTTAGTTAAAAAACATAAATTCTTGATAATATGGCAACATAGGTATTAGATTAAATTTACAAGAAAGAAAATCCAGAAAAGATTCAGTGGTTCTCAAAATTTTAGCAAAAAATCATTTTTTTTGGAAATTTTCAAAGTAAAATAACTCCGTTATTTTGGACTTATTTGAAAAACGATAAAGAGAAAATATGTTTCTTTTATCGAGATCTACTACCCCTTAAAATATTTGCACTTATTTCTGGGACACCCTGTATATCTCGAAGAGGAGTCCTAATAGTATATTCCTATAAAAATTCCAACGTACAATTTAGTAAAATCTTGTAATTTTTACTATATTTTCGCGAATCGTTTTCTCCGTGTTGCCATTTAAAAAATAATGATTCCCCTACTGTCATAGTTTCATTTAAAGAATCTCGTTTTCATTAATATTTCAGAAATTTCGAAATTAAAGCCTAACTGAAATCTTGAAAGTTTTGTTAGTTTTGCATTCTTTGTTATTTATGATATTATTTAATTTAAATGGTACTCGGTGGCGTAGAGGTACAGGCTCTCGTCTACCAATCTCAAGGTAGTGGGTTCGAATCCTTCACCCGGCATTTCATCAGCTGACTATTTTTATAAAATTAAAAATAGTTTGGGTACCTAGATCGACTCAGCCTTAAATGAGTACTTGGGATTCACAATCCTGAAGTAATAATAGGCGGTTGAAGCGTAGTGCTAGCCACATTACATTCCTATACCGAACGGCTGTAGCATGGCAAGCTGTACCTTGCTACTCCCAGGGCGTTAAACGCTATATACGGGAGCTATTATTATTATTATTATTTAACTTAAAACATATGTTAATGTTAAAAAAGATAACTAAAAATTTGTTTTTCAATATTTATCATCAAATCAAATATGGCAACTCTTTAACTCTCCTAAAAATTGACTGCTGAGTACTACAGAACTGGCAGTAATTTAACATATTTTGTGTTTTTGAAGAAATTGACATATTTTTGAAGAATTTATAAAGCCCACCACAAAAGAACCCCATTACCGGAACCTTTATCTTTGCATGATCATAAAGCAAAACGATCAACTGGTCTGGTACTGCCGAAAATATGATTTAATGTCCGACTGGCCTTGCATCTGCATCTAGTTAAATTTAGTCAGATTTTCGTTTTGTAATGAACAGAGAAACTTTGCATTTTACCCACAATTACAAAAGGTCAATAAGAGCATTTTTATGTATAAACAAAATTTTATTTTATTTTGAATTAATTTACAGGAACACCAATAATTAATGTTGGCATCTTTAATGGACACACTTTTCCTACCTATTTTTGTGTAAATGAATTTGTAGACATAGTTTGACTTTTTATGAGATTTTAGTTTCGGAGATATAACAAAAATCGGACCTTTTTTTAAAAAAAAATAATTTTTACTAAGCAACTATTGAAGACACGGGTTTCTAAAAATGTTTTTTATACCTATTATTGGACAAATGAATTTGTAGACATAGTTTGACATTTTATGAAATTTTAGTTTCGGAGATATCGGACCTTTTTGAAAAATGTTAATTTTTACTAAGCATCTATTGAAGAAAAAAAATTCTGCGTTTTTAAAAATGGGTTTATAAAAATTCCAAAGTCCAAAGCTATTTAACGGCTTTAGTTATTATTTAAGTTAATAATACTTTAAGTGTTTGATTTGGTTTGGTTTGGTTTGGTAAGATAATACCTATTATACAGGAGGGTCACCGAATTGTGTTTTGGAAACTTCGACAGCATATTCTGTAGATAAAAATAAGTAAAAAAGTTAGTAATTTATGTGATAAAATCATTCGTTTCGGAGATACAGGCTGTAGAAGTTTTATTTTTATTTAGATTTTTTCCATATAATTTCTGAGCTAATGTCGATATTTGGATGAAAATTGGTTGGTAAAAAAATAAAAATCTGGGTATTTTTTGACATGGGAAATTTGATTTAGATGTCAATATGACTCCTTCTTGTATTGATTACTATATATTTGGATTGAAGAGTAATATCATTTTGTCCTTACCAGTTTCTGTTGTACCTTTGGGACAAAAACATTTCAAATGTATGATTTCAGTCTAAAGGCCCCTACAGACGGACGTTTTTGTACGCGTTTATGTACGCGCGTTCAAAAACGTGCACAAAAAACGTGCACTAGCACTGCATACAGATGCACATACAAAATCTGAAAATCCACACTGTTTTAGAGCGATGTCCAAGGAAGTGGTTGAGTTAGCATTGGCAGCAGTGGCGTGCACTGCTGTGCTTAAACTAAACTAATCTAAATAAATAAACTTCCTAACCGCGCCGTATGTGGTGTAAAGAGTGGCTTCTTCAACGCCAAAGGTTTGGTCATAGTACCAAAGTGAAGAAACATACACTTCATCCGCTCCTGAACCAGATCTCTTGGAGTCAACAACCTTTTTATGTTCCCTTCCTCCAAGTCCTCCCACATCCTCCCCGAAGACTGTTAAGTTTAGTTATAACTGAAGCCTTAGTCGCGTTTGGATGAACAACTTGTAGCTTCCTAATCAGCTTTGCGTAGGCCTCGTTTTTTTTAGTTTTATCTAAATATTGTTTGGATTTTATTTGCCAAAGACAGGGCATTTCTCTGTACAATTCAATAAATTCCCGCAGGAATTCACGGGATAGTGTTTTACAATCAGACATTTCTACTAAGAAATTATTAGCAATGTCAAATCAACAGAACGCTGCAGCTTGCTGGACCAATCGACGCTACTGTTGTGCTACGCACAGTTCACATCCACACACAAGAAAATCCTGCGTAATACGTCATGAGCGTCCTTCAAAACGAATGTGCATTCAAAAACGTGACGTTTCTGTGCATACACATTGACGTTTTTGTATGCACGTTTTTGAACGCACATACATAAACGCGTACAAAAACGTCCGTCTGTAGGGGCCTTATAACTATCTTGTCAACATGTTCTATTTTTGTCAATAAGCAAATTGGTGATCAAGACCAAGACCGACCAGTGCAAGACCCCCCTTACGCAAAACGAAGACTAAAGCCCAGCCTGCAGACTTTTATAGTCTTGAATTTCTTTCATAGATAAATAATAATTATAAAAATTCCGAAATTTCTATTTATTTACTCTTTTCCCTATAATTTGATCACCTGATCGTTCACCCTTGTGGCAAGTGAAAAAATGCGTAAACATCGAGAAATAATAAGAAAAAACAGCAAATTGGTCGAAGGAATTTATCCTTATCATTTACTCTGATAAATGTTTAAATAAACTTTTCAAATTTCAATACTTCATATTTTCTCAATGACTCCACAGATTTTCAAAAACGAAGCGGGGAAATATAGAGAATAGAAAGCTCTTTTCATTGCGGCGCCACTTGACCCCCCTTCCCATTTAAAAAAAAGTTGGCGGATGACACCCCCGCTTAGAGGGTTGAAGATTTTGCAATCATTTTTGGGGCAAAAGCTGTCCCCCTCACAAACAAAATTGAAGTGTTTTTGAATTTTCTGAAAAAAAAATACCCTGGCCGTTATGCCTTCCGGAATGTTTTCGATGGGCCACCCTGTATATTGGCGAGAGTTTCTATATAAGGCCTGTGATTACCTTCTAAAAATCATCGTTATATAACAATATTTGTAACTAATATTATTTCAAGAATATATAAGTGTTTTTGTTTTAAATAAAAAAATATACCCCTTACCTGATTAACATATTTGTTTATACCGGATGTGAAATACGAAAAATTTCTGAAAGTAGCCATTTCAGAAAAAAAACCTCCCAAATCTCGTTTTTACATAATCCAATTTCGACCGAATATGTTTATTAACTGCTTTTTAAAAATGCTTAACAAGCGTGCGTATAACAGAACAGATCTAAAATTGACAGACTTTAAGTCCATTAATTAGGCCGCCTTCGTTTAATATCGATATTCCGACTTGGACATTGTTAATTAGTGATTTAAAAGTTTCTCTCTGTATCGGTTTAAACGGTCTCCGATAAATCTTTCCCGAATTGACTGTGGCTTCGGTTAGTATTGATCGATAGGTCAGGTACTACCAAAAATCCCTTCGAATATTCATTACATAATTTATGCCAAAAGCGAAATTGAAAGTAATATTTTTTTTTTCAATAAAAAATAAAGTTTTTTTGTGTATAACGTAAATTACTAATAAGAAATGAGTACACTGAAAAAAAGGATCTCTCAGTCGAAATGAATATGACTTTGACCCAAAAGATTGGCGCTTTTCAATAGGGCCAAGAACGACGTTTCTTTGCCCAAAGCATTAACTATATTTTCATAAGTTTTAAAAAATTACTTTAGAGAATAGAAGAATCTATCTGTCCAAAGTATTTCACTCTTGACCCAAAATGAATATGCAAAGAAGTTCTTAATACAAGAACAATAGTCTCTTTGATTCATGCAAAAATTCTTGATTGAAAAGGGACATTTCTTGATTAAAGAGACACTTTTCTTAAACCAATAGCGAATACTATTGACTCAACTAAAATTTATTTTGATCTAAGAGAAGTCTATACATCATATACAGGCATATTACGAGGTATATTATTTTCTGTTAAATTTAGGTTTTCCTGATCTGTAGTAAGTAAAGTGATATTATTGTCCTCGATAGTAGTTATTTCTGCTTCTTCACTCCTTTGTATTTTTTGGGGTGGTTCATCACTCTACAAATTACAAAAAAAATGTTACATCACGATTAATCAAAGTATAGCAAATAAATTATTAGAATTGTAAGCTTTGGTCATATTTTGAATTTTTTAATACGACGACTTGAAATTCTAAAATTTTTGTAATTATTTGCATAAAAAAATCGATACCTATATTCTTATTCTACCTATAGTCACGAATGCATTATCTAAACAGGTGTATTAGGTAAATGTCTCTTACCTTCAAATATAGCAAATAAATGCTCTAATTTCCATTTTTCAGGAACTCCTTTAATGAATCCATATATCCTAAAATTTGTCCATAAAAAATGACAAATGCATGTGAATAACGATCACTAATTTGTTATACGATATGCGTTTAAAAAGCAAATTATGCAAAATTCCAAGTGGAAAATGCCAAGCAACAAAACCCGTGCGTACTATGATGTGCGACCTATGAAATGCGACGTACGTCTGATCGGACTGCCGACTGATTGTATATACCGTCCTTCGTCATCGTCTTTGCGTGTCGTTATTATTTTTCATCAAAAGAGTATTTAGCTATTTTGGAAAAATGGCCATGTTTCTTGAATGTAGTACTTCCTAGCGTATTTTCTTATTATCTTAAAACAACGTAACTTGCACTTGGTTGAATGAAAATAGATTCAAGAGAAATTTTCGAATTTTTCAAGAGAACCAGTTTTCTTGAGTTAAGAGAGTTTTTCTTCAGGCAAAATATTTTCTTTTACGCTAAAATAAATTCTCTTGTCACTATTTTTTTTTTCAAGAACGATGACGACTTTAGTTCAAGTCTATCTTTTTTATCAGTGTATCACTTTTCTTCTCGCAAGCTCGCGCATGGCTCCGCTATAGCCCGCGCGTCACGACCGTCACTCAAGGCCGAGTCACATGGCCTTGAATTTTTACTCCCAACGCGCATAAAGAAGTTCCACTTCAAAAATGCATCACGTAATTAACAGACCCCACCATACATTGGGTTAACGCAAAATTGAAATGAATTTGATTGATCGAATTATAGAAATTTTCGTATGATTTGAGGTAAAACAAATAATTAATCATCCATAAAACATGAAATAAGAATATTCAAAAACGCATTAAGCGTAATTGGATTTTATAAAAGTGAAATATGTACAATGTTTTAAGTAATATCCTCAATTATTTGCTTATTTAAAAATATTGTAATAAATATATTAATAAGAAGGTCGTTTGTTCGGTGTGTTTTTCGTTACAAGTTTTGTTCGGTATGGAGTTGTTCGAATAATCGATAAAAATGCGTAAAATTACCCCGCACTTAAATCTTTAATGATGTACATTGCAGCCGATTATTTATTTACTCTTATTATCCGCACTGATTTCATTATATACAGTCGCTTAAATTTAAACCAGATCGGTCGTTATGAATTTAAGTACTGTACTAAATATAATAATAATAAACCGCTTATAAATAAGTTTGTGCGTTATTTATTATTTTTCCAAGTAAATATTTTTTTTTATAATTTCATATAAACCATACGCAAAAATGTCAAAAGTTGACATGTGATATGTCATTCCTTTCAGAGTGTTATTTTCTATCGAATAACGTAAAACGACACCGCGGGTTCCATTTAAAAATCAAAAGTTGTCATCAATTCCGGTGAAACAGGAAGTGACAGAAAACAATTGAATACGTCAATCAATCCGAATTTATATCATATACCAACATACCAAATCTCGTTTTTTTTAACTGAAAAAATAAAAAAAGTTATAGGGGTGCCCAAGCAGCATTTGGACGTCGGGACAACGTTGTGTCACGCGATCAAACGTCGGGGCGCAACGTCGGCACAACCTCGTGCCAACCCTAGTCTGCACTAGTTTGGAGAATAATTTTTGGGTCGAAACGACGTTGGATACCGACGTTGGCTAGAAGCCTAATTTAGTACAAACTGCAACGTTGTTTAAAATCCTAATTCATAGAAATACAAAACTAATATGGCGTCTAAGTCGCGTTTTATCCTAAATTGGGATAATTATAGTAAAAATATTATTTTTATGATTTAGTTAGAGACGTATGTCAGATGGCAGTGAAGGAAAACAAAACAAAAGTATTTAAGTGTGGAGGATGTTTGAAGATCATAATTATTGAAACACTTTAACCGACTCTGTAACTCGTTACCCAAGGCAAAAAAGTTAAACGCAAGCAACTTTATTGATAAATGTATTGTTTCTACTTTGAAAAATACTAATGGGCCTTAAAATTAAAGAAGTTTTAAAAATTTTCTTGAATTTTTTTTTAGTAAAATGAGAATAATTTATTCGCAGTCGAAAAAATTGTTTCCGCGTGTTTTTTAGGGTCAAATATTTCCAGTTAATGTATTCATAAAGCAGGAATTGCTATTTTAGGAACGAAACATTTTCTTATTTAACAACATGGCGGCTTTCACTTTCTTGTTTTGGAGATTAAGATGGAGTAGTTCGAGTAGCCGCATACTGGACTAATAAAGTCGCAGTTCGGCCTTAACAAGTAGTATACTAGTCGCAAGATTGCCTAATTTAGTCATCCTAGAGTCTAGCTTGTGCCGCCCTCTATAATCTAAATAAACGAGGGAGTGGATAAACTATCGGTAATATATGTCGATGTATATTTAAATTTAGTTTTATATGTACCTTTCTTATGTCCCGTTTTAATTAAGTTTTTTTTATAAAAACAAAAACAGCACTGAACTGTCTGACTGAACAGAACAAAGAAGTGAAAATTTAAGATTTAAGGTTATGGTTCAATACAGTTGCAAAAAGGTAGTGACTCGACGTCCTACCAACGTAAGAATAAGGAAATCTAAACAACGTTGGAATTAGTAAAACAGACGACGTTTGCATAACGTTGGAATAGGTCCTGAAACTGACGTCGGAAAACTCAATATTGTCCAACGTTGTAACTACGTTGTCCGAATCACCTAAAGATCACTTAAGCAAAAAAGGTTACAAGACAACGTTTATTCGACGTCGCAGAAGCTTCTACTTTGCTGTAGTACTAGTCCAACGTCGGCACAACGTTATAAAAACGTTTAAATTTATGTTAATACCCAAGGTAGGGAGATAACTATTTTTTGTAACTAATCCAACGTTGTGTTTAGTAAACATGTGGTCGCAAGTCGTGAAAATGCTACTTGGGTGAGCCAGGTTTGAGACGCACCCGGAATAGCCACATGTCTTCACTTTATGTCGCAATGACTGCTGTGATCACTAAATTTGACATTTAGACTATATAAGTTAGGCGGTTTTTTTATTCAAATTTTTTTTTCTCACAAAAACGATTAATGTAAGAAGATGTTTGATATCAAAATTCACAAAATCTTACATAGATTTTAAATATGTAATAAAAAATGGAGGTACCCATTTAAAATAAGAAAGTTACATTCATCTTCCGATATTTCCGGAAGTGTCGCCATATTGAAAATATGGCGATATTGTGAAACAATAATATAATAAAAATATATATTGTGGAACAATAATGTGCAAAAAATCTCCGATCTAGATATTGTAGTTCTCTAGAAACTTCTAATATACGCTTAGCCTGGGACGCCCTGTATAACATGCAATATACAGGGTGGTCCGAACTAAATAGTTATTAGACTGAAATCATAAATTTGAAATGTTTTTGTGCCAAAAGTTCAATAGAAACTGTTTTATCATCATTTTTTTGCAGAAAAAATTATGATTAAATTAAAAAAATAAAAATTTCCCAAATTTATTATTTCAGTCAAATAACAATCTACTCAACGTGTTTATTTTTTATCAATAATGGCATGTATTGACTATTTCCATTCTTAATATCTTGAGAACGGTTGCTCGTAGTGATTTTTGCCAAGATATATTTTTTACGTAAAAAGTCACGAAAATGTATATTTTTTCACTCAGTAGTTTTATACAGGTACGGACAAAAAATTATTACACTTCAAAACAGTTAAACCACATGTAGGTGGCGCCCCCTGCAAATAGGAGTCATATTGGCATCAAAATCAAATTTTTCATGTCAAAAAACCCCCATGCACCCATTTTCATCCAAATATTGACGTTACTTCAGAAATTATTTGGAAAAAATCGAAATAAAAATGAAACTTCTACACCCTGTATCTCCGAAACTAAGCATTTTAGGACATACATTTATACGAACTTTTTTACCTATTTTTATCTACAGAATTTGCTGCCGAAGTTTCCGTAATACAGTTCGGACCACCCTGTATATATCCTTAGTAATAACCGTTGTGTTGTAACTAATGAAATGCTCAAAATTTTCCTCTTCTAAAAAAGGATAATCCAATTATCGATGTCATTTGTAACGTATCCACAATACACATGTAAAATTAAAAAAACAACAAACAACAACTCTCACTTCAGATATTGTCCTCGTCAGACAAAATTTGCATAAATTCATAATTTATTTTTCGACGAAGTTCCAAAAACTTGTATGGAAATTCTAATGTTAACACTAAAAAATGAATTCAAATTAGAAATGTCCTTTATACCCAAGTAGCATTTGGACGTTATCTAACGTCGGGTATACGTCGCGTTCAATAAACCCGACGTCGGGTACCAACGTCGGGTCGCCTCGACGTCGGTATCTGACCTAATAGGGAATGTAATTCTACCAATTACCAACGTCATATTACGTTGGATTTTAGTCACTTAAAATTCGTCGCTAAGCACTTACGTTACGTTTGGTTTCATATTCGCTACCAAGAATACATAAAAACCTAACCAAACTACCTAATTACAAATGGATTCATAATCACTCCTCGAATATAACTATAAGTGCCTATCTAATTTCATATTATAATAATTCTGAATCATTAATCCAGACATCAGTTTTGTCAACGGAAGTCACTTTTTTCATATATCTGATTAAAATACTCCGGAAAACAACGAGCGCCTTCAAAATTAGATAGATTTATGAAATAAAAATATCTATAAAAAAGTTACTCGCAAAATATGTTTTTAATTTTCTAGCTGGTTTAATCATAAAACTGTACTGTGGTTCCCTCCAAACTCAACCTTATCAATATTATTCTACTAGAAATCGAAATGTGATTATAAATTTTAAAAGCAAAAAACGATTTTAAAATGGCTGACAATCGGATACGTGTTAAGAATGGCGGATTTCTGTGTCCGACTTAATATGAACTACCAATATACCAATTCCGACCGGGTCTCCAACATTAGTCGTCTCACACGACCGAAGTCATCAAACCGGACGACCGGCAATCGTATTATGACGTATATAATTCCAACGTACGCCACGTAACCTCACTTTGCGTATCAGTGATTTGTGGATTTGTGCAACTATATTTTAGTATTTGTTTTCTCCTTAAAAAAATGGGCAGCCACTTTTTTAAGCCTAACCTCAAATGTGGGAGGAGGATGGGGTCTGCTGGTTTCCTAAGCTAAAAAACACTTTTCAAACTTAATACCCCAAGTAGCATCTATCTGACTTCGAACTAAATCTGACCTGAAGCGACGTCAGACTTGTGCAAATTTAGGTCGGGTGCTGGTGATACGACCTGTGACGTCGCTTTCCTATTAAAAGCGACGTCGTTGGATCCGAGTCGGTAAATCCAACGATCTGTCGACGTACAAAATAACAACGTACCATTTTTATTAATTTTCCAATGTCGTTCCCACGTTGGCTTGCACGACGTACATATACTTGAACTAGCCCGACGTCTACCCGTTGTACGAATAGGATACGTCTCACTGATAATCCCTAAAGTAACGTCCAATTATATTTTGTTGTATTTTATGTTCATATTTATTACCTAATTTACGTATCTCTATTTACGTCCGTAAATACAACCCATTAAGTAGCATTTGCGACTTAATGAACATCATGAACATAACCTAATAAAAAGTTTTTGTAAACAAAAAAACACTAAAAAGGCATTTAGACATTCATCTACATTTTACAGAAAGAGGTCGAGGCTTTTACAAAATAATAATAGTAGTAGTGATGTCTTGCCTCCACTCATAAATGATTTTTATCCGGAAGAGATGCTGCATTACACTGGTGCATCTTAATTTCATTTTTTAGCTTAGGAAACCAGCAGACCCCATCCTCCTCCCACATTTGAGGTTAGGCTTAAAAAAGTGGCTGCCCATTTTTTTAAGGAGAAAACAAATACTAAAATATAGTTGCACAAATCCACAAATCACTGATACGCAAAGTGAGGTTACGTGGCGTACGTTGGAATTATAGTATACATCATAATACGATTGCCGGTCGTCCGGTTTGATGACTTCGGTCGTGTGAGACGACTAATGTTGGAGACCCGGTCGGAATTGGTATATTGGTAGTTCATATTAAGTCGGACACAGAAATCCGCCATTCTTAACACGTATCCGATTGTCAGCCATTTTAAAATCGTTTTTTGCTTTTAAAATTTATAATCACATTTCGATTTCTAGTAGAATAATATTGATAAGGTTGAGTTTGGAGGGAACCACAGTACAGTTTTATGAATAAACCAGCTAGAAAATTAAAAACATATTTTGCGAGTAACTTTTTTATAGATATTTTTATTTCATAAATCTACCTAATTTTGAAGGCGCTCGTTGTTTTCCGGAGTATTTTAATCAGATATATGAAAAAAGTGACTTCCGTTGACAAAACTGATGTCTGGATTAATGATTCAGAATTATTATAATATGAAATTAGATAGGCACTTATAGTTATATTCGAGGAGTGATTATGAATCCATTTGTAATTAGGTAGTTTGGTTAGGTTTTTATGTATTCTTGGTAGCGAATATGAAACCAAACGTAACGTAAGTGCTTAGCGACGAATTTTAAGTGACTAAAATCCAACGTAATATGACGTTGGTAATTGGTAGAATTACATTCCCTATTAGGTCAGATACCGACGTCGAGACGACCCGAATCTGTATTCCCCATTTAGGTGCAAATAAGGGTCGTCAGGCGGTCGAACCGGGTTTATTGAACGCGACGTATACCCGACGTTAGATAACGTCCAAATGCTACTAGGGACTGCTTCATCGAAATTTAATAAAAATACAAAATCTAAAAACTAACCCTCGAGAAGGGTCCAAACATCCTAAGCTAGACCATCTTTTCAATTAGCTTATTCAAAATAGGCACCGTCTAGATCGATTTTTTATTTTTCTCTAATTAAATCTGACTTGAAAGTTAAAACGTAATTTGTTCCCTAGATAATTTAGTAAACGCCTTTTAACAATATTCAATCAATACCTCGAAAAGTTAATGACTTAATGTGGCAAAGTGCAGCGTAACGTTGCTCATAAATTCTAAGATCATCAATTCTGGACGAGAGTACGTCAGTTTTTACTTATAAGGTTTAGATTTGGAATTAAATTTTATCTTATCGCATAATTAATATTAGCATACTAAGCAATTTGAATTTAAATTCGTTATCCTTTTTATTTGATTAAAATTGACTTTGAATAATCTGTTTTTTTTTTATTTAAACTAAATACATATTAGGAAATTGTAATAAAACTGTGTTTGTACCCATTTCTGTAAATGCTGAAACATTTATTCTATCTATTTTGATTTCGGAAAAGGCCAATATCGACTCTGAAATTCATCACAAGCCTATAAATAAAAGCCATTCTATAAATTAAAAGACGAAACCTGCAGTGTATTGAGCAATAATAATCCCCACCATGTTAAGATTGATTCTCACTATATCTTCTGTATCAGCTCCCTTCCGTTTACTCAAAATATTATATCATATAAATGAAGAGGACAATGCACACTATCCGTTCCATTTCCCTTCCGTTCCATATCCTTTCCTTCCATACATATTTTTGGCGGACGAACTGAAGCGTATTGGAAACAGCGTTGTCAAGTTCTTATATTTGTACCAGCTCTGTTAATATTTTGCTAATATTTATTTATTCATTCACCTCTTAATTAAATCTATTACGTTTTTCAAAAGATACACATTTTAAAATAAAACTTTCGAAATGATATAATAAATTGTACCGGGTGTCCCACTAAGAATAGCTCTCGGCTATATCTTGGAAAGTATTAGCCGTAGGGCTTACGGAAAAAAATTATAACTAAAGGGGCTATGAGAAATTGCTGGAAATTATTTTCAAGTTTGCAAAACGGCCGCTAGGGGGCGCAACTGCTATGGAAAATAAGAAAATAGAATTTTTACAGAATTTTGTCTAGATAATGGGTACTATAAATAACAGCTTCATAATCTTCAGTAAATTTTGGATTTTCTTTGTTAGAACCATTTTCCCGTATCTGCTAAAATAAAGTGGTGGGGGAAGGTTAGATCTATCTTTATATAAATGTTAATAACTCCGGACTGGATGATCAGAATCCAACAAACGAGGGCTCTTTCAAAAGAGCGTTTCTTACTCTATATTGTAGCATAAAAATAATAATAATAAGGTTTTGAACGTAAACGCTAGGGGGCGCTTTCTTACGATTTAACAAAAAAGATCTCTTGGTGAAAATCGCTACGAGTAACGGTTCTCGAGATATTTGGAATTTAAATCATCAGTACCTGTCATCATTGACATAAATTAAATATGTTGACTAAATAGTTATTAGACTGAAATCATAAATTTGAAATGTTTTGTGCCAAAAGTTCAACAGAAACTGTTTTATCGTCATTTTTTGAGAAAAAAAATTAAGATTAATTTAAAAAAAAAGAATAAAAACTTCCCAAATTTATATGATTTTGATAACCATCTACTCGAGATGTTTATTTTTTGTCAGTATAATGACATGTATTAGAGGTGTGTAGTTCGTGAACGAACTAGTTCCAATGATCTATTCCGACCCCGGAATGAAAGGAACTAGTTCCTGGTTTCTCTAAGGACTAGTTCCTTAGGACCTATTCCGGGATCGAGACTGTGACCGATATAGAATAATATGCGATGGCGACGGATCGGCTAGCGCGCTTAGCCCGATGGTAGGCAGGAGTGGGGAGTGCCAGACGTACGTTATCGGATCCGGACCTAGAGGAACTAAACTAAATAAAAAACTAGTTTCTACTAGTTTCTAGTTTACGTACGAACGGATCGGGCCAGCGCGATCGATGCTAGGCAGGAGTGGGGAGTGCCAGCCTTACGCCGTATGTTATCGGATCCGTACTTAAAGGAACTAGAGAAACTAAATAAAAGACTAGTTTACGTATGGATCAGCCAGCGTGATTGATGCTAGGCAGGCGTGGGGAGTGCGAGCCGTATGTTATCGGATCCGGACATAGAGGAACTATTAAAAGACTAGTTTACGGGAATCTATTCAGTCGGCAGATCCGAGATATTTCGGCATAGTCTATTGCCGCAGCCGGCGCGGCGTAAATACCACAGAAAATTGTCGTGGATACTGTTTTTGATTTTTAGTTTGTTTTTTAAATATTTTATGGGTTGTTTATGTTTCACTTTAGGTCCCTAAAATTAAGAAATATCTTATAAAACGAAACAAAAACAAAAACAAAAAGCTTGAAGTGAGGAAAAATGCAATTTTTCGTAAAATTTTTGTAATATTTGCTCCAATCGATTTGTGATATACTTTTTTAAATTCTGATTTGAGTTTTTTTTTAATTTTTTTTATCTGCTATAAAACTTACCTATATGTTTTTAACATACACAATTACACGTCTCGTTATATCTCCGTACATTATAAAAATTATACAGATCATACTGTGAATAGTTCTGACTGACAACGAAACGCATTAGCAAGCAAGGGGGATGTCAATGTTAGTCGGGAACTATTGTGAACTAAAGACCTAGTTCAAGGAACTATTCCTCTGGAGGAACTAGAACTAAGGAACTAGTTCCTCCCAAGGAACTAGAATTCCCACCTCTAACATGTATTGACTATTGTCATTCTAAATATCTTGAGAACGGTTGCTCCTAGCGATTTTCACCAAGAAACACTTTTTACGTAAAAAATCACAGAAATATGTATTTTTCACTCAGTAGTTTTATACAGGTACGGAAGAAAAGTTGTTACTTTTCAAAACAGTTAAAACACATGTAGGTCGCGCCCCATACAATAGGAGTCATATTGACATCAAAGTCAAATTTCTTATGTCCAAAAACTCCAAATTAGACAAGACACCAATTTTCATCCAAATATTGACGTTACTTCAAAAATTATTTGGAAAAAATCAAAATAAAAATGAAACTTCTACACCCTGTATCTCCGAAACTAAGCATTTTAGGACATACATTTATACGAACTTTTTTACTTCTGTTTATCTGCAGAATATGCTGCTGAAGTTTCCGGAATACAGTTCGGACCACCCTGTATATGATTAGTAGATTACAACATTAGATTTTTTTTGGTTAAAATGTCGGGATCTCCAAAGCTATTCTAATTAAGATACACTTTTTGTTACGACTTTTTCCTCCTAACTTTTTAGGCAAACCGGCTGAAGTGTCGCTCGTTTAAGGGTTGAACCTGCCTGTTTTTCTTCCTCGACCAACTTTTATAATCTCCGGCAAATGTCCGTTACGTACTAAAAGTGTGATGTAAGGTGGTCCGTGCACCTGCCGATATAAATATTGACTTACGGCACACTTAATTTTAAATATTTAATGCTGAATGATCCAATTCGAGTGGATCCGTTTCCCCGGAGCAGGTGCCATGGCTCTTTTCATGTACTTTTGGCGAACGCCGCACCGTGTCGCTAATCGCCACTTCTTTGGCTAAGTTTTTTTTGTGCGATGTTTAACAACCTAACTCTTCCGTAGTATCATAAACTCCTATTAAGTAGTATATAGCGTATTTTAAACAACTAGCGCTGCGAACGACAGCTTTTCATCGGAGAGCAGTCGTGGATACGGTATTTTACTGGAGAAAAACTATGTAATTAACAATAAAAAATCAAAAATACGAATATTGGTTTGGTTGGAATATTGGGAGCCAGGCATGAACAGAGAATGAAAACACACTTGTATATTACTTAAAACTAATGACTAAATTTATTCATGATGGTCTTTGATGGTAAATAACTAGAGCGCGGATTTCTAGAAATTATGCCATAAGTACACTGAAAAAAAGGATCTCTCAGTCGAAATGAATATGACTTTGACCCAAAAGATTGGCGCTTTTCAATAGGGCCAAGAACGACGTTTCTTTGCCCAAAGCATTAACTATCTTTTCATAAGCTTTAAAAAATTACTTTAGAGAATAGAAGAATCTATCTGTCCAAAGTATTTCACTCTTGACCCAAAATGAATATGCAAAGAAGTTCTTGCTACAAGAACAATAGTCTCTTTGATTCATGCAAAAATTTTTGATTGAAAAGGGACATTTCTTGATTAAAGAGACACTTTTCTTAAACCAATAGCGAATACTATTGACTCAACTAAAATTTATTTTGATCTAAGAGAAGTCTATACATCATATACAGGCATATTACGAGGTATATTATTTTCTGATAAATTTAGGTTTTCCTGGTCTGTAGTAAGTAAATTGATATTATTTTCCTCGATAGTAGTTATTTCTGCTACTTCACTCCTTGGTATTTTTTGGGGTGGTTCATCACTCTACAAATTACAAAAAAATGTTACATCACGATTAATCAAAGTAAAGCACATAAATTATTAAAATTATAAACTTTGGTCACATTTTGAATTTTTTAATACGACGCGCGACGGCTTGAAATTCTAAACTTTTTGTAATTATTTGCATAAAAAATCGATACCTATAATTTTATTCTATCTATAGTCACACATGCATTATCTAAACAGGTGCATTATGTTAATGTCTCTGACCTTCAAATATAGCAAATAAATGCTCTAATTTCCATTTTTTCAGAAACTCCTTTAAAGAATCCATAAATCCTAAAATTTCTCCAGAAAAAGTAACAAATGCATGTTAATAACGATCACTAATTTCTTATCTGATATGCGTTTAAAAAGCAAATTATACAAAATTCCAAGTGGAAAATTCCAAGCAACAAAACCCGTGCGTACTATGATGTGCGACCTATGAAATGCGACGTACGACTGATCGGACTGCCGACTGATCGTATATACCGTCCTTCGTCATTGTCTTTGCATGTCGTTATTATTTTTCATCAAAAGAGTATTTAGCTATTGGAAAAATGGCCATGTTTCTTGAATGAAGTACTTCCTAGCGTATTTTTCTTATTATCTTAAAACAAAGTAACTTGCACTTGGTTGAATGAAAATAGATTTAAGAGAAATTTTCGAATTTTTCAAGAGAACCGGTTTTTTTTGAGTTAAGAGAGTTTTTCTTCAGGCAAAATATTCTTTTATGCTAAAATAAATTCTCTTGCCACTATATTTTTTTTTCAAGAACGATGAGTGTAATATTTGATGGCAGATGTATTTTGATGATATACCTACACATAAATTACAAATATAATGCTGTGGCTAAGTTTTTTTTGTGCCATTTTGCTTATTTTCCGATTATAAATTATTTATTTTTTTTAATGCCAGTTTTACGCATATTTTCTTCATTGGTGGAATATTTGGTGCTTATTTTCCACTTAATTTTCAACTTCGGTACACTGATAAAAAAGATAGACTTGAACTAAAGTCGTCATCGTTCTTGAAAAAAAAATTAGTGGCAATAGAATTTATGTTAGCGTAAAAGAAAATATGTTCCCTGAAGAAAAACTCTCTTAATTCAAGAAAACTTGTTCTCTTGAATCTATTTTCATTCAACCAAGTGCAAGTTACTTTGTTTTAAGATAATAACAAAAATACGCTAGGAAGTACTTCATTCAAGAAACATGGCCATTTTTCCAATAGCTAAATACTCTTTTGATGAAAAATAATAACGACACGCAAAGACGATGACGAAGGATGGTATATACAATCAGTCGGCAGTCCAATCAGTCTCACGTCGCATTTGATAGGTCGCACATCATATTACGCACGGGTTTTGTTGCTTGGAATTTTGCATAATTTGTTTTTTAAACGCATATCATATAACAAATTAGTGATCGTTATTAACATGTATTTGTCATTTTTTATGGAAAAATTTTAGAAAATATGGATTCTTTAAAGGAGTTTCTGAAAAAATGGAAATTAGAGCATTTATTTGCTTTATTTGAAGGTAAGAGACATTTACCAAATGCACCTGTTTAGATAATGCATGCCTGACTATAGATAGAATAAGAATATAGGTATCGATTTTTTTATGCAAATAATTACAAAAATTTTAGAATTTCAAGTCGCAGTATTAAAAAATTCAAAATGTGACCAAAGCGTATAATTTTAATAATTTGTTTGCTTTACTTTGATTAATCGTGATGTAACATTTTTTTGTAATTTGTAGAGTGACGATCTACCCCAAAAAATACCAAGGAGTGAAGAAGCAGAAATAACTACCTACTATCGAGGAAAATAATATCATTTTACTTACTACAGACTATGAAAACCTAAATTTATCAGAAAATAATATACCTCGTAATATGCCTGTATGCCTGTATATTATGATGTATAGACTTCTGTTAAAGATCAAAATAAATTTTAGTTGAGTCAATGGTATTCGCAATTGGTTTAAGAAAAGTGTCTCTTTAATCAAGAAATGTCCCTTTTCAATCAAGAATTTTTGCATGAATCAAAGAGACTATTGTTCTTGTAGCAAGAACTTCTTTGCATATTAATTTTGGGTCAAGAGTGAAATACTTTGGACAGATAGATTCTTCTATTCTCTAAAGTAATTTTTTAAAGCTTAAGAAAAGAGAGTTAATGCTTTGGGTAAAGAAACGTCCTTCTTGGCCCTATTGAAAAGCGCCTATCTTTTGGGTCAAAGTCATATTCATTTCGACTGAGAGATTCTTTTTTTCAGTGTATTATCTGATATATTTATTGATTTCCGGGTAACCAGATTTTCATTACCGAACGGCAAGAAGGCAAGAATTTTTTTTTGCCGAATCCAGTTCCAAGTGAGAAGATTTTGTTAATGCTTTCCGACGCGGTTTTTTATGAAAACTTAGTCCATTGTACTTGTTTAGCACATGGAATTAATCGTGTGGCTGAAACTATTCCAGCACAGTTTCCTTTGGTTAATACTTTAATCAAAACAGGAAAGAAAGTTTTCGTAAAAGCTTATTTGAGGATACAATTTTATCGATAAGGATTTCCAGGTATACCACTTCCTCCTGAACCGGTGATTACCAGGTGGTGGATGGATGCTGCCTATTTTTATGCTGCTAATTTTGATTCCTTTAAAGAAATTATATTACAGTTTCCTCTATCTGCTTCCCAAACACTCGAAATGTGTCAAGAGATTGTGAAAAATAATCAAAATAATCAAAAAAAGATAATATCTCATTTTTACCTGTAGCTTCGAAATAGCAGCTGATTCAGATTATGCAGCAAGATTTAAATAATTACCATTTCTAAAAGCCGGATTGATCAAAAGTGAGGTTAAAGCGTAGAGAGGTGCCTTGAAACGATCTTGACAGCTCTCCACAGAAACAGTGAAACGATATCAGGGTTGTTGACTAGAGAACGTAAAAATTACGCCAGGCGTTTCAAATA
The DNA here is from genome assembly GCF_002938485.1 of Sitophilus oryzae. Classification (NCBI taxonomy): domain Eukaryota; kingdom Metazoa; phylum Arthropoda; class Insecta; order Coleoptera; family Curculionidae; genus Sitophilus; species Sitophilus oryzae. Next base: position 756,391 of record NW_022147124.1, read on the forward strand.
AGTTATCAGGTACACGAATTATAATTGCCAAATAGCTTTTATTTATTATTAAGAAACGCGGAAAATTGTTGGCAGACATTTTCCTCGTGGCTAAAATGCCGGCAGACGACGCGAAATAGGCATGAAATTTTGACAAAAAAATCATCGCATACAAGCATGCCGATTGAATGCGGAATGTCATATTTATTTATTTAATTATAATTCGTCATTAGCATCAGTTAGCACCTATGATAGTTAAGTAGTACTACTGATAGTTGGTGTAGTTAAAAAGATATAAAGTTGTGACAGTAGAAAAGATAGAATTGATATTTAGAGTTAAGAAAAGCTTTAATCTCAGTGTCGAGAATGGAATAAATTATTGAGAACAAAACAGCATTCATAATAAAATCTTAAATCGTATCGTAAGTACCGTGTTGATATTTATCAGCCAATAAATCCCCGGCTAAATCGGTGTCTCGATGCCAATGTGCCGATAAGTCCTTTAAGCCATGCGGTGTATATGGTAATGATGCCGCATGAGGAATTACAGCAATTTGTAAATTGAAGACGTAAGTGAAAAGAGTAAATTAGTACATTGGCATATCCGGAAAATGGATTTAAAAAAATAGTTTAAAAATTGTTTTTTCTTACCGTTACTTAGCATCATTATTTTTTAAAAACAGTGTCACTTCAATAGTCCGGATCGGACAGTCTCTAGACCGGACCACCAATAATGTTTTTTTTATACAGAGGTAGGAAAAACTTTTGCGTATCTCAGAGCCTAAACTAGTGCGCCACTCCGAAAATTGGAACCATGAAAAACAATGCTTTTGACGATAAGATTCTAATCTGTATAATATATGCCTGCAGTCCCCGCGGAAACCGCCGCGCCGCACAGTGGGGTATTTGACACAGATAGTTGATCGAAATTTTTTTATGTAGACCTTATATAAATTATATTGCTAATTTCAATTAAAGAGGAAATAATATGAACAAAATAAAGAATAATTCGTCGATTCTAAAAAAAGGAAGAAAAATCACTGTTCCAGTGTTTCCACGGACAATGCCACTAATACCAGTAGTAATATCGCAACTAATACTACTAATGCTACGACTGATCCACGAGCAATGCCCATACCACTAAAGTCGCTACTAATGTCAAATTGTGTTATACTGCTAATGGCACTAATGCGATCGCTTTGTACACAACAATTCCATCGCGGTTTACACCTCGCATTAGTATATCACTGATTGGCAAATTAGAGGAAACCAAGAATGTTTTTCTCATTTTATCAGCAAAATTGCAAAAAGTCGCAGTATTTTATTTTACTATATGAAAGCCCAATGTTTACTAAGTAAAACGTATATAGACAATATGATGTATTCTTCGAAATGTGCAACTAAATCTCTAAGTAATAATAAAAATGTCACAAATTTAATCAAATTTTCTGAACGCCCAACTTTTAGTTGCAAAAAAATCGTTAGTATAGAGAATATCAAAATTAATAATACGTTTTTGTAGAATACATACCTGCAGCTTGCTGAGCCATTTTCAATCAAAACAATAATATAAACGTAAAAAGATGCACAAGAACAAAAACAATTTATAATTTTAGACATAAAATTTAGCCATTTTCCTCTTATCTGTGAGAAGTAACAACTTTGACGTTTCGTTGAAACAAATGAATGCAACTAAACACACCCATAGCAACGCCATTCATGGCAGACATGATTTAACTTATCATTTATCTTTTTTTGGAAAATCTTAAACACATTTGCTTTTTCGAATTTCGATCACCTTTTTCATGCTAATACCCCACCGTGCGCCGTTATGCATTACTTCACAGGAAGGGGGAGAAAGTCTAGCTGTTGCTCTTCCTTTCATTAATTGAAGTCAATGCTTCTCTTCCTCTAACCGTTCTTGTTGCTGGCTCGTTTCCTCTCTGTAGAATGCAGATGTTGCAGCACTTTCGTTGCGAAAGTATTGGTCGCGTTCCAGGATGCTTTCGAAGAAAGCATTGCATCAACTATTGTCTCTGGTTGAATTGCCTGTTTGAGGATAATCTCCAGATGATTACGCATTAAGTTGAAACGTGGGCTCCGCGTTTTCAGGAACCGGACTATCCATCCGGGGAATAATCGAGTTTAAAACGATGAAGATATGCTCGGAAGCAACCATGTCCAGTAATGTAGAATGTAAAATGTATGCGAGGGCGGTTAACCCTCGAAATGGCGCCTCTGGAATTTTGCAATTTTACTAATTTCGTTAAAACAAAATACCTATCCATTGGACGTAGGTCGGTGGAGCCATTAAATATGCTTATTTAGGGATATTTGACTCCCAGAGTCGTAGTACTTGCGTATCCAGCGATTTTGGTTCGGTAGCAATTCTGTGGTAAACCTGGAAACTACAGAAGTACCCTACGCACCCGGTTATGTAAGTAAAATAGTTATCACATTATTTAATTATTTTGCTTTATTCAGTATTCAGTATTCAGGTTAAACGTCAGTAAAAATGTAATTTAACTCATGCTGTCAGTGCCTAAAATGTGACATTATGTCACTGATGGTAAAAGTCATTTAGTTTTAGCACTGTAAAGTAAGTCACGTGATTTACTTTTAACACTGAAGCGATAATTGAAAAAAAAAATAAGAAAAATCAAGTCAACGTAAAATAATTATTAACTCAAATCAAATGTACAATTAGTGAAATTACAATTGAAATAAGTTATTCCATGGCCAATTTCATTTATAGCTGTAGTACAAGTAGAAGTTATCTCTGACGTGAATATTGTACCAAGGTTAGAAGCAATGGTAGTATCCGCTGAGGTTCTGGATAAAATTTGATCTGTAATACTCGTTTTATTTTGTAAACAGTCTTCTATATAACCCTCCGCTACGGTACTGGACTTCCATCCACCGTGTCGCTTAATTGTATTAAGATTAGCCCCAGAATCTGCCAGCAAACTAGCCGAGGATTTTGGGAAGCAATGTCCAGTATAAAGATCAGAATCGGACAAATATAGAAATTTAGCAATATTGGCAGGCATCTTACCAAATGTGTTGATTCCAACTGGAGTCGTGGCACATTTATTCTTAATATATTTTAAAAATATTCTTGAATGATTGATGATCGCTGGACGGAGAGCTATATACTTTTTGTAATACAAACTAAAGTATTGTTTTTCAGAAAACTGACCTTTTTAGAAAAATTAATTTTATTTTTCAGAAACTATTAGGGACAGAGTTTACCAAAAATGCTTTTTATAACTACTAGTGGGTAAGTGAATTTCCAGATATATTACGAATTTTTTTGGAACTTTAGTTTCGGAGACATAAATTTAATCGGACCTTTTTAAAAAAATTAATTTTATTTTTCAGAAACTATTAGGGACAGAGTTTACCAAAAATGCTTTTTATAACTACTAGCGGGTAAATGAATTTCTAGATATATTACGAATTTTTTTGGAACTTTAGTTTCGGAGATATACATTTAATCGGACATTTTTAAGAAAATTAATTTTATTTTTCCGAAACTATTAGAGACAGTGCTTACCAAAAATGCTTTTTATATCTACTAGTGGGTAAATGAATTTCTAGATATATTACGAATTTTTTTGGAACTTTAGTTTGTATTACAAAAATTGTATTCAAATATAATGTACCAGAAATAACAAATGTTCGTACCACATTAGTTTTTGTATCTGGAATATGCACGATTAATGAAGTTCCTACATCCTCGATATTATTTAATGTCAAGTTGCATAGTTCTTCACGACGCGACGGCACGCTCCAAATATGCCGAAAATTACGGCAACTTTTTTCATAAGGTATATTTCATCCGATGCGACGCCTCTGCAAGAAATTTGTCGATCTGTTCTCTGGTGAATATTTTCGACTTCTTTGGACGATATCCCTCACCTTTTTGCTTCAAAAAAGCAATAAGCCTGTAATATTTGCTTATGTCCTGATTGTTAATCTTTATCATCGCCTTGACCATAGAATAATTTTACCAAAGCATTGACGATTTCCATATTTTGGACTTTTCTTCAAAGTATGCCAAAAGTACTTTTTCACTGAACTTGCCAGTGCCACTAACATTTTTTAGGTCACACCATCTCAAAAATCGGTTGTATGGAAACTCGTACTGATCCTTGGACTTGCTGGGTAATAAATCAAAAGTAATTCTATTAGTCGCTTCTTCAATTTCTGCTGGGAAATACTCAGTTTCTTGATCACTTTTCATCATTTTACAAGAGTTGAGGCACAAATTTGACATTAGTTGACAACAAATGATCGAATATTTGGAATCTTTCAATTACCCTAGCAACCATAAACTTCATAATTAATTTGATTTCAGAATGACATATTATGAATTATTCACTAGCGTAAAAAGGTAATAATACCTTGATATATACGAGCATAAACTTGTTTGTAGAAAAAATAGTGTATGATATGTGTGCTAAAAGTGATTCTATTACCACTTTATACCACTTTTAGCACTTATATCATAAATAACTATTTTCGATAGCTTTTATCTGTTAAATATATGTTGTATAACCTGTAGTTAAGACGGAAAGGGCCAGTATACAAACTCTTCCCAGAAGTTTTCCTGACTAAATATAAATATGCTTCAGAGGTAAACGTACTTGTTAGAGACTATAGGAAGCAAGTTGGTCCCTGCCTATAGGGTATTCTGGTGTTTCCCTAAAACTACTAATTTTTGCAACTATAAGGCAACAAATTTATTCGCAAAAACTACAGTCTACAGTGATAGAATAATCAATAATTGATTATTCTATCACAATGTGTGTATTATTGTATCACCGGTATACTCTGTTTTTTTTCTCAGGTAAGATTTCGACAAACGATGACAGAAGAAAAGCAGATGACGTCCCATGCCAATCTATTTATTTTACTAAAAAAGTTTCTAATAATTTCTAAGTTAACTATGGATGAGTTTAAATATAAATTCGTCATGCGTCGTCACTTGTTGTTTTTAACCAGTTTTATTGGTTTATTTCAAAAATGACAGATCGTCTTTCAATTTTATTGGTTTGACGGAACGATGAACGACAAACGGACGCCGATGCGTATGAACTCGCCTTTAGATTTTTGACGCTTGTCAAAGTCTTGCCAAATTATAGGTTATAATTTTGTGACAACTTTTGTCAAATGCCCTTCGTTTTGGAAGATGATGCATTTTGATTCGTGTTATTACGTGTGTTTTGTGTCTTTTGAAGTCAAGTGGAGGAAAAATCGAGTGAAAATTAACTGTAGAACCCAGAGCACAGTTTATGGTTAATACTCGCTGCCCAGGCAGAAAGTCTTATACAGATACACCAATAAAGTTACTATCAATAAAGTTCGTATACCATCTCGTCATAGATAAGAGCATCTCGAATATGGTAGAAGGACCATACTAAACACATACTAAAAACTGGAGTAGCTGTAAAATATCGACATCACACGATAGGTAAATAATGGATTTTAGTACTGCAGAAAAATAATGTCTAAAGGTACTGGTTTAAAAAAATTAAGATTAAAGTTAATTAATCAACCTGTGAGGTATAAAATTTGGTAAGTGTTATTTTTTGCTGCTTTTTTGGTATGTAGTGTCTTGTTTTTGTTTGTTTTGTATTAACACATACCGTTTTTTATTAAATAAAATAACTGGATTACATTTTTTCAGTTGTATACAGTTTTTTTCACAATATTTTGAAGTTACTTGTCAGTCAAATTTTAAATACATATATTAATTTCCTGCTATGCGTTCCAGTTGTTCCAACTTATTTCTTTGTAAAGTAAAATAAACTCCTTTGAAATTAAAATGACAGACACATCTATCACTGTCAAGGATCTTCTCGTTAGACAGACTATAGATATCTACCAATACAAGAAGACTAATTTAGATGATAGTTTCAGATCTTTTTGGAAAAGATTTAAGTCTTTAAAAAAGATTTAAATCTTTTTTAACGACTTAAGTCTTGTTATATCTCCGTACATTATAAAAATTATACAGATCATACTGGAATAGTTCTGACTCACAACGAAACGCATTAGCAAGCAAAGGGGATGTCAATGTTAGTCGGGAACTATTGTGAACTAAAGACCTAGTTCAAGGAACTATTCCTCTGGAGGAACTAGAACTAAGGAACTAGTTCCTCCCAAGGAACTAGAATTCCCACCTCTACGAAGAGCCCTATCTTTCCATGATATGAATCAAATCAAAAATTCGTCCGATTTAAATGAAATTTGGTATGTCGATAGATTGGACCAAGGTCAAGTTGACTGTGTACGACACGTGTCACTGTGACAGTTGGTTTTGACATAAAAAACATTAAAAGTTGATGTCGTCCGATCGCGATCAAATTTGGAGTGTAGGCAATGTGAGCGACCGTGCACACTCATCAGGATTTTTCTTAATTACGAGTCGATTGGAATTAAACTAGGCACGTTTAGTTCGAAGAAGTTTTACATAGTGCACACACAATTTTTTATTTTAAACTATTATATCTATGAAAAATGAGATATATGTAAAAAATGCAAGACCGCAGGAGTCTTGCATACTGGTCTTGGTCTTGCGTCAGTCTTGGACTTGCTTTTCTTTAACTAGCCCGATTTTTTTTTAATAAAAAATTTAAACATAATGGCCAGTAAAAAATGAAATCGAATAAATGTGTATGAACGTTTGTTTATCAATGAATTAAAAGCTGAAATAACATTATTAATTGGAATGTAAAGGCAGGTATTAAAATCCCCTTATATAATTGACTGTATTTCTCGGAAGATACTGATTGTATGTTTGATTATCTCTGCGGTAATTTTTGTTAATTAAAACTTCACAAAGCGTTAATCAAACAGGGGCGCAGCGAAAAAAATGCTGAAAAATTGACAGTACAAATATTAAATCCACACATTTCTTTAATGAAGAGATAGATATATTTGAATGGAGCAACTGTTTTTCTTATATTTTAACATATTAACGAAGTTATACTCTGTTTTTTTTCTCAGGTGAGATTTCGACAGACGATGACAGAAGAAAAGCAGATGACGTCCCATACCAATCTATTTATTTTACTAAAAAAAGTTTCTAATAATTTTTAAGTTATCTATGGATGGGTTTAAATATAAATCCGTCATGCGTCGTGACTTGTTGTTTTTAACCAGTTTTATTGGTTTATTTAAAAAATGACAGATCGTATTTCAATTTTATTGGTTTGACGGAACGATGAACGACAAACGAACGCCGATGCGTATGAACTCGCCTTTAGATTTTTGTCATTTTTTACGCTTGTCAAAGTCTTGCCAAATTATAGGTTATAATTTTGTGTCAACTTTTGTTAAATACCCTGCGTTTTGGAAGTTGATGCATTTTGATTCGTATTATTACGTGTGTCTTTTGAAGTCAAGTGGAGGAAAAATCGAGTGAAAATTAACTGGAGACCCAGAGCACAGTTTATGGTTAATACTCGCTGCCCAGGCAGAAAGTCTTATACACCAATGAAGTTGCCAACGATAAAGTTTGTATACCCTTTCGTCGTAGATAAGTGCATCTCGTATATGGTAGAAGGATCAAACTAAACACATACTAAAAACTGGAGTAGCTGTAAAATATCGACATCACACGATAGGTAAATAATGGATTTTAGTACTGCAGAAAAATAATGTTTAATGCTACTTTTTTACTTCTCAGTGAACCAAACCGTGCTGCACGATGAAAGTATTAATTCAGCTATCAAAATAATGGATAATACAGTAACAACTATAAAAAATAAGGTTGTGGCAAGAACTTTTCTTGTTACAACAAAAAGTACTACAATCTATCAATCTACTCTTCAGGTAATGAGGATATTCAAGAATTGGAAAATATGCTCTATAACATTCAAAAACTCATTAAACTAATTGGAGGAAAAACAGTTATTGGTGGTAATTTTAATTCTAAATCTCCACAATGGGGAGTGCCTTTCACGGATAAAAGAGGCCAGATTGTGGTAGAGTGGATTGCAGCAAATAATCTTCTAGTCGCTAATATAGGAAATGGTCCAACTTTTCGCTCCAAGTTTTTTAGCAACAACTATACAGCTATCCTGGACCTGACAATAACTTCAGATGATTTAATTCTTAAACTGGAAGATAGATGAAACGGAATCCCTTAGTGATATATCACCTACACTATTGCAACGAAGTCATATACTCCAACGGTAAACTATGAAAACAACAAAGGCTGGCAGACTAAGAAACTGAATAAACAAAAGCTGGTAAATGCCATTAGATTTATCGAACTAGATAACAATAGCACTAGCTTAAAGGGCTTTACTACAAATCTAGCCGTGTTATGTGATAAATTTATGCCGAAAAAGAAAACTTGCAGAAGAGGACAGCCAGTATACTGGTGGAGTGAGGATATTGCTAAATTACGTAGAGAATGCCTCAAATTTCGATACTAGAAAAGTAAAAAGCAGCTTGTGGGAAATAAATTGGGATAATAAAAAGATTTGGGAGGATTATGAGATGGAGAATTGAAAAACGAACATTCTTTGCAATTAGTGTATTTCAACATTTTTAACGGTTTCGCAAGTATTCGCGGTTTTATATTTTACATGGTATTTTCCGCAGTGCACATATTTTAAAAATCTCTACGAACTGACAAGTTGATAAGAAAAAAGTCCCTTATATTTTCAAGGATCTTTAGATAATACAAAATTAAATTTAGTAATAGCCTTGTTTATATATTCTTAAAGTTGTTCAACCGACTAGACAAAATGTGCTGCCAACTGGAGGTCAAATCGTGAACCTTTCGGGGCGGAGTCAAAAATATCGATTATTTTCGTTATTTTCCTCAGAGTAATGTAATAATCTGCGAACTTTAATAATGATCAGCTGATTAAGAAATTTAAACGAAACTTTTATTTTATTGTAAATTGTGGGTTATTTTTGCCTGTTATTTAAAAATTCTAAACCGTAATAACAAAGAAATTATTATTTCGATATGTTGGTACATTATTTATAATTTATGATAATGCTAATTGCTGTTAATTAATAAATTAAAAAAAAAGTTACATACCTATTTTAATTTGATTTAATGCAGGTTTATAAAAGAATCATTTCATTCTTAGATTATTTTATTCTAAATTGAGTGCTTTACGAATTTTACGATATTTTTTTTGTACAGAAAACACAAACTCGTTAGGTATGTTATTATCTACAACTTTTATCTGAAAACTTTTTGTCTAAAATACCATATGATCGAATAAAAACGGCGTCAGCGATGGCTATGAAATGACGGTCGATGATATTTCCCATATAATTTTACATATAAAATGACAACGATCTTCATTTCATAGCCATCGTTGACGCCGTTTTTATTCGATCATACGGTAGATTATAATGGAATTAGAGACAAGTTTTAAAATAGCCAAAATTTGTGTTTTTCGAACTTCTCCGAAAAATCCGAAAGGCGCATATTTATGACCCCACAAAACTGCAATTCTTTCCCCATTTAACCGACTCTCCATCTCCAGTTTTTTCCGAGATACCCATAGAGAACATCGTAGGAAACTCATCCTGTATAGTATTTAGAAACTAACTATTATTTTTATTTGACTAGATTAATTTGATTAATAAGATTCGATTAATTTAATTTAAAATAAATTTGATCAGATTTTTTTTTCGTATATTCTACTACCAGAAAACCAAAATTATATGATAACGCACTTTTCAACGAAGTTGAAGGAATATGTATATAGCGTATCTATCACAATACTTAATCGAATTACTACAATTAGAAGAAAAACAAAAAGAAAAAATACCCAAATACCTTCACCTACTACACATCTACAAAATAAACGAATATAATCTCTTATAAAAACACTACACAACTACTTCTTGTATTTTACACTGAAAAAATTATAAACTTACTAATTAATCAAACAAAAAGAAAAAATAACCAAATTATCCCTTCACCTACTACTTAACTACAAAATAAATAAACTATAAAAACATTCCTAAACTATTTCTGGTATTCTACATTAAACATTATAATTAAACTTAATAAAATTAATCTAATTTTACACTACAGCCACTACAACTATAAAGAAATAAGAACATTTTTTATAACTAGAAGAAACAGAACTTCGATACGAGCGACCAGTATAAATAGATCAAGCGGACAAAGAATATAAAATACTTTAAAAATGTGCATTCAGAACGAAAAAATATCTCGAAAATTATGTAAACAAACATTTTTTTTTCTTATCAGTGAAAATCATCGGCCTCGTCGGCCTTGCGGAATTTGTCGGGTATTTACAATGGTCGAATTGTATAATTACCAGCTTTTATAGCATATCTAATAGACAAAAAGGATCTGGTCGATTAGTAACCAATTGGCACGGTCCGAAAATTATCGATTTTTATTTTCTCTGTTTTTATTGGTCGCTTCAAAATTCAGAGTAACAAAAAATATTTTTCTGTTGTAAAAGACTGTGAAATACGCCCCGCCATCTGGTGCTTTACATCCATAAACGTCTTAGTTTGAGCTACTTTAAAAATTCATATACAAGGGTAATAGACACTTGTTAGAGTATTTATTTATATAAAAAGGGATGTTTATTCGTTTTATCGTTGCTTACGGGGATTTATCAGACACTTGCATTTAATGCAGTATTAACAATGATTAATTTATTTTTTAGGTGTATTTATTGGTGTGTGTTTATTCAAAGTACACATATTTCGAAAGTCTCTTAAGAACTGACAAGTGGATAATAAAAAAATTCCTTATATTTTGAAGGATCTATAGATAATATAAAATTAAATTGAGTAATATATATATACTTGTTTAAATATGTATTTAAATTAAAAGGGGGATTCCTATTGGGTTTATCGTTGGTTACGGGGATTTATCAGACACTCTTGCCTATATTTAACGCAGTATAAACAATTATACATTTAAGTACATAAAATATATATTATATTTATTAATCATACATTATGATACAATCAGTAATTACGTTGAATATTAAGATTAATCCAAGTATGGGATTTACAAAATTAAAAAATATAGTTTTCTATTTAAATACTTAGGTTCATACGTTACGGGGATTTATCAGACACTTACATTTAATGTAGTATTAATAAATAATGATTAACCCAAACAGAGCACAGTACATACAGAAGACATACATTTTAAATCCATTTTAGGTCGGTACGTCCATGGACTTAAAAAGGACGTTTTCTATACATAATAAAATGTACGTCCATAGATGTACGTTTTACAACATCTTATGTATGTTCAAAAAATACTGTTACGGATTCCGTGGGTCCACTATTTAAACTCACGATAAAATACTTAACGAATTTATTTGTTTCACTCTGTACACACAACTTATACTATTTACAACACAACTTATGCAACTACTATTAATCAGACTTCAGACTATCTTCCGACTTCAGTCTTCCCAACTGTCGTAAGCGCTCCTTTTATATAGCTGTGGTGAGTGTTTCGCGAACAATCCAAAATTATCGGGACGGGTCCGCCATCTACTAGTACATTCTATTGTCTGCTTCGCTTACTTGTCGACTTGATTACGAGATGGCGCTACAACAAAAAAATGTCTTCAGATTTCTTGACACATTGCGGTTTTAGTTGCTCGCTTCTCCGACAGATGGCGCCACATGCACCTTGACAATACTTTTACGTCTGACGCTTGCGTATATAAATGAAACGGAGTCAAGTTGTGATATACAGGGTGAGTTTCCTACGATGTTCTCTATGGGTATCTCGGAAACTACTGAAGTTAGAGAATCGGTTAAATGGGGAGAGAATTGCAGTTTTGTGAGGTCATAAATATGCGCCTTTCAGATTTTTGAAAGTTCATGGCTTACTAGATATTTCGAAAAAAAAACTTTTGACTATTTTCAAAATTGTCCCTAATTTCATTATAATGTATTTTAATTTTACAACTACAATAAAAAACAGTGAATAAAATTTAAAATGTGCCTTATAATTTTTATCAGCTCACAATTGTTAATTAATGAGGGAATAAGAAGTAAGAAAATTCAACATTTATTTACCTTAACTTTCATTTTAGGGATGTTTCAAACAAAGTAAATCAGAACTGAAAATATAAGATGTATAATATATATTATGATCGAATAAAAACGACGTCAGCGATGGCTATGAAATGAAGATCGCTGTCATTTAATATGTAAATTTATATAGGAATTGCCATCGATCGTCATTTACAAGCCAACTGGACGCCGTTTTTATTCGATCATACGGATTTTGTATATCTAAACAAAATTATCTGATATTATAATATACAGTCATCAGAAAAGTCTAGCGATAATTTTACAAAATCATAAATAAAATAAAATGGTGATTGTTTAGTAAACGGTTCTTAGTTTAAAGAAATATTTAGTTTTTTTTTTTCTCTTGTTTGCAAAAGAAAATTCATATTGTTTATAAATAATAAAAAGTGCATGTGCAAAGAATTTCAATACAATAAAATGTAAGAAAGTCATAAAATTCATGTAATAAGAACATTAATTATATGTATGTCAAAAGATGTCCATTTACATTATAGCAACCAAAATTTAAAACAAAAGCCGTATAAAATTGTAACGGTAACAAAAAAAGTAAGGCCGCAAAATTCCATCTTTGGCTCACCCCAATAAAATTTTCACAAAAGGTAGGTAATGGTTTGTCAAACCCAAATAGATACCTAGATTAGATTTATTCTTATAAGAAAGTACGGTTTTTCGAAAATATATGTTGTTTATAAATTACAGGCGGTTTATAGAACTTAAATTTAATTTTTAACATTCAATACTCTTTCTTAAAAGGGAAACAGAATTTGTTATTAACTTATTGGTAATTAGTATGTACCATGTACCTTTTTCCTACAAATAATTTAATTAATAAATATATAATTTAAAAAACATAATAAATATGATTTAAAAAATAAACCTAAAAATATAATTTAGAGATCTGCTATTTTTTATGTCTAGGTACGCCTCTGATCTACAGAGAATAGGATATAGTAATATACCTAACCCTACTTATTTGTATTTACCGGTGAAAAGTTAAATTTGGATTTAAATGATACACTCTCTTGTACACAATACATGAATGCACCATATTTTCAAAATAGTGTCCACAGAAGTCCACAAAATAACGCAAAAATACTATAATACTGCAAATAAAGAATATGGAGCTTGATCAGCGGCATAGCAACATTGCAAAAAGAGAATCTAGGATTTTCCATTCATCCCGAAATACGTTGTACTACGCCGGCATATTTCTAAAACTGACGTTGCCAAACTGCTTTTTATTATTAAAAGAAACACGACCATGATAAGCATTATTGAATTTATTGAATTAAGCATTAAATGAAAAAATTGACGTTAGCAAATTAATGTAGTTGATATATTACAAAAATATAACGAAATTATTTATTACTTAATAATTGGTTGTGGTATTTAATCGAATACTAATACCAATATACAGGTAAATCTGGCAAATGTTTTCGGTATAAGAGGGATGGGAAAATAAGGATAGAATAATGGCTGATGAAGGAGAAAGGTAAACAATTGTATCTCTTGAGTTTAAATATCTTTGAGAAAATTGCTTCTTGGCTTCAAAGGCTTATGCTCAAAGATATCCAAATAGGAATCTTCCTGATAAGCGTTCCTTTGAAAAACTACTTGTCCTATTTTGCAGACCTGGTAGTGTGGTTTATAAAAAACCTATTAGGCAGAAACCTGTCATTGGAAGTGAAGAAAATGAATTTGCCGGAATTGCCTTTTTTATAGAAAATCAAATCAAAGAACTATTTTTTCGTTTTTCTTGATAGAATAATAAATACATATTTAATAAATATTATTTATTAAACTATTGTCGGTAAATTAAATAAAAGTAAACTGGTATAAATTTAAATAAGCCCATAAACTAATTTCGATTTTGAAAATAGCTACTAACTGTCACTGGAAACTTGCCATGGCGACACTAGCCCTCTCTTGAATGCCATTTTATTGAAACGTTACTCTTTTTCAAAATCTGAGCTAGATGGGTATAGGAAACCCTAATACAGTTTAAATGAGCATTTGAATCTGCTTCGATTTATTGTAAAAAATACAGAATGTTGTACTTGAAATAACGAAGTTTTTATGTAAAATAAATTCTTAAAATTGATCAGCAATTTCTGATACCCCTGTATAAATTTAAGGAAGCAATAACATTTTTCTGTAAAGTTCATTTCTCTACCTTTAAACTCAGCACAAGAAATAATTCTGAAAAGTAATATACAGGGTGTTAATAATCTATTTTACTGTAGCATGCAAATTTAAATATTTTTAAATATCTCAAAAACCAAAGATTTTAAACATATTTAACCCTTATAATAAATGCCTTTTTTTTGGACCCAAGAATCCAAAAATGAAACGAAATACTGTTCTGAAACACCCTGTATAATCTGTAAATTTCAAAATAATTTTAAATTGTGCACATTTCCTCCCCACATATACCCTAAAATATTTTGTTTCTACATCTTTCCGTTTTCGTATATCAACCAGGGCGAATGAGATGCGCCACCCTGTAATGTAATAATTCATTTATTTTTGTTTTTTGAAATACTTTGATTAAAAGAAAATATGTACAAGTGGACAACGCTGTGCCGGTCAAGCTTAATCACGTGACGAAAAGTTTAAACTCTTCACTTTTTTTTCAAGTTCTCACAGGTTCATAAGAAAAAAATCCGTGATATTCTCAAGAATCATTGGATGGTATAAAATTAAAATAAATAATACACCACTAATTGTAACTGTTAAAGTATTTATTTATATAAAAAAGGGATTTTATTCATTTTATCTTTATGGGCTTATTTCCAAATCAATTACACCTAATATATGTATGATTAATAAATTGTTTATTAAATGGAATAATATAAAAAATTGAAATACAATGTCAAATAGCCTAAATTTTTTTAACGAATTATAAAACAGCTAAATACTACTCTATAAATTGAATGAATGATCATAATTAACCAAAAATTTTACTCTAGAAGCAGTCCAAATATTTGTTGAAGTCAAACATTGTTTGGTAGTGAACACATTGCTTTGTACCATGGTATATTTAAGATAGAAGATATATTAATATAAGATAATGATACTATTAAATTTCACTTCCAGAATGTTTAACATTTCCTTGTAATACTAGAGCGATAAGCTAGGTTTATAAACTTAAAATATATTTTATGTTGTTATTTTATCTTTTATTTTATGTCAAAATCGACGTTAACACTGGTGTCATAAGTCAGAATCTCATAAGTAGAGACACTTGCCTCAGTATGGTCATTCGCATACCACATCAAAACATTGTTCACATCGTCAGTTAGGATTTTCCCAATGACTATTTCACCTTGGTCTCTTTGTCTGCCGATGTATAGACGATTCCTGCCTTCTATGCCCGCTAAAATAAGGTGGTTTGATTTTGGGATAGAGCTAAGTAAGGCAGCGCCAGAAGTCATCCATTTCAAACGTTCAGGCTGTTTAGATCCTGTGTACAACAGGATCTAAGAAAAATCTGGGTTAATTTTTACAATCAAATATTTATTTTGAAATTGCCATTACACAACAAGCCTTGCACGAGATATTACAGTCAAAGTTTCAATATGGGAAAATATATTTCTTAAAAGGCATAATAATAATAGCTTTATTTAGCACTTGGCTAATTGAAACTAAAATATTCTAGCACTATACATATAAAAAGAACATTTTAGTTTCAATTATTCTTTGACCTTATGAAATATATTTTAAGAAAATTTAATTCTTGGTTTGAGGTCATGTAAATAAATATTTTAAAAATTTAATACATTAATTATTATTTATTAATATATTTTTGTTTGTTGTTTGTTGTTGTGTTGTTTATTGATATATTTTTTGTTTGTTTTGTATGTTTCGACCATTAACTTGGTCTTTTTCATAATGAATCTTCCACTTGTTCCATGCTGAACGTAGATTTGTACTTTTTGTTAAAACTTAATCCTTAATCCTTATCTAAATGTTATTGACTTTTAAAAATTTACACAGGGCGTTTTAAAGTTAAGGTAAAGAAACAACCCTTCCATTAACCCTGTATAATATGCCAAATACTAAAATTTATAAAAACTTAATTTACAAATTAAAGTTCATATAATTATATACAGCTTGCTAAAAAAAATCATGAAAATAAGGCTAAAAGTAACAAAAATATAACACTTTAAATTTGTCCAAAAATTTCTCGGTTGCATTTTTTGCATCTGAGTGTAGAACTCTTAAAAGCTAAAGTGAGAATAAATACTATTAGAATACCTGTTTAAATTTGCTGGCTTCTCTTCGTCCATCTATCGGTACAACTACGGTTTTTCCTGGTCTTATTGCTGTAGGGTATACCCCAGGTATTTCTTCTACGGACGCCAGGCCAACGTAAACATTCTGCCCATGTGTATCAACTCCTCCAGGATAGGCATCAGCAGGGAGAATTTCATTATAGTCTCGCCAAAAATAATCGAAGTTAATGTTCTGTTTTGCCATACTGATTATTTATCAATAAAGCCATAGCACCTTTTTGAAGGGAATAATATAGGTAACTTATCATTTTTATCTTTCATAGGTGATAACGGTTGCCAATGTTTTAACTAGTGATGAGCGAGATTGGTCTTGTACCGACTATACAAGACTGACGCAAGACCAAGACAGTATGCACGACTCTTGCCGCAAGAGTCTTGCGATATTTTTTATTAACATTTCATTTTTCATAATTTTTAATATACCTAGATATATGTTTCATAGATAGTTTTAAAAGATAATGAAATTTCTAGTTACCTACCCCTCACCCTTCACCCCTATAATTTTTAAATAAAATATACAGTGTGTCGCTATTATGTATGAAAACGGTAGATTATTGAAATCAAACAAGGGTAAAATATAGGAGGTACCGCAAAAAGTTAAATATAACTAACGAGAGAGACAGCTTTTATTGAAATAAAATTTTGTGAGCATATATAGATTAATTCGGAGCACTTTTTAAAAATATAGAGAGTTCTACAGGGTGTCCCCATAAAAAGTTACATATTAAAGTTGTATTTTTTGTAATGGAACACCCTATATATTAATTGATTTTCGGATTCTGCGAGAAAAATAAAAGTGAGTTTTATAAGAGAAGTATATGACTAAACTGTAAGGTTTGTGACATATTTAACATTTTCTAGAAATAAGGAACATTTTTTAAATTAGAATAAAAGCTACCTAAATTGGAATTTACCCGGTATAGCCTAATGTGTAGTTAAATTAACTATTGTACCTTAAATCAAATTAAAACTTGATCCAAAATGTTATACAGGGTGAGACAAAATTAATATTGAACATTGGTAACCTTTAAATGCATGTTACTCTTTTATTTTAAATGGAACACCCAGTATATTATTCCGATATTCAATGGAGAATTCATGTCTCTTCAAAATACTATTAATGTTGCCTACCCCTCAAAGAAAGATTTTCGTAGATATTTTCATTTACATGATTTGATCTGAATAGATCTTTATTATTTGATAAAATCTAGGTGGCTGTGATATGTCGGATGTTACTTCAACATAGCTGTCTAATTAGTTCAACTTTAACAACTACCTAGTTATCATTTTGTGTCATATTTTTTATTTAAAAAACGGTCAAGTTTCCGAAAAAAACGCTTAAACACGTTTATTTTATTTTGTTTTTTTACATATTTTAAGATTTTTTAAAAATGTATACAGGGTGTTTCGAAAAATCTGGTCATTGATTAATCACGATCCTGCTTAAAGCGCTCCACGTAAAAAGCTGATTTTTGGAAAACAGATTGACTTTAGGGTGTAGAGGTTCGATAAGAAGGGATATTTTGAAACTCGAATTCTAAGGGGGTGAAACTATCCCTCAAATATTAAATTATTTTTTATTTAAAAACCGGTGAGTTTTTCGGAAAAACTCTTAAACACATATATTTTATTTTGTTGTTACATTTTTTTAAGATTTTTTATAAATTTATACAAAACAATTTTAATTATTGGAACACAATAACTGATCAATAAATATACTTCAGTAAATATTTAGTATTAAAAACTTTGATACCCTCGGAGAAATGAAGCCTTAAAATTTATACTGCAATTTCACAAAATTGAAAATATTTCAAAAACGGTAAGGTTTAAGTGTAATAAACTTTAATCAAATTTACCTTTATTTTAATCGTAGAAACTAAAAATGCAATAATATACAGGGTATTCCATTTATAAAAATACAACTTTGATATTTTTTATTTATTTGGGACACTCTGTACTTTGTAAAAATATTTTTAAATTGTAGCTCTAATAGTCCTTCAACGAACCCAAAACTTACAATTTGTAAAAATCTAATTGTTTAGCTACAATACTCCGTGTCGTATGTGGTGAACAACCCTGTATATTATAATAAATTGTTTATTAAATGGAATAATATAGAAAATTGAAATACAAAGTCAAATATTCTAAAATTTTTTAACAAATTATAAAACAGCTAAATACTACTCTATATTGAATGAATGATCATAATTAATCAAAAATTTTACTCTAGAAACTTAAAAGCAGTCCAAATATTTGTTGACGTCAAACATTGGTTGGTAGTGAACACATTGTTTTGTGTACTATCCATGGTATACTTAATATAGAAGGTATATGTATATTAATATAATAATACTATTTAATTTAACTTCCAGAATGTTTAATATTTCCTCGTAATACTAGAGGGATAAGCTAGGTTTATAAACTTAAAATATATTTTATGTTGAGTCTAAACCTACGTTTTCAGCACTGGTGTCATAAGTCAGAACATCATAAGAAGAGAGACTTTTCTCAGTATGGTGATGTGCATACCACATCAAAGCATTGTTCACATCGCCAGCTAGAATTTTTCCAATGACTATTTCACCTTCGACTCTTTGTCTGCCGATGTATAGACGATTCCTGCCTTCTATGCCCGCTAAAATAGGGTGGTTTGATTTTGGGATATCCTTAAGAATTGAGGTGGCGCTAGCAGACATCCATTTCAAACGTTTAGTCTGCCCCGTACACAGGATCTAAGAAAAATCTGGGTTAATTTTTACAATCAAATGTTTATTTTGAAATTGCCATACCACAAAAAGCCTTCCATGAAATATTACAGTCAAAGTTTCAATATGGAAAAATATATTTCGTAAATGGCATAATAATAATAACTTTATTTAGCACTTGGCTAATTAAAAGTAAAATATTCCAGCACTATACATATAAAAAGAAATACATTAGAATCTCAAAAAATTGACAATTTTTTTGTTAAAAATACACACACTTTTAATTTCGCTTGGCAAAGCATTAAACTGACGCAATCTATTATAAAAGAGACTATAAAAAACAGTAATAATTGAAAAAATTGCGAATTGATCATAATCAGTTCATTTCGCTCTTAAAAATTAACCAAAGCATGTATTGCCATGAATCAAAAAACAAAATGTTCAGGAGTCATGGTTCTGACCGTAAAATTATTTTTTAGGAAAATTTTCGCATGAAACTATTACACAGGGTGTTTTAAAGTTAGGGTAAAGAAACAACCCTTCGATTAACCCTGAATAATATGCCAAATACTAAAATTTATAAAAACTTAATTTACAAATTAAAGTTCATATAATTATATACAGCTTGCTAAAAAAATCATGAAAATGAGGCTAAAAATAACAAAAATATGACACTTTAAATTTGTCCAAAATTTTCTCATTTGCATTTTTTGCATCTGAGTGTAGAACTCTTAAAAGCTAAAGTGAGAATAAATACTATTAGAATACCTGTTTAAATTTGCTGGCTTCTCTTCGTCTATCTATCGGTACAACTACGGTTTTTCCTGGTCTTATTGCTGTAGGGTATACCCCAGGTATTTCTTCTACGGACGCCAGGCCAACGTCAACATCAGTGTACAGGAGTGTATCAACTCCTACAGGATAGGCATCATCAGGGAGAATTTCATTATAGTCTCGCCAAAAATAATCGAAGTTAATGTTCTGTTTCGCCATTCTGATTATTTATCAATAAACCCATAGCACCTTTTTGAAGGGAATAATATAGGTAACTTATCATTTTTATCTTTCATAGGTGATAACGGTTGCCAATGTTTTAACTAGTGATGAGCGAGATTGGTCTTGGTTTGCGGTTTTGGTCTTGGTTTGCGGCTGCAAGACCAAGAATAATACCGACTATACCAGACTGGCGCAAGACCAAGACAGTATGCACGACTCTTGCCGCAAGAGTCTTTTTTTTTAACATTTCATTTTTCATAATTTTTAATATACCTAGATATATGTTTCATAGATAGTTTTAAAAGATAATAAAATTTCTATTTACTTACCCCTCACCCTTCACCCCTATAATTTTTAAATAAAATATACAGTGTGTCGCTCTTATGTATGAAAACGGTCGATTATTAGGTGAAATCAAACAAGGGTAAAATATAGGAGGTACCGCAAAAAGTTAAATATAACTAACGACAGAGACAGCTTTTATTGAAATAAAATTTTGTGAGCATATATAGATTAATTCGGAGCACTTTTTAAAAATATAGAGAGTTCTACAGAGTGTCCCCAAAAAAAGTTACATATTAAAGTTGTGTTTTTTGTAATGGAACACCCTATATATTAATTGGTTTTCGGATTCTGGGAGAAAAATAAAAGTGAGTTTTATAAAAGAAGTATATGACTAAACTGTAAGGTTTGTGACATATTTAACATTTTCTAGAACTAATGAACATGCATTTTTTAAATTGGAATAAAAGCTACCTAAATTGGAATTTACCCCGGTATAGCCTAATGTGTAGTTAAATTAACTATTTTACTTTAAATCAAATTAAAACTTGATCCAAAAAGTTATACAGGGTGAGACAAAATTAATATTGAACATTGGTCACCTTTAAATGCATGTTACTCTTTTATTTTAAATGGAACACCCAGTATATTATTCCGATATTCAATGGAGAATTCATGTCTCTTCAAAATACTATTAATGTTGCCTACCCCTCAAAGAAAGATTTTCGTAGATATTTTCATTTACATGATTTGATCTGAATAGATCTTTATTATTTGATAAAATCTAGGTGGCTGTGATATGTCTGATGTTACTTCAACATAGCTGTCTAATTAGTGTAGACTTTAACAACTACCTAGTTATCATTTTGTGCCAGTTAAAACAAAACAAAAAATTCTCAGAAATTTGCCAAAAATGCAAACTTATTCTACATCAGAAAGAATTGATATGTTTCTATTAGTTGGTGAACGCAGTCTGCATTCACCAATTAATAGAATACTTAAATGCTCCTGATTTTATTTAGTGTGTTTTTTTTATGGGGATATGTTAATGGGGACAGTGTTTACAAAACCCGACCAACTATTGTCGACAACATGAGAGGAACTATTGTAGCTGCTTTTCGAGGTAGAACTCCACATATTATGCCTTTTAAAATGAGAAGATACTTTTGAAAAGACAATCATTTTATGCAGTTAACAGGAAAGAAAGCATTTTGAGCATTTGATTTCATCTAGCTAATTTTTGTCACATAATTATAAGTTTATATCTAGTTTCAATTCTGTAATAATTAAAATATGTTTTTAACGTCTATCTTTTTATTACCGTTGAATGTTCTACTCTACATTCTTTAATTTTTGTTAAATTAACAAAAGGTATATCACACAGACACCTATTAGATTTTGCCAAATAATAAAGATCTACTGACGGAAAATCATAAAAATTAAAATATCTAGAAAAATCTTTGTCTGAGGGGTAGGCAACCTTAATAATATTTTGAAGATATATAAATTCCCCATTGAACACCGGAAAATATACTGGGTGTTACATTTAAAATAACGGAGTAGCTTGCTTCTAAAAGTGACTAATGTTACAAATTAATTTTGTCTCACCCCGTATAACTTTTCGGGTCAAATTTCAATTTGGTTTAAGATACAATGGTTACTGTAATAATAAAATATCAGGCTATACAAGGTCAACTAAAATTTAGATAGCTGTTATCGAAATTTAAAATTTACTCTTCATTTTCACAAAATGTGAAATATGTCAAAATCCTTAGATTTTAGGTATATTATGCTTCTTTAATAAAACTCACCTTTATTTTTTTCCTAGAATCCGAAAAGCAATGAATATACAGGGTGTTCCATTAGAAAAAACACAACTTTGATGTGTGGAAAAAATCTAGATGTTAAGAGGCATACTGGGAGAACGAAGGGCAAAATGTACAAAATAAAATATGGAAAGATGTCAGAAATGAGCAGTATTTTAATTTGAAAGTTACAAGCTAGAAGGAAACCACAAAATAATATATCAAAAAAACTAAATTTAGGTTGAAGAACATTGTTTGACGTGGCAATTTGAAAGTGTATAACAGTCTTCTTAACAACTAATTTTATATTAAGGCACAATCCTTGTGAGAGTACAACAATAATTAAATTCAGTGAAAAAAAATCTTTTGGGGATCTTCTACAAAGAATATCATCTTTGCAATTGTCACAAAATTATATGCCTGAACGAAAATCAGTACACATAAGGTGAGACCATTTTTTTACATATATTATATTGGACCTAGTCCTCCCCTGGTCTTGAATTTTTGAAATTGTCTCCGCATATCAAAAATTAATATATTATATCAATCAAGTTAATACATATCAAAGGTTGTGCTCTTGGAAATGAAGCAGGGTGGGGCATTTTTATTAAGAGCTTTTTTGAGTTATGAGTTTTCGTTTGTCCAATTTGTCTCTTAAGACTCTCTCTTTTATTGTTACTTTTAGAATGAATTAATGGAGTGTCTGTTAAAATCTCCGATTTTTGCGTCTCTCTTTTTATTTTTTGTTGTTTTTGTTTTTCACATTTTGGAATAATATGGATATTGCAAATTGTTGCAAATCAGTTGCGCTTGCTACTGTTTTGCAACCTCGAGAGCGTATAGTAATGTTAAGCCGCAAACCAATCGATTCAAACGGGATTAATTTGCAATCAGTCGCAGAACTGTTAGTTGTTTGCGACCATTTCCCGCGGTCGCAATTGCGTCGCGTTCTAAAAGTTGCTTGTAGAATGTAGAATCTAGAATGAGTAAGAGGGGCACTACAACCTAATCACTGCGACCTTAAAGATCTATTGCGCCCCCCTTCCTTGAGTCATCACACAATCTATAACCCATCATACCCCTGTTGTAGAGGGGACAGGGTATTTCCCATCTTCCTCTGATAACAGTTCTTCCTCCGAGGGTACACACCCTTCCACGGTTGGAGTTTCGCCCTCCGTGCCGCTCCTCACAGTCGAGGAGCTTGCCTCCGGCTGAGAAACCAGTGAGGTGGAGGCTGGAGGATCTGTCTCCATTTTCCCCACCTCTTTAACTTGGTCTCTCCTTAGAACTGATATAGGTGTTGTCCCGTATCTATAATAGAGGATATGTCCTTTCTCTATTGCCTCCTTGGATTTGAGGTCAAATCCTATTGTGAGGACCTGACCATGACCCTCCTCCCTCGAGTTGATGACTCGCAAACTCGATGTTCTTATATTAAAGTTCTATGACCCTCGATAAGGCTCAGCTTGTAGGTGGTGTCTTTCCTCTTGCTACTCGGCAGAAAGACCGTTATGGCCGTCCCTTTAGAGATTTTTTCTCCCTTCACTGCAACCAGTTCCGGCCCCTGCCAATTTTTAAGCTTAGGTGCGATTTCCAACAACCAATTCGCCGATTTTTGAGATACACAATCTATGAGGATCATGTCCACCCAAAAGTGTATCCCCGCAAAACGCAGCTGACCCACATTTTGTAGATCGTGTTGCGATCCGATCGCCACTACTTCGTCCAGTATAGCCTCTTCTGGAGACGTTTGCTGGTCGGTGGTCAGAGCAACCTCTGGGAAATCCTTTGGCAGCACCGCCATTTTCACTTGTCCAGCAATAGCGGCAAAGCTGGTGATCCGTCCCTGCTTGCCTCCCGGTGTTGGACGGTTTTCCATCCTGGTTTTTTTCTTTCCCTGCCGGAGAAGAGGTGAGAGGTTCTCGCTCCCTCTCTTTCCCTTTGATGGAAATGAGTCAGGTTGTTACTTGGTTTCTTTACAAACTCTCCCCTTTTCGGAGGAGTGTTTTCGCTTTTGCTTCCTCTGGAGGAAGTCCTTCGTGAAGCAGTCGGAGGTATCTCCGTGCTTCTGCTCCGCTAAGACCTAATCTCAGAGGATCGTCTAACCCGCCTGGTTGACCCAGGCCGGGTAGACGAAACGGTAGCTTATATCGCTTACTCATCTTGCTGTAGAAGGTGGTAGCTTGTGTGCCACTTGTGGAGGATGATCCCAAGCAAGTGTCAGCCGCCCCATGTTCCCAGTGTCGCTAGGGGGCTTCCCCGCAGCTTCACCGGTGGTGTATTTAATACTCATAATAATTTAGTCTCATAGTGTTCCTACGAGTCGCTAGGGATAGTCGGTCCACTTCTACAGAGCCCCGCATGCAGAAGTAAGGGGTAAATACAATGGGGTGCCCCCTGATGCCCCAAAAGTTCCTTGTTTTTGTTATTTCTATATATATAGTTGATAATAATTAAATATGTCTTCATCATCCAAATATTCGAAATTTGACACACTAACTTATTTAAATTGAATACTACACCAAGTGCTTGAAACTGATTAAATTTACAAGAAAGAAATCCAAAAAAGATCTAGTGGTTCTCAAAATTTTAGCAAAAAATATTTTTTTTTGGAAATTTTCAAGATAAAATAACTCCGTTATTTTGGACTTATTTGAAAAACGATAAAGAGAAAATATGTTTCTTTTATCGAGATCTACCACCACTTACTTGCACTTATTTCTGGGACACCCTGTATATATCTTTTTCAACTTATTAAGGTTCCTTTTTAAACACATCTCTACAACAAGTGAGATTGAAACCAAAAAAAAACGCAAAAGAAAGAAATTAGAACGCCACCCTTATTAAATACAGTTTATGCCTCGCGTTCTCACCTTCTCAAAGGCGTTGATTTATGGCTTCGCGGCATCTTATCCGACACTATCTAAATGGTAGTCGATTGCTTATTACGATATTCCCAAAGATATCGCACCGAAAGCTCCACTTATCAACACTTTAAGGCTCAATAAATAATCATTTTTGCTTCCCACGTCCACAAATTTGGTGTTTTCATCTCCCCGAGATACTTTTTATGGTAATTCTTATCCGTTATCGTACTCGGGTTATTGTTTTTGAATTCGACGGAAGGAGAATGACCTCCGGTCATACTAATTTTGCTCTAATTAAAGGTTTTTTTCTCTCTTTTAAAGGTTAATATATTAATGTATTCATATTCTATAAGGCCGAATTTAAAAAAGTATAGAGCAGAAAACTTAGTATTCCCTTTAAAAATAATAATTCTTAACGTCGACGTCGTTCTTCTTTTTTTGTCACTCACCTCTCGTTCTCACCCTCAATTAATTTTTAATGATAAAGATAAAAAAAATAGTAGTCATATTATAGTACAGTAGAACTTCTCTAATTCGGACACGGCACCAAATCGGACACTCCAGTCACAAATTACCTATAACAGATGCGAAAGAAAGCGACTGCATCGGAAACCGATCGGCAAACCCGACATGCCTATTGAGTGGTGTAAATACACCAGTCGTTTAGTCCGGAAACCTATGTTGTGTCGTATTGGCTAGCTGGAATGACATAGTGCGTGGTTATATGTTTCTTTTTAAAAACGCGTGTAGGATTTTTATTGAACTTTTGAACTGTTATTTCTAAGTTTTGGTAATTTGTATATCTTATTTAAAATGGGATGCAAATGTGTTTATTTATAAGGAAAAAAAAGATATTTATAGTATAAAAAATTAATTTATTTAACAAAATTTAATTAAAAATGTGACAAAATAGTTACCTTTCTATTGGTTCTATCGGACTTTTTTCGACTATATAAATCTTTATTTGTAAACTTTAATACATCAAATATTTTCAATCTAATAAATCATTTAATGATGTAAATAAGAGGAAATTTCTCACATGTATATATCAAACAGCCTCTGAGAAATGTTTTCAACTCAAAATGCCTTTAATTATGTTTGACTACATCATTAAAAAGGGTCTTCAAATACATTAATATGACATTTGTCTAAAATTTGCAAAAGAATCCGAATCTCTGGATAACTCAAAATTATTTACCCATTTAAAAGCCTTTGATCATGAAAGTGGAAAAATTTGTTCATTTTATTTACAGGCTGGAAAAATTATTTATATTAAATTTTGATGAGTTTTGCACTGAAGAAAACATTCAGAGGCTGTTTGATATAAGAAAACTATAGAATTTGACCACCCATGTGAGAAATTTCCTCTTATTTACATCATTAAATTATTTATTAGATTGAAAATATTTTATGCATTAAAGTTTACAAAAAATAAAGATTTATATAGTCGAAAAAGTCCGATAGAACCAATAGAAATGTAACTATTTTGTCACATCTTTAATTAAATTTTGTTAAATAAATTAATTTTTATACTATAAATATCTTTTTTTTCCTAATCTCCTACGAGCTGATATAATATGACGAGCAATCTATTAAATTACTGTGAGATTATACAGAAAAGTCCACAGACTTCGAGACATAGGAAAATCAAGTCCATTTAGCGTGTGTCCAAATTTTGACAAGTTTTCAAAAATGACAGTTTTGTTTAGACTGACGTTTAATTTCACCTGACTTCTCGGTGAATGATTTCTTTTTATGGGGTACATAAAATCTAAAATTTACGGCCATGAAGAAATTCAAAACTTGGAGCAGTTAAGGCAGAAAATATTTAATGCCTTTGACACTGTCACCCCTGATATGTTAACCAATGTGAGGAGGGGATTTTTTGATCGTTTGGGTTATTGTTTAATGCAAGAGGGAGGCACTTTTGAACAATTTTTGTAATTTTTTAAATTTCATTATCCTGTTTTTTTACCGTTTGCCCATTACCTACCTTGACGAACATGGGAAAACGAAGGTCGTTTTCAGGACCACAAATATTTTGATTGAGAAAATTGGTAACTTTTTTTTGGATTAAAAAACAAAAGTTGTTAATATAATACCAATTTAAAAGTGTTTTAGTAGTTTTAATACACACTATGATATAAAATTTATTATTATTATAATGTACATTATTAATACTACTGTTCATTCGAAATGGCCTTAAGGCCCAATTGCAACAATGATTTAAATTTTTTTAAAGCTTAGAATGAGCTGTATTTATATTTACTTTAATATTCACCTTAAATGAGGGAATTTGACTGATACAATTTTTGAAATTGAATTGTTTTTAATGATACTAATAATTTTAGTTCACTTTTTAATAAAATTTATTTAATATTAATAGAAATCCAAGAGATTTGAAACCTCTTTTAGCGATTTATAACATTCTCAAATGAATTACAGGTGCCTTTATTTTCTATGAAAATCACACAGCTTTTTTCATAGTCGCTGCAGTTGCTATAGCTATAAAAAACTAATTTTTAAGGTGTGAAAATTGCGACACACGCTAAATGGACTTGATTTTTCGTATGTCTCGAAGTCTGTGGACTTTTTTGTATGCCTCGATAAAATATTGGTGCAGATTATTTTCACCCAAACAAATAATAACCCAAACTATACATTGATGCGAATTGTCTATGAACTCTTTCTGAAGGTCACAGAAACCTGAACGCGTAATTCGGTGTTCTTTCGCATCTGTTCTAGTTAATTTGTGCTTAAACAAGTCTTAAGATTTCTATTATAGGAACTACAGATGCCCGACGCACTATTGCCGGACCCTGTATAATCTAACCAAGTTATCATATTTATTTTACCGTATAATTGGGCATTTCCATTTCTGCTACCATATACAAAGTTACCATTTTGACATTCATTCCTAATGATGACCGAAATTGATTAACTGAAAAAATCAACATGACATATTTTTCGGATGTCTCGTCGTCTCGTCTCATTTTCTCGCAAATGAGTGTAGCTTCTCGCACCTTTCAGAGATAAGAGTCGATATAATATGAATGAAAACAAAAGCAATCGGTCCAGAGGGACACATAAGCCCGTAAACTCTTATCGCAGGTAGTAAATTAGTGCGAAACTGAACTTCGTTCGTTTCCGCATCTCGTACGACTTTTTTCTTCGGTCGAGTTATCTTCAAAACGAACTTTGTGTTGCCATCAGACCTAATGGAAGTTCACTGTTTACGTCTTTGGTGGCCCCTTTATTGTGTGTTAGATGATCAACTGCACTGATTGATAGATCATGATATATTTATTTTTTTAAGCATTACCTACAACTATATTTTTGTTTTAAGTTTCATAGAATATAATAAAACATATTGCAAACCCATTTTTTGAAAGTTGAACCATAAGAATCTATCTATCTATGCGTTACAAAAATAATTGTTGATTGAAATTGAAAAATAAATGGTATTAAGCCAATCCCACAAAAACTATGTAGTATAACATACCCAGGGATTGTGGAGATCTATTGTGGTCCTCTTCTGGTCTTTAGATTGTCACTAGAAACTTGCCATGACAATACTAGCCATCTTGATTACAATTTTATTGAAAAATCTCTTTTTATTCAAAATCTGAGCCAGATAGGTATAGGAAACCCTAATATAGTTTGAAAGAGCATTTAAATCTGCTTCGACTTATTTTAAAAAATACATAGTGTTGCATTTGAAATAACGCAGTTTTTATGTAAAATAAATATTTAAAATAGACCAGCAAGTTTTGATACCCCTGTATACATTTAAGGAAGGAATAACATTTTTCTGTAAAGTTTTTTTCTCTACCTTTAAACTCAGCACAAGAATTAATTATGAACAGTAATGTATAGGGTGTTAATAATCTATTCTATTGTGGCATGCAAATTTAAATATCTTTAAATATCTCAAAAATCAAATATTTTAAACATATTTAACCCTTATAATAAATACCTTTTTTTGGGCCCAAGAATCCAAAAATAAAATAAAATACCGGGTGTTCCATAAGAAAAAATATAACTTTGGTATGGATCTTAGTTCTGAAACACCCTGTACATTTCAAAATAATTTTAAATTGTTCACATTACCTCCCCACATATACCCATAAAATATTTTGATTCTACAACTTTCCGTTTTCGTATAATCAACCGAAGCGAATGAGGTGCGCCACCCTGTATAATAATAATAAAATATCTTTATTCACTAATTTCAAAAATTGGAACAAAAAATATAATTTTTGACATAAAACTGAATACCATACGCGCTTCTGAGGACCATAACATGTCTAGTCGTGGACAAACATTTAGTCTAAAATTATTCGTGTTTTTATAGTATTGTCCACAAAAAAGTGTATTTAAAATTTGCTCACCCTGTAAATACATCAAAATATCTGTACATAATTAAAAGGGCTCGTATAATATCGTTTCTTATGCATAAATTATCATTTAGTTTCACAAACACTTTTTGCTGTCGGTGTTATTCATAAAAATATACAACTTAAAACCTGTAAACTGTGACGGAACATTCTCTTTTAAAAACGCTATGTTAATATTTATTTAATAATGTAAAAAAAGATATTGGCAATTAGCAATTTTTTCGGAAATTTTCGATTAACATGAATATAGGTCGACAGAAATGAATGAGCTTTTTTTGGAGAAACGGCAACAGTGTTAAGTAGTACATTAAAATTTTAATAGGCGTAGTAACTTGCAGTGTAAGCACCTTAGCGTTATATTGATTCTTCTTTGTTTTTCTTACCAGAATTTTCATATTTTTTTCTTTCCGAATGTTTCTAAATAAGGGTTTATTTCTAACTCCTAATAATGTTTAGTTTTATATTAAACTGTTATTTATAACCTTCACTGACTGGCCGAAAAATGGACAGTTTAAAGTATTAACACAGATTATACAGATTGTTATCTTTGTTTTTTCTTTATTGTTTTTCGTGGTTCCAATTTTCGGAATCGGGCACTAGTTAGGTGACTAGTTTGCGCACATAGCACGCCCACTTATGGCCTCTAAAATTGTGCACAGCGCCTGACCGGCACAGTTATTAGAGAGATATCGGAAAACCGAATAGCGTCATGCAGTATTTACGCGTACCTTATCATGGTTACGATATGCGCGAGTCAATTTTTAACGCAACACCCGCTAATAACGTTACCGCCTGACGTAATTTGCGGATCAATTACACCAAGCGCTCTTTCTAAATAACTTCTGATAACGTTTAAAAATTGCTTAAATGGGCATGTGCGGGTATTTGACAACCGGAGCCGGCCGGCGAGATCTTTTATTTTAGGTTATGTTTGAATTGTTTTGAATTATTGCTTTAGTTTTATTAGGTAATTTGATATTTAAGTAGCTGGGATTAGTTTTAATTAAATAAATATGGTCCAAAATATGGATTCCACCTCTTCCAATACTAAAGAACCTATAAAGAGTCTTAGGTTTACAGCAGATGACGACTTAAGCTTGATTTTCATGCATCCGTTGTCCGACGATACGATGATACGATATTAATTTTATTGGTTGAATTTAAAGACTTCGGTTGGTTAGAAACGGTTAACCAATCGAAGCCTTTAAATACAACCAATGAAATTAATATCGTATCAATGTATCGTCGGACAACGGATGCATGAAAATCAAGCTTTAGCCCTTCTAAGAGAATTTGTTGCTTGTTGCCCTAAACCCACTGGCAGACGTTGAACAATAAAGCACTGGAAATAAGCACTTTACCCCTTTAGTTTTAAAATACCTAGTAAACAAAACAATTTCAAAGTTTTAAATTCAAAGTTAGGTTAAGTTTAAATAGCGGACGCGACGCGATCAGAATTCTTTCCGATCCGATAACTATAAATGAAGATAGTTAATACCACCTCACGTAAAGGAAATAACACCTAGCCTTATTAACGTCCATGCACGCTATTCGGTTTAGCGATATCTCTCTATTACGCGGTTTATTGTTATTTTACGCGAGTTTATTTTTGCGCACAGGAAATTTGACTCGTTTGCACATCGTCATAAAAAACAATTTTCGTACCACGAATTAGGGACAAGATTTTTATCTGTATACTTATAGGATACCTAATCTGTGGTATTAATGTCACTTTAAAGTTCAATATACAGGGCTTATATACAGGGCAAATGTAAGAGATGTGCCCTGTATCTCTTAAATTAAAGCCCTAAATTGAGCCTAATGGTAATCTTTGTACCCTAGAAACAGACTGTGTTAAGTTCAAAATTGCCATATTTGAGTTATACAGGGTGTCCCAGGCTGAGCGTGCATTAGAAGTTTCTAGAGAACTAAAATATCTAGATCGGAGTTTTTTGCATGGTATCGTTGTTTTACAACGAGATCTACCGATTAAAAATATTTTCAATATGGCGGCACTTCCGGAAATACCGGAACTTGACAGCAACTTTCTTATTTTAAATGGGTACCCTCATTTTTTATTACATACTTAAATTCTCTGTAAAATTTTATAATTTTTGATATTAAATACTCTATATCTAACATTAACCGTTTTTGAGAAAAAAAGATATTTAAAATTTTTGGATACCCATTTCAAGTAGGAGTCATACTGACATCAAAATAAAATTTCTCATGTTAAAAAAACCCAGATACCGATTTTCATCCAAATATTGACGTTACTTCAGAAATTATTTGGTAAAAATTAAAATAAAAATGAAACCTCTACGCTCTATATTATAATTATATAAGTATTTTAGAACATACATTTATACCAACTGTTTAACTTATTTTTATCTGCAGAATAGGCTGCCAAAGTTTCTGAATACACTTCGGACCACCCTGTATATAAAAAATGATTCCCATAAAAATATTAATTACACTAAGAAAGCCCTAAAGGACTTATTTTGACATACATATTATAATATGTATGTAAAAATAATCATATACCTAATTTTAAGAGAATCTGTTATTTTTTCTTTTTAATACATAACCCTATTCATTTTAACCCACTAACCCTTTTATTTTCAAAACCGATATATCACACTCTAACTAATAGAGACAAGGTAGTTAATTCTTTTTGACGTATAAATACTAGTTCGTAGGTGGTACAACGCTAGAAGAAAGAAAAAATTAATAACTAAAAACCAAAATGCCGCTTTTCGTCCGCATAACATCATCTAAGGAATGGAATAGATCACGCACAGTTAGCCAACGGCTAGAAATAGATAATTACCCTTTTTAAAAGGCCAAAAAGACAGACTAGGTGTAATTAATCAGTGATAACTACAAACTGAAAGAGCTGGTTCGGAAAATATACAAAAGAAAGTTTATTAAATAGTTATTAAGTGGATCATAAAATCATTATAAATTAGGATCTAATTTTGAGATGCCTTAAGGTGACAGAAGATGCTTTAATCGCAGTTTCGGATGGGTTGAGAGGGCTATTTAGTCACAATATTTGAACATCATGGCGTCATGTATTTTGGAGCACAGAGTAGAATAATGATTTAAACTATCCAAATTCATATTACATTAATATTTTTTGTTTGGTGGATATTTTTGAAATATATTTAGTAAATGGTCAATATGAGATATGGTTTATTTCATTACTTAATAAAAGGTACTTCTAAAGCTAAGACTAGTTAAATCTAAAGGTACTTCTCAAATTAATAGGTTAATTGTTTTCTTTCTTACTTCTTAAACCTTTAGATAATATCCATATATTTTTTTTCCTTTTTTTTTCTTGGGTATGAGATTTTTTTAAAATAAATTGAAAGATTTTTTATGCAACGGTTCGCTCCAACATAGTGGGCTTTTTCAGGCACTTTATTCTTGAAGTTGCCTTGCTAGCACCAGTCAATTAAATTAATTCTCAAATTAATATTGCATTCAGCGATCTAGCTTATTTAGTGACGATTTTGTTATCTAGCTAAGCAGTGGCGTGCGGTGAAATTTATTCAAGGGGAAGCGATTCGATAAAGTTAATAAAAACAGTAGAAAAATATGTTTAACAGATCACATATAACCTACACTACCTAGCTTCATATTACTTGTTATGAATTATTAATTAAAAAGCTAGGTCTCAACGTATAGGGAAGCGCCGCGCCGGCGCCGCTTCCATGGACCGTACGCGCCTGTAAGTTAAGTAATGTAAAATAAGTAAAGTTAGTAATGAATAATTAAACATTTTCTCCTTCCTTTATAAGCTAGACGTTAATTCAAAATTTCAAGTTTGAGAGACTTAGTACAAGTACCTACCTAAGAATGTTAATGATCTGTGTGTATAGGTATCACTGCCAATATTAGTTTAGCCCCAGTTAGCCCAATTGATATAGCGCCATAAAGCCAGTTCGCATATTTTCAAGATAAAAACACAATTTTTTTGGCACTTAGCCTGTTTCTTACTTATGGTCTTTAATTCATAAGCGGTAAAATATACTTATTAGTTATATTGACAATACCTACAGGGTGAGTTTTCTACTGGAGTTAGAGTGTCAGTTAAATGGGGAAAGAATTGCAGTTTTGTGGGATCATAAATATGCGCTTTTCAGATTTTTGAGTTCACGGTTACTAGATATTTGGAAAAAAAAATTGGCTATTTCAAAAATTGTCTCTAATTCCATTATTATCTAGATAGATAATTAAACATTTTGTCTAAAATAGACAAAAAGTTTTCAGATAAAAGTTGTAGATAATCACATCCCTAATGAGTTTGGGTTCTCCGATTCTTTCTAAAACCTGTCATTTTTGACATGACACAAAACATGTTTTTTTTAATGGAAACCATAGTTGGTCACTTCATGAAACTTTCACTTTGACTTCATAAAAAGCGCCATTTTTTAAGCTTTTCATCAATATAAGCTGTAATATAGTTTTTCGAAAGATTACTAAGTTAAAACCAATTCTTATCTTTCTTGACCTATTTCACTTAGTTGGTATGGTATTCTTATTCTAAAAAGACAGAATATATTATGAAATGGTTCTTTACAATTCACATTACACAAACTAAAACTTAAAAAAATAATATCACTACGCACACACTCAAAGTTATTTTAGTAAATGTTCAAAAAATCTGCCATTGTTTTGATTACATAAATGCATCTTTTTAGAACTGAATTACTAGCTCTCACAGAACGACCAATCGACTTAGGGTAAGTCCGGTAGATGCCCCGCTTTTCTTTTGGGGCTAATAATAAATATTGGTAGTTAATTTTAAATGAAACTAATGATGCAATCCTAAACTATCTTTAATAATAATTCGTAATAGGACTAAGATAGTTTTATAATAAGTAAGTATATATAATACTAAGAGAACAATAAAAAAAAGAAACATAGGAACAACGCCTCTTCGAGTACCTCTCTTAATTCATAAGTTCTTTTATAAATCTTGTTGTTAATCATACAGCATAAAAAAAATCTAAAATGGATAGGTCAGGTAATGGAGTAGACCCATGCAATTGGTTCACCTCTTCCTATCCCTGAGTTTACATAATTATGATATAAATAATTTTTAACATATCTTTTATTATAGGGGGAGGGGGTGAGGGGTGGCATAATGAAAGTCATGTTGGAACCAGTATTTTGATGCGCGAGTATCTAAATTTAACTTTTCTAACATGTCTTGAAAACCGTTCTCGAAAACACGTAAGTAACGTTCACTGGTGAACCTATTCTCGAAAATGTATGCCTAAGAAAAATTGAACCAATAATCCTACACGCTTTTCTTCATTTGAAAAATTCATATTTACACTTTTTGTTTATTGTAATTTACAAAGTTTGGATGTGACAGTTTCACATTTCTGAGAGTAACGACGGTTGAACTTGTTTCCATGACTAACCAAGAAAGTGAAATTGTTGAAAAAATGAAAAGAATTGGCGATAACTCAGTATTTTTTCGAAAAAAACATATTATAGCTTATATCGCTGATGAAAACCTTAAAAATGGAGCTTTTTATGAAGTCATGGCCAACTACGTTTTCCATTTAAAAAAAACATATGTTGTGTCATATTAAGCCAAAAATGACAGGCTTTAGAAAAAAAAAATGGACACAATCTCTTTAAGGATTTGATTATCTACAACTTTTATCTGAAAACTTTTTCTCTAAAATAGATTATAATGGAATTAGGGACAATTTTTAAAATAAACGATTTTTTTTAAATATCTAGGAAACCATGAACTTTTTCAAAAATCTGAAGAGCGCATATTTATGACCCCACAAAACTGCAATTATTTCCCCATTTAACTGACTCTCTATCTCCAATACCTATCTATATTCCTGGATACCCATAGAGGACATCGTAGAAAACTCACCCTGTAGGTAGGTACTCTGTACCTCGTACTTATTTTTTTATCAAAAAAATTGATAATAAAATTTCACAGATTCATGACATGAATTTTTTTAGAGCTTCTTTTTATTTAAATATCACACACAATATTAGAAAGGGTCTCACTTTTATTATTCATTTCGGACTATTTATTAAGCCACGTGCTGCTCCGTCTGACCAGGCGAATGACCAGAAGACATCAAGATTTAAGGGTGGCCGAGACATAACCAACGGCCGGTCCACTTCCACCTTTGATATAAGATTATATACGCGTCCGGGGTACAGGTGCATCGGAACTGTACGTGTGTGTGTCGGACACAGGCATGTACAGGTGCAATCCAAGGTCGCAACCCTCTTACGAATCAACGTTAAATTTCCTTAACAGATTAGGGTAATGCAAGTAAATGAGGGATGACTGTCGTTAGCGGTATGATTGGGGAGTTTTTTCGGGGTGTAACTGATTTTGATGTTCTGGAATGCATTGAATAACGGAGTTCGACCTACAGCAATTTTAAATAAGAAATAATGGTATTTAAGATAATTCCATAATAAAATAAGACTTTAACATCCTGTAACTATAAGAAACAAAGCAGAATCGAATCTATCCACCTGATCCACGAGAGATGGCACATGTTTTTTGAATCACCCTGAATAGTATCACAGTTTCGAGAGAATGGCATCATTAAAGGAAACTGAACATGTCGAAATTAATTAAGTCAAATTGTTTAAGTGATAAGTTCAAAAGTCAATAACTCGGAAACCGTTGCCGGTTGGTTTTAGGTACATTGTGTATATTTCGATTTTTCCTTATAATTGAAATATGGCAATAATATACAGGGGGTTCTATTTTAAAAAATGAAACTTTGATGTGCCACTTTATGACCGACTTTTTGCGGTACCTTGTATATTTTACCTAATAATCGACCGTTTCCATACATAACAGCGACCCTGTATAACAAATAAAAATAGATCGAAACAAATTTTAAAATGTTTGCCGATACAATTGACTGAGTTTAAATGGTTAAATATACAGGAGGTACCGCAAAAAGTTAAATATAAAAGTTATAGGGTTTATAAATATATCTATTAGCGGGTAATAAATTTAACTATACAGGGTCAGGCACAGAGTCGGGCCCCATCAAAGTTTTATTTTTTTAAATGGAACCCTTTGTATATTATTGCATATTTCGGTTCTTCCTTCAATTCTAAGCAAAAATCGAAATACACACAATGTACGTCAAACCAACCATTTCCGAGTTATTGACTTTTGAAAATATCACATAAACAATTTGATTTAATTAATTTCGATATGTTCAGTTTCATTTAACGATGCCATTCTGCCGAAACTGTGATATACTTGATAATATTTGACATTTATAGATGTATAAAATGAGAGTATACTCTGTATTTTTTCTCAGGTAAGATTTCGACAGACGATGACAGAAGAAAAGCAGATGACGAATTATTTATTTATTTATTTATAAACATGTACAATTATTATAATAAACTACAAACATGTTTTCAAAATTATCCCACATAAGCTTGAGAGCTTGTGCGTGGGAATAATGATAATTAATAAAAAAAAAGAAAATTTGTTGCGTAGACTAAACTCTAACAGTTAGTTAATATTATTATTAATATTAACTAATTATTATATAACTATTATATTATTAATTAGTTAATATAAATCCGTCATGCGTCGTCTCTTGTTGTTTTTAACCAGTTTTATTGGTTTATTTCAAAAATGACAGATCGTATTTCAATTTTATTGGTTTGACGGAACGATGAACGACAAACGGACGCCGCGCCGATGCGTATGAACTGGCCTTTAGATTTTTGACGCTTGTCAAAGTCTTGCCAAATTAGAGCTTATAATTTTGTGTCAAGTTTTGTCAGTTTTGTCAAATACCCTGCGTTTTGGAAGATTATGCATTTTGATTCGTGTTATTACGTGTGTTTTGTGTCTTTTGAAGTCAAGTGGAGGAAAAATCGAGTGAAAATTAACTGTACACCCAGAGCACAGTTTATGGTTAATACTCGCTACCCAGGCAAAAAGTCTTATACACCAATAAAGTTACCATCATTAAAGTTCGTATACCATCTCGTCGTATAAGTGCATCTCGAATATGGTAGAAGGACCATACTAAACACATACTAAAGACTGGAGTAGCTGTAAAATATCGACATCACACGATACGTAAATAATGGATTTGAGTACTGCACAAGAAAAATAATGCCAAAGATACTGGTTTAAAAAATTAAGATTAAAGTTAATTAATCAACCTTTAAGGTACCTATAAAATTTGCTAAGTGTTATTAATAATAAAATAGTTTGTTTTATTTATGTTGTTTTATTTATTCCTGCGGAATATTACAAATTTGTATTTGTACATAAGTTATATTGATAAATATAATCATAAATGCGGGAAGTTTCATAAAGCTTAAAAGTAAGAAATAGTTCTTTTTTATATTTTTTTGGTATGTGGTGTCTTGTTCTTGTTTGTTTTGTATTAACACATACCGTTTTTTATTAAATTAAATAACTCGATTACATTTTTTCAGTTTTATACAGTTTTTTTCACAATATTTTGTATCAAAATTTGACTGACAAGTAATCACGTATCTGTCAAATTTTAAATATAATAATTTCCTACTATGCGTTCCAGTTGTACCAACTTATTTCTTTGTAAAATAAAATAAACTACTTTGAAATTAAAATGACAGACACATCTATCACTGTCAAGGATCTTCTCGTTGGACAGACTATATATATATATATATATATATATATATATATATATATATATATATATATATATATATATATATATATATATATATATATATATATATATATATATATATATATATATGAAGTCTGGAAATTACAAAATTTTCGTTTGACATTTCAATTCTTCAATTTATGCACATTGTGTATTACGATTATTGCTTAAAATTGAAGGAAGAATTTAAATATGCAATAATATACAGGGAGTTTCATTTAAAAAAAAAATAAAGTTTGATGTGACACAACTTTATGACCGACCCTGTATACTTAAATTTACTAGTAGCTAATAGGAATTTAAAAACCCATTACAACAGTATCACAGTTTCGGCAGAATGGCATCATTAAATCAAACCAAACACATTCGATTTTTGCTTAGAATTGAAGGAAGAATTGCAATATGTAATATTATACCGAGGGTTCTATTTAAAAAAAATAAAACTTTGATGTGTCACGACTTTATGAAGGACCCTGTATACTTAATTGTTTAACTCGTTAATAGATATTTAAAAGTCCTATAACTGGTATATTTAACTTTTTGAGGTACCTCCTATATTAAAAGCGACCCTGTATAGTCTCAAGGGATAAAAAAAATATATAAGAATCATCCCAAAAAAAATATTCCAACGTTAATCCCAGCGAAACGACAATCCATTTACCATCTTACACCCATTACCAGTGGTCTTGTAACAGATATATTTTCTGATAAAAACACGATTACGCTTACTACTCCCGTACACGTAAAGTGCAGTTCACACGATTAATTTCAAACAGCCACCCACGTTTAGAGCGATCGCGATACAATAGCAGAAAATTAATTTTTGTCCTTGTGCAATTTGCCAAAAGTTTCGAATAGAAGGGTGAAAAAAGACCGTGTAATTGTGTCCTATTCGGATTAAGAACTGTAGCGCTCATTGTTACCCGCCTTTTACGTCAGATTATGGAGTTTTATGGAGGTTCTTCGTGTGACTGTCATTTTGATAAAGAATGCCAATTTTTCTTTATCACTATAAAACAACAACAATACCAAAATTCCAAAACGTATTGTTAGCTTATAGGCTTTGAGATGAACTCCGCCTATTTAAAAATAAACATATTTCTTTAAATTCAGAACATTCAATTCTAAGACACTCTGTATACATAAATAAAATTATTGACTTTTAAAATATTATTTGCAAAATCCGGGAGCGGGAAAACGACGAACAGAGATAATAGTTGTTAAGTAATAGTTTTTAGACTACTATTCATTCGAGACGCATTGATGTTATTTTTGGTTCGCAAGTTTTGTGACAAAGAAGGTATTAAAGGTAAAGTAAGTGTTTTCTCATTATTTAACTAGGTTGTTAACTAGACAGTTACTAATAGGGGAACAGAATGGCAACACTGCCTATTGAGAACGCATGCACTTATAGGGTTTTCTGCGGACTCGTTCCGTCGTCGCGTCGTCTATCGACGAGCTTGCCGAAGTTATCATATTTCAACTAGTAGTGGGAACTATCGAATGAATACTATCGAAACATTCGATAGTTGCAATTCATTCGAATAATTCGATAGTTAGTAAGAAAACATTCGTTGAAAACTATTCGAATAAAAATTATCGAATAGATCCGTCATCTGCCTTGAAATATTGTATT
Source organism: Sitophilus oryzae (assembly GCF_002938485.1). Taxonomy (NCBI): domain Eukaryota; kingdom Metazoa; phylum Arthropoda; class Insecta; order Coleoptera; family Curculionidae; genus Sitophilus; species Sitophilus oryzae. Next base: position 796,148 of record NW_022147124.1, read on the forward strand.
CTAGTAATTCGGCAGCGAAAACCATTCATTTATAAAATTCATTCATTTATGAAATTCATTTATTCGTCAGGATCGATTATAATAAAATATTAACTGAATTTTAGTTGTCGCCCGGCGACGTAGGTTTCTTTCCGAGAAACCCGACAGCGGTCGGTGGCAATGCTATGAAAGAAGCCGGCATCTTTGATTTTTTGCGGAGTCACATATAGATAAGGACACATTATTTTTTTTATTGAGGTGCTAGTATTTACACAGAAAATACATTATGAAGGGCGCTGTTGCCATATTTTGGTATTAGTTGATATTAGCAAAGAATATTATTGTTTGGCTTTAATTAGTTAGGGATAGTATGTCTATATATTCTGCATTCTTTTTTATTAATACTCTGTTGTTACACTGCAATAATACTTGTTATTTTGGATGTAGGAAAATGATTTTTAATGTTTTTAAGCAAAGACTGGTTTAATAAATAATAATAACAGTAATAATTTGTTATACCTATTAACAACAAAATTTAAAATCATTTAATATAAATATTTTTTTTAACTAGTAGCAAAATATAAACAACAAATTAGATGTCAAAATTATTTATATTAGATCCTATTTAAAAATAATATAGTCTCTAAATTTTTTGTGTGTGGCAACGTTGGTTTATTAAATAATAATAATTACAGAACTAATTTGTTATATTAACAACAAATTTTAAAATCATGAAATATAAACATTTATTAATTTTCTAAGCATGCAGTGTAATGGAAGGAAAATATAAATAAAAAATTAGAAATCAAAATTATTTATATTAGGTGCTTTATATTACTATTTAAAAATTATATTTACTTTTACTGGCATTTACTTTAAAAAAATAAATGGAATATTTCTTCGCAAAAACTACATGTAAGAGAATTAGCATAAACAAAATACAAACATCGTTAACTTTTTTTTTAAATTGGCACGTGTAAAACTTTCATTTTAATTTTCTCACCCCATAGTTTGAGTTCGATAACCATTTACTTAACCACATTACTTAAATATGATTATTAAGTTCAACTAATTCATATTATTACAACATCTAAAATACAAATAAGTATTTTTAAAATTAATTGTAAGTTCATCTCATCTCTCTTAAAAATTGCTACTTCTCAAAATTTCCCATTAAAAATAGACCACATACCATATAAAATTAAATAATTGAAAGATCTGACTACGGAAAACCACACAAATTTTCGGAAAAATTTTGACCACCTGCACACAATCGTCAATAAATAAAATTAAAAATAACTACTATTTTAGTATTTTAACTATTTTAATAAACGCAAAAATAGCACAGTATTTATACGGCGAAGTTATAAAAATTTGGAAGAACTAATAATGCACTGACGCATACAAAATCAAACGAATACTAAATTTCATTTATCAAAAGCATTCGATAGTCCTGGCTCAACGATAACCATTTAGTCGCACGGCGAGGTTGTCACATATGCTTTAGTATACAAATGAATGAATGATTTTATTCGAATAAAACCATTCGATAGTTGAAATCATTCATTCATTAACCATTCGATAGTCTAATTCATTCGATAGTTCCCATCGCTAATTTCAACCATAAAGCTCTTACCGCGAGTAATAAACAAATTAACAACCTGTATAGCTTATTTGTCTGTTAATTTTTTGGGCTAAAGGTTTTACTTATTTATTTCATCTGAGAATTATATCATATAACATGTGTCGCTTTGGGATATATAAGTCTGTCCAACAAGAAGATCCTTGACAGTGATAGATGTGTCTGTCATTTTAATTTCAAAGTAGTTTATTTTATTTTACAAAGAAATAAGTTGGTACAACTGGAACGCATAGCAGGAAATTAATATTGATTAATATATTTAAAATTTGACTGACAAGTGATTACTTCAAAATATTGTGAAAAAACTGCATAAAACTGAAAAAAATGTAATCGAGGTATTTTATTTAATAAAAAACGGTTAGCAAAACAAACAAGAACAAGACACCGCATACCAAAAAAATATAAAAAAGAACTATTCCTTACTTTCAAGCCTTATGAAACTTCCCGCATTTATGATTATATTTATCAATATAACTTATGTACAAATACAAATTTTTAATATTCCACAGGAATAAATAAAGCAACATAAATAAACTATTTTATTAAAAATAGCACTTACCAAATTTTAGACCATAAAGGTTGATTAATTAACTTTAATCTTAATTTTTTTAAACCAGTACCTATTGACATTATTTTTCTGCAGTACTAAAATCCATTATTTACCTATCGTGTGATGTCGATATTTTACAGCTACTACTCCAGTTTTTAGTATGTGATATGTGATCTACGACGAGATGGTATAAGAACTTTATTGGTGTATAAGATTTTCTGCCTGGGCAGCGAGTATTAACCATAAACTGTGCTCTGTGTCTACAGTTAATTTTCACTCGATTTTTCATCCACTTGACTTCAAAAGACACAAAACACACGTAATAACACGAATCAAAATGCATCATCTTCCAAAACGCAGGGTATTTGGCAAAAGTTGACATAAAACTATAACCTATAATTTGGCAAGACTTTGGCAAGCGTCAAAAATCTAAAGGCGAGTTCATACGCATCGGCGTCCGTTTGTCGTTCATCGTTCCGTCAACTCAATAAAATTGAAATACGATCTGTCATTTTTGAAATAAACCAATAAAACTGGTTAAAAATTACAAGAGAGGATGCATGACGGATTTATATTTAAAGTCATCCATAGTTAACTTAAAAATTATTAGAAACTTTTTTTAGTAAAATAAATAGATTGGTATGGAACGTCATCTGCTTTTCTTCTGTCATCGTCTGTCGAAATCTTACCTGAGAAAAAAACAGAGTATACTGTATACTGTATATAGTAGATTACATTTAAAGAAACGGAAAGCCAGAAAAAAATTCAGTTGTTCTGAAAATTTAAGCTAAAAATATATATCTTTTTCAATTTTCCAAGTCAAATAACTCTATTTTGAACTTATTTGAAAAACGGTAAAGAGAAAATATGTTTCTTTCATCGAGATCTACCAGCCCTAGATACTTGAAGACTCACCCTGTATAGTGTCTATTTGAATTTACGCAATACTCTTTTACAAAAATTATCACAACTAATTTAAAAAAAAATCAGTCGCGGAATACCCAGGCTTACTTATTCTATCTCGTATTCTATATCGCAAATTTAAAGTTATATTGAATTGTTTTTAAACAATTTATGTATATTAATATTCTAATCAAGTAAGAAATTTTAAATGAAGATTTTTAAAATAGATTTAAAATATTTCTTGACAAAATGGTGTCTAATTATTTTAAAAAGTTTCAGTTCACCTTAGGAAGATTACTATAAATATTCCTTCACCATTTTGTCAACTTAATGTTACACACATGGTTAATACAATTATTTTGTGAATGTCCTTCTTTCCTAATCTTTCCTAAAAAGTCCTAAAAATCAAAAGGAGTTTTCTATGGTAATCTATACTAATATATAAAATCCTTAAGTGACTGACATACTGATTAATCACGATCCTGCTCAAACCACTCAACGTAAGAAGCTCAGTTTTGGCATACGGGTTGATTCTAGGGTGTAGAGGTTCGATAAGAAGGGATTTTTCAAATTTCCTGTTCCAAGAGGGTGAAACCACCCCTCAAATATTACAATATTTTTTATTCAAAAAATGGCCAAGTTTCCGAAAAAACGCTTAAACACACGAATATTTTATTTTGTTTTTTTACATATTTTAAGATTTTTTAAAAATATATACAGGGTGTTTCGAAAAATCTGGTCATTGATTAATCACGATCCTGCTTAAAGCGCTTGACGTAAAAAGCTGATTTTTGGAAAACAGATTGACTTTAGGGTGTAGAGGTTCGATAAGAAGGGATTTTTCGAAACTCGAATTCTAAGGGGGTGAAACTATCCCTCAAATATTAAAATATTTTTTATTTAAAAACCGGTGAGTTTTTCGGAAAAACTCTTAAACACGTATATTTTACTTTGTTGTTTTACATATTTTAAGATTTTTTATAAATTTATACAGGGTGTTTCATAAAATATGACCATTGAGTAATCACGATTCTGCTTAAACTCCTTGACGTTTAAAGCTGATTTTTGGCAAACGGATTGACTGTGCGGTGTAGAGGTTCGATAAGGAGGGGTTTCTCGAATCTCAAACTCCAAGAGGGTGAAAACGCCCCTCAAATATTACAATATTTGTTATTGAAAAAAGGGTTAGTCTTTCGGGAAAACGCTTGGACAAGCATAATTTATTTGATTTTTTTACATATTTTGAAATTTTCCAGAAAGTTCCAAAAAGTTAGGTAATTTCTTAACCAAATTTCTTAAACTGCTTGACGTAAAAAGCTTATTTTTGGCAAACGGATTTTTCGAAAGTCAAATTCCAACTAGATGAAACTACCCTACAGTCTAGAGATGAATCTACCCGTCAAACATTACCAAGTTATATAATAATATCGCCATATTGTTTTTTCTCATGCTGACATAAATGTGAGAAAATTTTATCCAGTTTGTATGTTAATGGAAATTCTTGCTTTGCTTTATCATCACCATTACAAATGATTAATTCGACGCGAACGAAGTCGCTGGTACACGCTAGTATAATTTATATAATAATAATTTTTTTCTCAAAAATTCCAAATTTTCAATTCTTATCATGAAAAAGCACTAATAAACGTATTTCACCCAAAAATATTTGCACTTATTTAGGACTTTATAGATAAATAGAGGATTTATTTATAACTTAGTAATTTTTTATTTTTTTTATTATTTTCTAAGAGTTAGTATTTTTATGAGAGTATCGATTATTAAAAGGAAATTTTGATTTAGAACTAAATACATACTGAAAAAATAAAACTGAGGAATTTCAAAACCAAAATACTTGATTCATCATATCAAAAATCAATTACGTATTACCTGTTATAGTAATATAATAATAAATACCTTATGGATGTACATCTATTAAATATTTAGGCCTTTTTAAGAAAAGATATGTTGGTTTTTGCGAAGACTGATGGTTGACGCTGAAGATTAATGGCTTTGGAACGTATTATTATGAAGCTACATGGCTTCCTAATAGATTAGATATGCCCAGAAATAGAAATGTACTTTGGGTGTAATTAATAGATTAAATTTGTAATAAACAATTATATTTTAGAATTTACAAAGAATTCATAAAATATTTACATAGAACCAGTGGCGGCTTAACCATACGGCAATGCCCCCCCCCACCACAAAAAAATCAGAAGAAAATTAGGAAAAACCTATTTAAATTATACTTTTTGTCAATAACTTTTTTCCATCCTAAGATATTCTAAACTATTGTGAAATTCTTAGGACTTCTTGTAGACAACTCGTTAAAATGGGACTTTCACATTGAAGCTCTATCAAAGAAACTAAGCGCTGCCTGTTTTGCGCTAAGGTCAGTTTCTAAGGAACTTAACTTCTCAACCTCTAGAATAGCCTATTATGCCCTTTTTGAGTCACATCTTCGTTATGCCCTTCCATTCTGGGGTACTTGCTGCGCAACAAAATTTGATCGTGTTTTCAGACTTCAAAAGAGAGCAGTTCGATATTTATTGGGACTGAACAGTAGAACTCACTGCCAGAATTTCTTTAAAAATTTGAAAATACTGACTCTTCCTTCTTTATTCATTTTTGAATCCGTTTGCTTAATCCGCAAGCACATATCTGCTATTCCCGAAAGGCCATCTCATAACTATTATTTATATATTATTATTTTTTATATCTATTAAAATTTTGATCATCTCACACACACTGGTCAAAGGTCAAGTATTTAATATTTTATAACTTTAAAATTATATCTATTTACTGCGTACTGTTCTAAAATTGTCCATGTATATTCTTTTTGTAATTTTAAAGACTTAAATTTTTTTAAATTGTATTATTTGTATTGTGTATTTTTTGTTGTTTGTATTTTTTTGTGATTTTGTTGTTTGTGAGTGCTTTGTCGATGAAGCTGTTTTGGCTTTTTGCACAATAAAGCGTTGTTTGTTTGTTTGTTTGTTTATTCCCAAAAACCATCAATTTGTCCAATTTTCGCTTCAAAACGTTTTATTTTACCCATTTTCTCACTTCCCGCTGTTTTGCACGTATGACGAATTCCGCTTGAGGTTGACTCGTCTCGTCCTCGTCTCGGCATATTAGTACGCCTTTTGGAAAGAATTTGCTATAGCCTCGTTTCATACTCGTTTCGGGTTTGTCTCGTACTTGCCTCGGCATATTTATACGCGGCTTTAAACTCCAAATGCCGCAGCTCCTAACGCCAACAAGGTAAGGTATACTACGTATAGAAAATAGAAAATATAGCGGGTTAAGGTGAGATAGATATAGTCTATATTGGAAATTGACCGCTTCATTCATAAAAGGATTTCAGTCTTTGGAAAAATTTCGCCGTTTGGGCAGTTTGGGTGTTTATAAAAACTCAAATTATAAAACAACCTAGTTTTTTGTATCGTTTATCGCGTACTAGCGTGTACCAGCGACTTCGTTCGCGTCGAATTAATCATTTGTAATGGTGATGATAAAGCAAAGCAAGAATTTCCATTAACATACAAACTGGATAAAATATTCTCACATTTATGTCAGCATGATAAAAACAATATGGCGATATTATTATATAACTTGGTAATATTTGAGGGGTAGTTTCATCTCGTCGGAATTTGACTTTCGAAAAATCCGTTTGCCAAAAATAAGCTTTTTACGTTAGGTCCTGTTAGGTCCTGGCCTAACCTAACCTCATTAAGGGATGTGACATACGCAAATTAAAGTGCACCCCAACCAAAACCTGGGACACACAGAGTAGAGATGGGCGGTTATTGGTAAAAAACCGGTTATAGGTTAACCGGAATTATCTTTAAAAAATAATAACTTGACAAAATTAACCGACACAAATTAACCGGTTATTCAAATAACCTAACCTAGCAAAACTAAATATTTAGTTTTCCTATAGGTTTACTTACCTCTACACTCCATAGGTCTACTTCAAATTTAGATAATAAACTTAGTTAAATCGCATGATTAAATAGAGATTGTAGCAATGTAAGTAGTATGTATATATACAAAATGAATTTAAATAAAAATGCTAACCTCACTTTTTTGAGTAGAGATGGATATGATATTAAAACTAGTAATTACTTAACGTTCAAATAAACCACACAACTCACAAGTTCTACAATCTACAACCAAGTTATTTTAATCAAATACCAAAGAAAAATAAGGAGACTGAATGAATAGATAATGAAAGATTATCTTCATTCATTACTTGAACTTCAATTTTGTATTCTTTAGTCTAAGCTTCAAGAGAGACTTCAAACTACAAATAAAATATATTTACGGTGAAACGTGGGTGAAACTGGGCGAAACCATGGAAGACTTTTGAAGAACCGTTGAAAATCCGTTAAAGTCGGTTAAAATTTAAATATAGAATTTAGAGAATCTATTTGAAGTTAGGTTCGTATCACTTGGCTAGCTGGTGGCTAGTAGTAGTCTATGCCATTAGTACTTTGTTTTACGGCCTGACCTGTCAGGGCCATTTGGCCGTTGTTTTGATTATTATCATCAGGGTTCGCCTGATGCCTGATTTAATTTTGACATTTGATGTTTGATGTCATATATTTTCGTTTTGGGAGCGGGAGCGGGATCTCCCGTTATCGTCGTAATATCTGGAAGATCCGTGCCGTTCGCTCCTTCGAAATTTACCATTCAAACAGCTAATATTTAATTGTTACTTGTTTTAAACAAGTACGATTTTTTAAAAAATAACCGGCTATAGGTTATTGAACGTCATGCAAGGTTATTAGGTTAACTGGTGAAAAAAAAACTACCTTTAAATAACCGGTTATTTTAGAGGAAAATACCGGTTATTCAAAAAACCGGTTACTTTTGCCCATCTCTAACACAGAGTGCAGTAGGGTAAATTCGGGGAGTATATTAAGGGGTAGGCTTTATTGGAATTTTAATTTGAGTTGTTAAATTGTACTTAAATAAAAATTAGAATTTACAACTGTCATAAATATTCATTAAATAATTAATAAATGTTTTAATTTTGAATAATATTATCAGATTAAAAAGGGATGTACTGTAACCTCTTTTTAAAAAATAGATATTTATGTTTCTTTTTTATATATAATTTTTTTTTCTATTAAATTAGCTTTTACGTTAAACAATAACACAGCCACAGCCCAAGTAACATTTTAAGTTCCTTTAGGTTATATATTCTCAAGGTTAGTTATATAAAGGTTTAATAAATGTCTCATTGGTATCTTACAGTGTTTTGATTTATATAAGTGTAGCGTTGGTTACTTATCACTAATAGTAACCTTGAAATGTTGTTTATCACTTTCCTTATAAAACTAGAGGTTCTTGTTACTAAAGGTTTCATAATAAGGTTTTATAAAGGTGTTCACATCTATTTTATATAACTTCTAAAGGTACGCAAGATATACACTATATAATTAAAGGTGTTATTAAGAACCATTATGTAACCAATAATACTACAAGTTATATAATTGTTCCCTCAATTCGTTTTTTTTGCACCTTTCAAATGTTTGCATGCTTTATATAACCTGTAGTTACCAATTTTGAATAATATTATCAGCACGACCAAACCAAACTTAATGACATAACCTCAAATTTTTAATATAATCAAAACAAATAATATATTAGCAAGCAAAGCAATTCGGTATTATAATGATTAATAAAAAAAATAAACTGGACAAAACACAAAAATACATCTACGTTTAAAAGAAAGGTTCTTCTTTAAATTATTTGTTCAGAATTTAAAAAAATAGGAATAATCCAAACCTCATTCAAACTACCCAAGTAGCATTTTCACGACTTGCGACCACATGTTTACTAAACACAACGTTGGATTAGTTGCAAAAAATAGTTAGCTCCCTACCATGGGTATTAAAATAAATTTAAACGTTTTTATAACGTTGTGCCGACGTTGGACTAGTGCTACAGCAAAGTAGAAGCTTCTGCGACGTCGAATAAACGTTGTCTTGTAACCTTTTTTGCTTAAGTGATCTTTACGTGATTCGGACAACGTAGTTACAACGTTGGACAATATAGAGTTTTCCGACGTCAGTTTCAGGACCTATTCCAACGTTATGCAAACGTCGTCTGTTTTACTTATTCCAACGTTGTTTAGATTTCCTTATTCTTACGTTGGTAGGACGTCGAGGCACTACCTTTTTGCAACTGTATTGAACCATAACCTTAAATCTTAAATTTTCACTTCATTGTTCTGTTCAGTCAGACAGTTCAGTGCTGTTTTTGTTTTTATAAAAAAAACTTATTTAAAATGGGACATAAGAAAGGTACATATAAAACTAAATTTAAATATACATCGGCATATATTACCGATAGTTTATCCACTCCCTCGTTTATTTAGATTATAGAGGGCGGCACAAGCTAGACTCTAGGATGACTAAATTAGGCAATCTTGCGACTAGTATACTACCTGTTAAGGCTGAACTGCGACTTTATTAGTCCAGTATGCGACTACTCGAACTACTCCATCTTAATCTCCCAAAACAACAAAGTGAAAGCCGCCATGTTGTTAAATAAGAAAATGTTTCGTTCCTAAAATATCAATTCTTGCTTTTTGAATACATTAACTTGAAATATTTGACCCTAAAAAACACGCGGAAACAATTTTTTCGACTGCGAATAAATTATTCTCATTTTACTAAAAAAAAAAAATTCAAGAAAATTTTTAAAACTTCTTTAATTTTAAGGCCCATTAGTATTTTTCAAAGTAGAAACAATACATTTATCAATAAAGTTGTTTGCGTTTAACTTTTTTGCCTTGGGTAACGAGTTACTGAGTCGGTTAAAGTGTTTCAATAATTATGATCTTCAAACATCCCCCACACTTAAATACTTTTGTTTTGTTTTCCTTCACTGCCATCTGACATATGTCTCTAACTAAATCATAAAAATAATATTTTTACTCTAATTATCCCAATTTAGGATAAAGGCGACTTAGACGCCATATTAGTTTTGTATTTCTGTGAATTAGGATTTTAAACAACGTTGCAGTTTGTACTAAATTAGGCTTCTAGCCAACGTCGGTATCCAACGTCGTTTCGACCCAAAAATTATTCTCCAAACTAGTGCAGACTAGGGTTGGCACGAGGTTGTGCCGACTTTGGGCCCCGACGTTTGGTCGCGTGACACAACGTTGTCCCGACGTCCAAATGTTGCTTGGGTACATCTACCAATATTGAAAGCCAACATGCAAATTTACCATCCACAAGCAGAGATCAGGACCAACTTGAGATATTTCCAACAGAAAGTAGCCAAAACGATCAGGAATAGGAAGATGCCTGGTTAAGGCATTCTCTAACATAAGAGAATGAGCTTTGCGCTTTAACATTACACATTCTGCACTTTAAGAGCTTTTTTCTATAGTCAATTCATTCATAACAGTTCTACCAAAGTACCAAAGGACCCTAGGACTCTTTTTCAAACTCCTACCACTTTCAATATAGATCAAATTGAACCAAAACAGTATTATTTCAATTTTATAAGGTTATGTTTTCTTTTCTGCACATTTTCTGTCAAATTGCTGTAATGTTAAACTTCGTTCACAGGGAGTCGCTACAGTCGACACCACGGGTTACAGAAAGGTTTTCTGGGTGACTAGAAGTAGCCATAAACACCTCGGCATTTATAATGGTGATTTGTATAACTTTTAGTCGTATAGAACACTAAAATTGGTGTTTTAAATAACCCAAACTCATTTACGCAACCTTAAGTAACCAAATTTATATAATGGTTGATGAGTATGCTATAGACCCTAAAGTAATATATAGCACTTTAAATATAATGGACGCCATTATTATTGATATCTTCATTTTTGGCTGCAATGAGTATTTCTAAAATAACGTTGAAAACTGGTACAAAACTATATTTTGGCCAGTTGCCAGTTATTTCTATGTATTAGAAAAGTCATACGTTCTATTATTTATATTAATAAATTTGACTTTCATTACAAAAATTTTACCATATTTTTTTTTGTTTATAAATAAATCTATTAAATAATTCTGCTTTTTGGGGCGCATGTGTTTTTTGGAGGTAAAATTGATTTTCACACAGTAAATTTAATATCGCATATGTATTTAGTACTCTGGCTAGGCACAATAGATTTTATTAAGCCAGTAATTTCTATAAAGTCATTTGCATAACGCAAACGCGGTTTGTAGGCTATGACAGGGATGGCATCATTTTGTCTCTTGTGTCTGGTCTGGATTATCTGCGTAGGACAACTTGGAGCAATAAGATCATATCTGCTTTTTATGTTAAAAAAAGAGGCAAATATTAAAGTAGTTAGTCAGAAAGAAACAAGTTTATTTTTAAAAAACGCGCATGCGCGAGATTTCTATAAAGGTAATCTCTGGGAACCTTCTCAACACCGCTATATAACTATTAAATACCCTTTTTCAGTTTTATAGCGGTAACTCGATAGGATATATAAAGGTGTTGAGAAAGTTTTCAGGACTTTGGTTGCACACCTTGAGTGTTAAGGATTACCACAGGAACAGTTATAAAAGGCACCGTTTAGGGCATATAAGTGTTATATAATGGTTACCAATAACTCACGACAACCATTCTAGATGCGTTTAGGTTGTATAATATGGTGTTGGGAAGTTTCCTAACACACTTATAAAACAAAAAATGCTTCTTGGGAGAAAAAATTAAAAGTGGTCTATGCTTTATACCAGACCATCATGTCCTATAGGCTTGTAGCAGGTGCATTCTCCGCCGGTGCTGCCACCGCCGGAGAATACCGCTAATATCGAATACATACAAATACACGGGTTCAAATGACAAGTAAACGAAAAAATGAGTATATAATTATTCTAAAAGTGTTAGAAAGTATATTTTGCGGAAATTCTAAACAAAAAAATAAAAAGGTAACTATTTTGATATCTTCGGAAGGTCTAACTTGCATTATAATTTATTATTCCAGTTAAAAACCGAATCTGTTATCACCTTTAAGCGTTCAAATTAAAGAACAAAACATTATTAAAAATTATTAAAAAAAAGTCTGGTCAGCATTCATGGAAAATAGTGAAATAAATACACAGTAGATCTTAACAATGCAAAAAATATAATGAAAGAAACTAACGGTATACAAAAGTAAATTATTATTATCATTTATTGTTTATAATACCATATCGAGTTAAAATCTCAATCTCGAAACTGTCTTGAAGCATCACTTATCACTAACACTACTTTTCTGTCTGTAGGCTAGATAACCAATCCAGCATCTTTGCACATACCGTAGAAAATCGATTCTTTATTTTGTAGCAAAATTTGCGGAGCCTCAAATTCTGCAATTTTGCCTTTATCTAGCACCAACACGCGGTTGGAATCTACGATAGTGTTCAGTCTGTGCGCTATAGTGATCACAGTACAATCGGCGAACTCTGTACGGATGGTTTTCTGTATAAGATCGTCGGTTTCTAAGTCAACAGCTGCTGTAGCTTCGTCCAGAATTAGTATTTTGGTTTTCCTCAAAAGTGCTCTAGCTAGACAAAGCAGTTGGCGTTGACCTGCGGATAAGTTTTCGCCGCCCTCGGAAACTTTATGGTACAATCCAGAAGGTAAACCTAAAACACAGATGAAAAGATGTAAGCTAAAAATTAATATATTATTGTTGATTGAAGAAATAAGAAGATGCGCAACCTTATGGGCGATTTCGTGGCACAAAACCTGTCCGAGAATTACCAAAGTAGCATTTGGACGTTATCTAACGTCGGGTATACGTCGCGTTCAATAAACCCGACATCGGGTACCAACGTCGCGTCGGTTCGACCGCTTGACGACCCTTATTTGCACCTAAATGGGGAATACAGATTCGGGTCGCCTCGACGTCGGTATCTGACCTAATAGGGAATGTAGTTCTACCAATTACCAACGTCATATTACGTTGGATTTTAGTTACTTAAAATTCGTCGCTAAGCACTTACGTTACGTTTGGTTTCATATTCGCTACCAAGAATACATAAAAACCTAACCAAACTACCTAATTACAAATGGATTCATAATCACTCCTCGAATATAACTATAAGTGCCTATCTAATTTCATATTATAATAATTCTGAATCATTAGTCCAGACATCAGTTTTGTCAACGGAAGTCACTTTTTTTATATATCTGATTAAAATACTCCGGAAAACAACGAGCGCCTTCAAAATTAGGTAGATTTATGAAATAAAAATATCAATAAAAAAATAACTCGCAAAATATTTTTTTTTAATTTTCTAGCTGGTTTAATCATAAAACTGTACTGTGGTTCCCCCCAAACTCAACCTTATCAATATTATTCTACTAGAAATAAATCGAAATGTGAATATAAATTTTAAAAACAAAAAACGATTTTAAATGGCTGACAATCGGATACTTGTTAAGAATGGCGGATTTCTGTGTCCGACTTAATATGAACTACCAATATACCAATTCCAACCGGGTCTCCAACATTAGTCTCACACGACCGAAGTCATCAAACCGGACGACCGGCAATCGTATTATGACGTATATAATTCCAACGTACGCCACGTAACCTCACTTTGCGTATCAGTGATTTGTGGATTTGTGCAACTATATTTTAGTTTTGTTTTCTCCTTAAAAAAAATGGGCAGCCACTTTTTAAGCCTAACCTCACATGTGGGAGGAGGATGGGGTCTGCTGGTTTCCTAAGCTAAAAATGAAATTAAGAAGCACCAGTGTAATGCAACCTCTTCCGGATAAAAAGCATTTATAAAAAATGTCTGATTAAAAAGTACCTAAATAAAGCAAAAAGTGTAATGCAACCTCTTCCGGATAAAAAGCATTTATGGGTGGAGGCAAGACATCACTACTACTATTATTATTTTGCAAAAGCCTCGACCTCTTTCTGTAAAATGTAGATGAATGTCTAAATGCCTTTTTAGTGTTTTTTAGGCATAATAAAAAAATTAAGTTTGTTTACAAAAACTTTTTATTAGGTTATGTTCATGATGTACATTAGGTCGCAAATGCTACTTAATGGGTAGTATTTACGGACGTAAATAGAGATACGTAAATTAGGTTATAAATATGAACATCAAATACACCAAATATAATTGGACGTTACTTTAGGGATTATCAGTGAGACGTATCCTATTCGGGCAACGGGTAGACGTCGGGCTAGTTCAAGTATATGTACGTCGTGCAAGCCAACGTGGGAACGAGGTTGGGAAATTAATAAAAATGGTACGTTGTTATTTTGTACGCCGACAGATCGTTGGATTTACCGACTCGGATCCAACGACGTCGCTTTTAATAGGAAAGCGACGTCACCGGTCATATCACCAGCATCCGACCTAAATTTGCACAAAGTCTGATGGCGCTTCAGATCAGATTTAGTTCGAAGTCAGATAGATGCTACTTGGGTAGCTGGCGTTACCGTCATGCGTCAGCCTGTCCGAGATTTAGTTTAGCTCTGCGCCGCCGCGCGCTGATAGTCGTCTACAGTGCAGCGGATAAAGAATACTCTACCGTAGTTCTGCTTTCAGTCGACAGAGTGAATGGTTGCCGGAGACAGTGTTGCCAGAACTACTGATACTGATTAATCCGTAGATTTGCGTATTTTCGGTACAGTACGTTAATAATACGGACTTTCTATCATTAAACAATTATAATATTATATGATTAAATAAATAACGGCGTCAGAGTTGGCTTGGAAATGAATAAATGAAGAAATATTATGGTAAATGTCAATAGTCGTCATTTACAAGCCAACTAAACGACTTTTTTCGATGATACAAAATATCCAGGACCTATAAAAGAATTTTTATTTTAGTTGTTTTCCCATGTTTAACACGAATAAATTTTCAATACATAAACGCGGGTCTTTTAACCAAAGATATTTTCGTCAAACGTAATACAGATATTACGTATTTTAATATGGCAACACTGTCGCTTTCAGTTCCACGCCGTTTTCGGTATGCCCACGCTAGCCGAAATAAAGAAAATGAGTGTTAATGCGTTGGCTGCAGAACGAGTAGAGGCTCCACCGTACATCACTTGGGACGTAAGGGGAAATCAAGTCAGCCTTTTCACGAATTCGCCCATTAGGTTGCGTATCTTCCCAATTCTTTCAATCAACGATCTTATACAAAGATCTCCTTACCATTAATAAAATCTTTCAGATGCGCCAACTCAAGAGCCTTCCAAACTTCTGCATCGCTGTACATATCGAACGGATCCAAATTCAATCTTAACGATCCAGAAAATAGGATAGAGTCTTGAGGGATAATTGTTAACTTCGATCTCAAATCGTGAAGCCCTATTTCAGATATATTAATGCCGTCTATGATAATTTTTCCCTCCGCAGCTTCAATAATTCTAAAAAAAATGTTTCCATTTGAATACTTAAAGTTAAGTATACAGGGTGTTTCAAAAAACATCTGCCATATATCTGGTGGAGAGATTCCCCTCGTAAAATTAACATTTATTTTTCATATTAACATAGGTCCGATTCTCCTTTGTTTTGTAGCTACAGGAGGTTAAAGACTTTATCTTTTTTCGATTTATAATTTTCTTCCAAGCGTAAAAGCGATTCTAATGAAATTTGGAGGGTGAAAGTTGCTATTGAGGGGTAAAAGTTACTATGATCACTGGGATTTTTCTCTAAAAAATATATATGCCACAATAATTTACATTAAGTAAATAATTTAAATTTTAAAATTGTGATTAATAAAATTGCGATTATCTCATCTAGTAGATAGAAATGGACAAAATACCAAGATACACATTTTAATCGGAATTAAATTCCCTACATAATTGCTACTAAGAGGAAAAAAAGTCCGTGGCGCACATATTTTTTTTAGAAAAATTTTCCAGAAATAACCCATATGCACGTCCCTGGTGAATCGATCGACACATTTTTAGCATTAAATCATGTAGCACTAATAGTTTTACCTTCCACTTTTCCCCTCCAAATTTCATTCGAATCATTAAAAGAACTTCAAAGAAAATTATAATAAATCGAAAAAAAATGAAGACTTCGAGGAGAATCGAACCCATATTGATATGAAAAATAAATCTTATTTTTACGTGAGAAATCACCCCACGAGAGATGGTACATGTTTTTTGAAACACCCTGTATACAACTTTCCTCTGAAATGTCTGTAAAAATACCACGTTCACCCGGCGGTTCAGATATTAAGTATCCGATGTTTTATAATTCCACTACGCCAGATGCAAATCCGTTTAATCAATTAGATCGAATATACCGATGAGCAGTTAAAAAAAGCGATCAGGCGACATGGTAGAATAAATCTGATGAAAGACGAAAACTCGGGGGGAATTGGTACGTTACGCATATTCAGTATAGGTATAGGGATTGAGAGTTTTATTTACAACGCAAAAAATAGGTTTAGGAGTTTTAACGCCAGATAAAGATTTCTCTGAACTTTTTTTGTATTAATTTTAAGTCTACGACGAATAATTTTTTAAATAAATAATCAATAAGAAAATAATTCCTCCTCAAGAAAAAAAAACTTATATAGAGGACATACCGGACACAAATTTGTATTATGCAAACGTTGTCGGAATAAAAGGTTATGACGAACATTAAACATATATCTAGGCCATTTATCCAGTCGATTGCTGATGGAGAGGCTGAATGTAGCTCCTGGAGACTTCCATGGAATGCTCTAATTGAGCATTCGTTTGAGAATGCGGTCCATGGTTTGCCTTGGATTTGCCAATATTCCCAGATTTTTTATAAACTCCGAGAATACCGGGTGCGTCTCAAAAGTGGCTCACCCCTATAACTTTTTTATTTTTTCAGATAAAAAATCGAGATTTGGTATATTAATATATGACATAAATTAGGATTGATTGACGTATTTAATTGTTTTCTCTCACTTCCTGTTTCACCAAAAATGACTACAACTTTTGATTTTTAAATGGTACCATCGGTGTTTAGTTGCTTTATTCGATAGAAAATGACAGTCCGAATAGAATGGCATATCATATGTCAACTTTTGACATTTTCCAATATGGTTTATTTTAAATTGCAACATGAGATTCATAACGAAAATTTGACTCGAAACACCAAGTATGTGGTACCAAATTATTCGTAAAAAGATGCTTTTTCGAAATATACTAATGAACCACCCTCGTACTTAGTACGATTTTAAAGATAGAATCGATAGAGAGAAGATAGAGATTATTGAGATTATTGCGCTCTGTCCACTCGCTTACCATTTCCCATCATTATTTTTACTGGCGTATCCCCAGGATGTGTTATGGCTATTAAAATTACCTACGTATACACAGAAAAGACGCTCTCTTAAAGCTGTGTCTTAATCTGTCAGATTTAGTCATCTGCTGATGATGCTAATATGGCTAGCGAAACGTGCATCCAGTATAAAAATAAAATATTTTAGTGTTAAGCTTGATTTTCATGCATCCGTTGTCCGGCGATACGTTGATACGATATTAATCTTATTGGTAGAATTTAAAGACTTTGATTGGTTAGAAAATAACGCAGTTTTTAAATTTATTGCATTTTCATGCCTCCGTTTATCCATAACGATTTTGCTATTTTATTTATATATTTATTAAGGTTAGATTAAATTTGTCAAAAAAGTGTCAAAACGTCCGTTATCGTATGAACGGGTCCGTTGACGGGTTGAACTAAAATATTTACGGATGAAAGTGGCGCGAAAACGCTATGACCAATCAGAGCACCGTCGGACCATCGTATCAACGTATAACGGATGCATGAAAATCAAACTTTACTCTTCAATACATATAACATAAATATGTGGCTAATCTATAATGAGGGAAGTTTTGGAAGATTAGGTGGTTAATTTAAAGTACGCAGATTATACAGTTACACACGCATCCTCCGCGGATGAATTAAAATCCATTATGCACAAGTTGAAGGTGGTCAGCGAGAAATATGGATTAAAATGAAATAAAATTTTCGAAGTTGAAAATCAATTCATATACCTCCGCTCTTTCAACTGAAACAAAAGATCATATATAATGCAGAAATTAAAAGAGACCAAAATTAATAAAATATGAAAAAATTCAGCCGTTTCGCATAGCAACAAACCTTAATATACAGGGTTGTTCACCACATACGACACGGAGTATTGTAGCTAAACGATGAGATTTTTACAAATTGTAAGTTTTGGGTTCGATGAAGGACTATTAGAGGTACAATTTAAAAATAATTTTACAAGATACAGAGTGTCCCAAATAAGTAAAAAATATCAAAGTTGTATTTTTTTAAATGGAACAGCCCGTATATTATTACATTTTTAGTTTCTACGATTAAAATAAAAAGGTAAATTTGATTAAGATTTATTATACGTAAACCTTACCGTTTTTGAAATATTTTCAATTTTGTGAAATTGCAGTAAAAATTTTAAGGCTTCATTTCTCCAAGGGTATCAAAGTTTTTAATACTAAATATTTACTGAAGTTTATTTACTGATCAGTTATTGTGAACCTTATACAGAGTGTCTAAAAATTTATTTTAAGTAATTATTAGCTTCAAACGGCAATAACTTGTTTAATTTAAATGGAACACCCTGTATATTTTACGAGAATCAGATGCACAATTTAATTGTCTATCAATTTATATTATACCATTTTTTACCTATCTTTTTAAGTTTCCGTAGAAAATGCATTTTCTTGTAATTTAGAACTTATTTATCAATATACCCATGGACTATTGACATTTTAGATTATTTTTAAAGATGTACCAAATTTTTAAAGAGTACAGATACTAATATTGTCGATATAATTCGTTTATTTCATTAAAAAAATAAAAAAAAAACTGTTTAAATATTTGTTAAAGAGGACCAATTAATATGATTCCAGTATTCAAGCTACATTAACTGACTGTTTGCGTTGATTAATAATAATTGCTCCAAATACTAAAAAACTGAATTTTGTATGGGCATTAGACAGTGTGATAAAAAGTAACACCTTAAAAATGATATTTCATTTTTTAATAAATGCTAATTTATAACAACAAAGACTTCAATTTGATAACTTATTATTATATTGATTTCTGACTCAAAAATCCACATTTATTTATAATAATTTATTAACGAACACAATTAAGTATGTCATTAATTAGTATATGGGCAGAAATAATGGTGTTATATTTAATTAATGGTATACTCTTTTATAAAGATTTAAATAGTTTTCTTTTTGCATACAAATGGGCTAGTAATATTATCGTTTTGCTAAAAACGATAATATTACTAGTCTGTACATTTTGTACATTTGTTGCTTTAAAAACAATCTAAAATGTCAATATTCCATGGATATATTGATAAATGAGGTCTAAATTATGAGAAAATGCATTTTCTACGAAAACTTGAAGGGATATGTAAAAAATGGTATAATACAATTTGATAGACAATTTAATTGTGCAGCTGATTCTCCTAAAATATATAGGGCATTCCATTTAAATTAAAGAAGTTATTGCCGTTTGAAGCTAATAATTATTTAAAATAAATTTTTAGACACTCTGTATAAGGTAGTATTATTTTTATTATTGCAACACAATAACTGATCAATAAATAAACTTCATTAAATATTTAGTATTAAAAACATTGATACCCTTGGAGAAATGAAGCTTTAAAATTTTTACTGCAATTTCACAAAATTGAAAATATTTCAAAAACGGTAAGGTTTAAGTATAATAAACCTTAATCAAATTTACCTTTATTTTAATCGTGGAAATTAAAAATGTAATAATATATATGGTGTTCCATTTAAAAAAATACAACTTTGATATTTTTTATTTATTTGGGACACTCTGTATCTTGTAAAAATATTTTTAAATTGTAGCTCTAATAGTCCTTCAACGGACCCCAAACTTACAATTTGTAAAAATCTCATCGTTTAGCTACAATACTCCGTGTCGTATGTGGTGAACAACCCTGTAGAATCAACACTGAATATCTATAAACCAATCTTATTTAAGATACCTTGGCCATATATCCAGAAAAAAAACAATGTACTACGAAAACTAATTGTGGAAGGAAAAGTAAACGGGAAACGTCCTAGAGTGACATCTCCGAACCATTGGATGGACCAAATTAATAGAGCCATAGGTCATAGTCTGCACGAGGCCAGTATTACTTCGCAAGACAAAATAACATGGTGAGACACAGCAAATGCAATTGCTTCATATTTCATGTCGCCCTGGTTAATCCCATGGCTCGTACTTTCCAAGCCAACTTGACGACGATTTTCTTTTCGATTATTTGGTACCTAATACACCGCTTTCAGGGACGTCTTTTCCAAAATCTTCATTAATTACTTACCTGAATAATGATAACGTTAAGCTACTTTTGCCAGCTCCGGTCCTTCCAACAATTCCAATTTTTTCGCCGCCTTGTACATTGAAACTTATTCCTTTCAACACTAGATCGAGACCAGCTCGATACCTGACGCAATAGTCTTTGAACTGCACGTTTCCAGTGTCTGGCCACAACTGGTTCGGTTTCCTCTCTGATATTTCCCAAGGTTTTTCCTGTGTCTTCTCGGTGTATTCCTTGATACGTTCGACGCTCACAATATTTGATTCAACCTCGGCCACTGTTCGAATCAACATATTCAAGTTATTAGTTATCTAAAAAAAATGAATTAGGATTAGCATTTGAGTTCTTTCCCATACAGCACGTCCAAATGAAATTACGTTTTTACAAGGGAGACACATGAGAAACCAAATATGTTAAAGTGAACCTAAGTGTTCATCTAGTTCTAGCATATACATATGAGATACACGCAGGTTTCTATTGATAGAATTGTGTGATACAGTGTTTACTAGTTGTATACCGTATGCACTCAAGATTCTTAAGAGTTTTTTGTAATGTAACAAATAATTATTAAAATGATGAAATCTGACGTCGGTATATGAGACATACAATGTATATGTCATATGTATTTGTGATACTTCGTATCATAGTTGTGCCTATAGTACACACCTTGTAAAAATGTGACGTATACACATAATATAAATTTCTATATAGACACTTTGTAATTGTGTACTGTTATATCTACATTCTAGCATGAAATGAAGGTGTGCGCACGCGCGGACAGCCTCAGCGGAGATACACCGACCAAGTGTATCTTATGTGTTCTCTCTCATTTCTCCTTTCTAGGAGTGGTATGTGTTAGCCGCCATTATTGTTTTATCATTCGGAAGCTCTATATAAATGTTCTGTTTGTGTGTAGTTTAAAAGAGATTTTAAGGTAAGCACAAGTTTTTAATTACCTTGTTACACCTTTCTAAGAGTATTATTAATATTATAGCAGCGACTCTTCCCTTACTCGATACCCAATTTACCAAATTTTGACTCCAATGAATGAAAACTCCAAATATTCTCGTATAATGATAAAGAGGTTAGCTGAGCTCTGCAATATAATTTTTTTTTAATTTGGAAATAATAAAAATCTAAATGGACCAGAGAAAGAAAGATTTAAACACATCAAAGAACTTCTTACACTGATATTCGATAAGTTATTGATGGATCAATATACAGGTATGTTTAAAATTCAATAATCAGTTTCATATAAAATTTAAGGGTGAGATTGTCAATCTGAGATTGTTAATCTCGATGAATGAGTATGCTAACAAACCAACTGCTTGGAGGGAAAAGAAGAGAAAAAAATGACTAAACGAGGTCCACCAAATCGTGGCGATATACCAGTGTTTACCATTTTAGTATGTTGTTATACTAGGTACTTATATTTTTAATACATTTTGATACAAATTCTGTTCTTTTATAGTGTTTTCTTACTTCTGGTTTCTGCAGTGTAAATAATTATTATTATCGTGTTATTTGCGCTATTGCGTTCCATGATATAAAGAAATATAAGAATTTTATTTTTAACCACTTAATCCATTTTATGGAAAAAAATGGAACAATTTTAAGGCTACTTCTCTTGAACTTACGATCGAGATACTTTTGGAAAATACAAAGTTTTGCCTTCCTAATTTTCGTTCTAAAAAGATATGATTGGTATTATTGAATAAATATTTCTTAAAAAGAACGAAAAGTTAGGCATCAAAACTTGTATTATTTCCTAAATTCGTTCATAAGAAGTAGTTTTATCTAGCACAAGATGTATATACGAAGCAAAATACATACGTATACACGCAGTAGTGTAAACAGAGTTTAAACGTAATACACAAGCACTGTGTATCCTATGACACACTGTGTATCCCTTACTTTGTGTATACGTAAATGCTATACTGTGGCTACATTGTGTGAGGCGGACGTTTAACCTTTGTGCATACGTGTTGAACTACAATGTGTAAACGTATCATATTTACATCGGGAGAATTGTGCCACCCTGTGCCTACATCTAATAATGTAAACACATCGTAAATGTGATTTGATGTGCTGTATGGGTTATATTGAGTAAAAATGATTTTTAAAAAGTGTAGTTTAAAATTCGAGAAGAAATATTTTTTCGGTCGATTTGTGTCTGGAAACGTTCTATTCTTTTCTAATCTTTCTATAATTAGTGTTAATTTTCATTTCCTAGCAGCCTTTTTTGACGTTTTTTTTTGTTTGATCATTCGGTACAACTTACCTGTAGTGCATAACTGACAGACAAACCGACCATGGCAGGATTGATATCCTTGCTTAAAATGGAAAATATTGCTGACGTTAAAATAATAATATTTCCAATCGTTTCCAAGCGTATCCCCAACCATCTATACCCATAGACGGTAAGAAATAGACATCTTTGACTGTTATCAACACGATGATCTGATTCCTCTATGAATCTATCTTCACTGCGGTACGCTCTGATAACGGTAGTGCCAGAGAGAGTCTCTCCAAAATGAGAATATACTGGAGACCTGGTTACCGATTCTAATCGTTTAATTTGTCTAGATGTAGCAACAAAATACCTTTCTATAAAGACATATATAACTCCTATAGGAACTAGTACTGCTGTGAATATTGGAGTTGTGTAACAAATTATAGCGATTGATCCTAATACCTAAAAAAACATTAAATTTATTATTAAAGTATATAATAGGTGAGCCCAAGATGCTAAATGGAGATTTACTCAAGTGTCGAGGGGACCTAATAAATGGATTGTGAAAAATCCATGCTAGAAATAAAAAAAATTGTGTGCACACTATGTGCGCATATTTGAAGTGAAACTTCTTAATAACAGCTATTAAATTGAAGGATTTGAAGGACATGTTTGAAAACGTGTCGTTTGAAATGTTGAAAAAGTAATCAATCAAAAATGAATAATAATTTGATTCACTTTCACAAAATTCGTATTAAAATGACCGTCTGTCCATTTGTCGGTCTGAGGACTTCATTCGGGCCCGTCTATTCACGTGCCGAGTTTGGTTCCAATCTTTGAATAAGAAGACTAAGGAAGGAGCATAACGATATCCATGTATTCATGCATGGTGGGCGGAAAAAGGCATGAAAAAGGACTCTAGGATGGGGATCCTTGACAGTTCTGTTTGACGATTCATTTGACACATTTGAATTTGATTTGAAATTTTGTAGATTTGTCAGTCTTTACGGAGCTTATTTTATATTATTTATTATTTATTCTACAACTGAGAGTTGTATAAAGGTAGTAAATCTAGATGGAAATTGTGGCAGAACTTAAATTAACAGTGACACTATCGCGATTTATCGAAAAAGACTCTAAAATAGTTGGTTGTGTAGCGTGCGGTAGATCTCGGCAAAAATCGAGTGAAATAATGGAACAACTTTTCGCTAGTAAGTGACTATATAATATACATACGTGTATTAAACCGATCATTAATGAAATTCACTTAAATTAACTAATTATATATTTTTTCTTGCATTTTTGCTTTTATTTACTACTTGTCAAAGATTAGATTTCAAAGAATTTAAATACGTCAATTTGATTTACATGCCTCAATAGCGTATCGGATGTTTGTGTTAATAAATAATTATTATAACTTATCTATTTTTATTAGAATTATATATTTTTGTAACAATTTAAAAAACTACCAACATTTATTTACAACGTAAAATAAAGCAACATATTATTGAGTCTACCCCACGTCTACCCTACATCATAGTTTTACATTTTTTAGATAAAATTAGAACGGCACTGATAAACCGGAATTTAAGTCGACCATATTTGAGGCCCATCGCGGTGGACCTAAGATTTTTGATATTCAAAGGTTCCAATAAAACCACAATTAAGAAAAATCCTGAAGAATTCGTAGAGGCATCGGTTCTAAACGTAGCTCGTCCCCAGTTATGTAGGAATCGACCTACAATTTTCTTAAATATCAAACCTTATTCCCACCCTGATGAAGATTTAAACGAAACGTCGTATCCAACTTTACAAGGTGGGACCATGTGCACCGTCGCTCACATAACTTACCCACCAAATTTGATCGCAATCAGACATTAACTTTTGACGTTTCTAGCATCAAAACCACAGACAAACAAATAAAAAGAGACTGGCAAATTAAATGGCAAAGAGAGGGACAACGTTCCCGTAGCGCAACTCAGAACGCAAAATTTCGTTCTATTTATGTTGATCTGCGCATTGCGTCTATTGGGCCCACTATCTCATTCTAATATAACAAGAGAGAAAGAAGCAGCCATATAAAACGTAATTTCTAAATAGAAATTAGAACGATCGCCTTTCGTTTTCGTCATCATGATAACCAAGATGACAACATCATGACCTTAGACAAGGAAAGAGAGATCATGACAATTCGTCATGTTTGTTAATTTTTCTTTTGGTGATTTACCTTTTTTCTAAACTCTCCATTTTATTGACTTATGAATATGGATAGGGAACAAATTTCTTTGTTCCATATAGGTATATTTTGTTACTTATAATTTTAGGTTATACTATTTGTTATTTTATTTGCTGCAGGAGCCAGTATCATCTATTTTCTATATGTATTGGTGCCCCCTTTCTCTGATATATATGTTAAAGACACCCGGTAAAATAAAAAAAAGTAGTTATATTTATTATCTTATTAAGAAAAAAGTAGAAGTAGTAGTGTCAAAAATATTTCGAACTTCTCTTAACATAACAAATTAATACAATTAATTTTTTTCATTTTTTGGGTAGGTAGTTTATAGCTGGTTTATAGTAACCAGAAACTTTATTAATATACCTATTTTACTTTTGTTTTAGGACTTGAAAATGGTTCAGGATCATGATTCTCGTAAAGTCTTCTTTGCTGGGATATTCACTTTGTTATTGCAATTAGGCAGTTTTTTCGAAAATGAGATTTTTAATGTCCTTTAAAAAAATTGGCCGATCGTTTCCTGCAACAGTCAGTTCCTCTGCATTTAAAATTGGTAGGTGGGTGGTATAAACACTGTTATTTTTTGTTATTATATTATAAAAATTTTATTTATTTTTATGTATAAATAAATATGTTTATAAAATAGTACAATTTTTGCTTTTTTTATAATTTTCCTTATAACAGTAGTATTCTTTCGTTCTGAAAGAAACTGCAAATTTTCACTTAAACTGATTTATTCCCTACACCATGATTTTTGTTCCCTTTACGTGGTATAGGGAGTAAATCAGTTTAAGTGAAAATTTTCAGTTTCAGAGTGAAAGAATACTACTAATAATGGCTAATTTAAATTTTCCGCCAGCCAGAATGGGCGATAATGTCTTACGATGCGTTGTATACCTATCTCTTTCTTTTTCATATAAAGCACACATAATAAAGAAAGATAGCAATAAAGACGTACGTCCTGCCATGGTCCTGCTAATTGGTTTCAAAATTGTTATTCTGAGTTGCGCTATGGGAACGCTGTTCCACTCTTTACCGTTTATTACCGATATCTGTCATCGTTTCGGAGTTACGGGGTGTTTTGAGAGAGACATGAGATTTGGTTACCACCTTGGAAAGCAGAACGGTTCTGGTCCAGTTAGTGGAGTGTTCGCTCCTTTCCTAGCTAGATTATTTGCTTTTTCATTGCCTTCTATCCCTTGGTGAGCAGGCACCCAGTGCAGGAGGACTTTGTTTTCTTTGCCTAATTTATTCAGCTTCTCTATGCATTCTTTGACCAATTTCGAATTGATTGATACTGAGTTGATCGCCTTTAACGCTGCTTGACTATCAGACAAGATGGCTATTTCTTGTTTCCGATAGTTCCTATCTAAGATAAGTTGTACGCTTCTCTCGATAGCGTAGATTTCTGCCTGTAGGATACTAGGGTAAGTGCCCATTGGTTCGGAGTAATTAGCTCTCGGCCCAAACACTCCGATCCCTGTTCCCGTATTGGTTTTGGAAGCATCAGTATACCAAGTTATGGTATGGTCTTTTAACTGCTGGGCAAGCGTTTCGCTCTTCCAATCCTTCTTATTGCTCAATACTACATTGACATGTTTGTCAAAGTTGTACGTTCTTGGCATATCGTCCACTGGGAGTTGCAGGAGTGGTATTTCCTTTTTGAGGGTGTTCCAAGACCCTGATCTGACAATTCTCCCAGTACTAATTACGTTAGTGACCATTCTAATCATTGTCGCATTGGCATATCTACCAATGACAATGTGCAGTGGTGTTAGATCTAGAATGACCTCCATTGCTGCTGTTGGACAGGTTCTCATGGCTCCTGTGATGCAAACACATGCTAGTCTCTGGACTTTGCATAGGTTTAGCCTTGCCGTCCGTTGCTCTAGTTTTGTGTACCAGGCAACTGCTCCATAAGTAATCATGGGTCTTACTATCATGGTATACATCCAGCGCAAAATGTTAGGGGAGCAGCCCCATCTATTTCCGGCCAGTCTTCTGCATATCATGAGAGCCTTTATGGCTTTGCTGGTAGTGTTCTTAATATGCCTGTTCCACAGGAGTTTACTGTCCAGGGTTATTCCCAGGTATTTAACTTCCTGTGTTGGCAGTATTTCCTTTCCATCTAGTTGGATTCTTTTCAAGTTTTTCAGACTTCGCCTTCTAGTGAATGGCACTATCGCGGTTTTGTCTGAGTTGATACTCAGCCCGACAGTCCTACACCATCTCTCAGTGATACGGAGTCCTCTTTGGATAATATCACACAAGGTGCCTTCATGTTTCCCCCGAGCGATCATGACTATGTCATCTGTATACCCAATGCAGTGTATTCCCGCAAGAGTTAATTCATCTAGCAGTTCATCCACCACCAAGCTCCACAGCAAAGGGAAGGTTACTCCACCTTGTGGAGTTCCTTGCGTTGTTTTAACAGCTACAGTTTTGGTGCCCATCTGAGCCTCTGCTGTTCGTGTTGATAGCATTTCCCAAAACCAGCGAATAATAGTTCTGTTCACCCCTCTTGTTTCTAGAGATCGCCTGACCACCTTATGTGGTATATTGTCAAACGCCCCCGCAATATCCAAGAAGGCACAAATTGCTGTTTCTTTGCTATCCAGACTTGTCTGTATTAGCTCCGTTAATTGGAACAGAGCAGTTTCTGTGGATCTGCCCGTTCTATATGCACGCTGACTATCATGTAGTGGTTTAACCTTTAGATGATTTTCTCCAATATGGTTGTCAACTACTTTCTCCAGCGTTTTTTTGTTTAGATTATACGGTCAATTAAAAAAAAAAAAACTTTATTCTTCCGCAAAGGTAAAATTCTATCGGCACTAAGCTCGGCGGCATCGATGACCAACGGCTGGGATATTGGCTATTCAATTATTCTCGAAATTGGCTGCAAAAAGTTGCTGATAACTGCAGCGTTCGGAGGCGGTGCGTCGTCTTGCTGAAAAAATATGTTTTCGAGTTCCATTAGAGACAGATCATCAATATGGTCATCAGCTTACTAGTTAAAAGTGGCGAGCTTTTAAAAATTCTGTATTTCTAAGAGAAGTATAAGAAAATATGAAGTGTGCTATATATTTGCAAGGTAATTTTAATTATAGTTAATTTATATTAATTATACTTAATTTTAATTAAGTTCTTTTCATTTAATTAAAAATATACATGGTGCCCCGAATAAAAAATAAAATTTTCTGTTAATAACTCTTAAATTATTAATTTTGAAAAAATTATACTTAAACCATTAAATTCTACGTAAAAAGGTGATTTGGAAATGTTTTCATAAAAATACAAAATTTTCCATAGCAAAAAAGTTACAGTGATTTGTTAAAAATGCACATTTTTGAAAAACTCATAAACGGTAACAGATATCGATGTGCGGTTTTCACCATCATGTTTTTGATAAAAATTGAGCTCCAGACACCGATATTAGTTTTCACCTATCTCCTATAGAAAAGGGTGTTTCCTTTTAAAAGCGTCGAATTTGACCCATCCTGTACAACACTGTATAAAAGTTTAATGTATCGTGGGGGTATATAACAGGGTGCAAGGTTTCTCCCCGCTTGAGTCTCTCCAATATCAGCAGGAATAATAGCTGGTTCCTCGGAGGTGGACTGTTTTTAGTGGGTATCAATCCGTTTACTCTGTCTAGGGGATATTTCTATGATCGTCTTGTGATGGTGTCGAGATGGTGATGGGAATGATCACTATTCGTCTATAAAAGATTTTAAACCACCCCCTTACAAAAAAAATCCCCGTTTGAGTAAATATAAAATCTCTGCTTGGGCTCCCCCATTATTAGCATAATTATTAACTATACATGGCAATATGGCAAACGCCTCCTTACTTAAAAAAAACATAAAATCGAATACCTAGAATAACTTTGACAAATTCATGTACCTATATTATACAGAAAAGTCCACAGACTTCGAAACATAGGAAAATCAAGTCCATTTAGCGTGTGTCCAAATTTTGACAAGTTTTCAAAAATGACAGTTTTGTTTAGAATGACATTTAATTTCACCTGACCTCTCGGTGAATGATTTCTTTTTATGGGGGTACATAAAATCTAAAATTTAATGCCATGAAGAAATTCAAAATTTGGAGCAGTTAAGGCAGAAAATATTTAATGCCTTTGACACTGTCACCCCTGATCTGTTATCCAATGTGAGGAGAGAGGATTTTATGATCATTTGGGTTATTGTTTAATGCAAGAGGGAGGCATTTTTGAACAATTTTTGTAATTTTTTAAATTTTATTATCCTGTTTTTTACCGGTTTACCCATTACCTACCTTGACGAACATGGGAAAACAAAGGTCCTTTTCAGGACCACAAATATTTTGATTGAGAAATTTGTTACTTTTATTTTTTTTGGATTAAAAAAAACAAAAGTTGTTAATATAATACCAATTTATAAGTGTATTAGTAGTTTTAATACACACTATGATATAAAATGTATTATTATTATAATATACATTATTAATACTATTATTCATTCGAAATGGCATTAAGGCCCAATTGCACCAATGATTTAAATTGTTATTAAAGATAAATAGAGCTTAGAATGAGCTGTATTTATATTTACTTTAATGTTCACCTTAAATGAGGGAATTTGACTGATACAATTTTTGAATTTGAATTGTTTTTAATGATACTAACAATTTTAGTTCAATTTTTAATAAAATTTATTTAATATTAATAGAAATCCAAGAGATTTGAAACCTCTTTTAGCGATTTATAACATTCTCAAATGAATTACAGGTGCCCTTATTTTCTATGAAAACCACACAGCTTTTTTCATAGCCGCTGCAGTTGCTATAAAAAACATAAATAAATGAATAGGGACATTCTTTATCCTCTTAGTTTCATAGTAATTACGTTTTTAAAGAAAAAGTCACAGTTATAACTCGACTTAAGCTAAGAAGACCTTAAATATGCAATGCGGTGCAATTGGCCATACATTAATGTCAAAACTAAATTTTAAGGTGTGAAAATTGCGTCACACGCTAAATGGACTTGATTTTTCCTATGTCTCGAAGTGTGTGGACCTTTTGTATAATATAAAAAAATCATTGTATGTAAATCATATTATTTAAAGTAGGTGTACATATATGCTAAAATTATGACAGTAGGTACCACAAGAAAATAGTCTATAAGAAAATAGCTGCCGGTGGATACAATTCAGGTAACATGTAACATACTAGTGATATATGTATGTTTTATCGTTGTTATCACATAATTTGAGTTATATTTACCTTTACAGTGTGCCCGAAAAAATTATTGAAATTGCTTGGTAGTCTTTGATCTACGCCAACAACGTCGCTAGAAAATCTAGCTAATATTCTTCCACAGGGTGTTATGTCAAAGAACTGCATCGGCAAATGCATAACAGCATTCACCAATTTTCCATGTAGTTTGGTGGCAGCATTGGTGGTACCTTTGGCGAATACTGTATCTGCTACTAATATGCAAATTCCTAAAAATATATGTACCTATAAGCTTGGTGCATTTCAAATGATTTTAAATATTCCAACCGCAGCGCTCGACGGCAGATATTAGAAGTACTTCAAGTAGTAAAAATTAAGTGAAAAAGAACCCGAACTGGCCGTTGTGACTCGTTATTTTTTAACAATTTCAATTGTTTTCAGTCACTTTCTGTTTCACCGGAAATGACTACAACTTTGATTTTTAAATGGCACCCTCGGTATGTTTGTACTTTATTCGATAAAAAATGATACTCTGAATAGAATGACATATCACATGTCAACTTTTGACATTTTCGCTAAAAAACAAAACGAATTTTAAATTTCAATCTAAAGTGGCATGGCTGTGTTAAAAACACTAATTTTTAATCAAGGAGCCTTGGAAAAATAGATTTGATCGTCTAATGTTTTTAGTGTTTTGCCCTGGCCGGTTAAAATATGCCCAAATCGAATTTTTAATCATATCTCAATTTTTTTCAAATGGAACGAGGGTGGATCATTAGCATATTTGGAAAAAGCATTTTTTACGAATAATTTGGTACCACACACTTGGTATTTCGAGCCAAGTTGTCGTTATCAACCGCATGTTACAATTTCAAATAAACCATATGCGAAAATGTCAAAAGTTGACATATGACATATGAAATGTCATTCTATTCAGGGTGACATTTTCTTTTCAGAATTCAGAATTGTGTTTCTAGATAATAATTATAATTTTCTGAAGAAGACCTAAAAATGGTCGAAACATACGTAAAAAATAAAAACAACTTTTAATTATTATGTTTTAAATTACTGGCCTAAAACCAAGAATAAATCCCAAATAGATATATGATCTAGGGATATAAGGCAATTTTAACAGTTGCTATAGAAAAAAAAATTAATCTCTTCTCAATATTTTCATTTATACCTTGTATTATTCCGAGTGCCCCGTAAATTCCCAGATACATGTTTCTCAATCCCGTATTGACTTTTCCATCGACCATCACATCGGTGTCTTCAGCCCAGAATCCCAGCCAAGTATTGGAAGCAATTCCAAACCCTTGAAATCCACAGTAACACAATACGGTGAACGTAATCAATATTGGACTAACTGCCGATAGGTAATATTTGTACACGGCCATTTTGACGTTGCCTGTTTCCGCATTTTCGATTTCGATTAATTTGCCTTTCTCGGTTTGATTGAATTTGTGAAATGACAGCTTTGAAGTGTCGCTGTGCCGTTTTTTCGACGAACTTCTACGAAGCCTTAAGCTTTCTCGTGACATCGATAAACTACTAAGGCTATTTTGTATAGTGTCGGAACATTCGGAAAGATGAGACCTTTGCCTGGATATTTTTCGTTTTATTTCCATAGCGATAGGTGTTTCTTCAAGTTGTTCTTCGATTTCATCCAGTTCTAAAAAAAATAATTCATTTAAACTTAAAAGATATTTACGTTATAAGCACGGTAAATCACAATTTTTACAGTATGAGTGAGATGTTTAGGATTTTTCAAGGCTTTCGAAAAGAATACTGTAAAAGCTAATGGCGGCCGAATGACATAAATTACATCTACTGCTACTATAAGTATATTCCTGCAAAACACGCCCCGCCCTGTACATTGGCTACTTTCAGATTAGTCGAATATTTATTGGCGGGTGCATCATTTGGCATTGCCTAATTTTTTATGAGAAAGATCAACTGTTCACCAAGTTCGATAGTAAGCCGAGCTTGGAGAACAGTGCAGTCGTGCTCGGTAAAATATTTGCATGATTTTATTGATTTTTATTGTTTTTCTTCTTAATGTTTCAGTTACCTATTATTTTTCCCAACGTAAGTTCCGCTGTTAGCACAGAATATCTAGCTACGCAACAGAAGCCTCGTTACATGTATAAAATTGTAGGTATCAAAAGGAGATAGGCTTTTAAAGCCTGTCTCCAAATCAGATGCGGTAGTTTCGCTACTACATAATAGAGGGCGATAAATTTAAAAGAAAATAGTTTTCTACAAACGAAATTTAAAAGAATTTTGTGCTTGTGAATTTTGTACTTCCTGATAAAGTCTACCTTCAATTTGCTACATCATTTAAACATATTAAAATAGATCAGTGCTCTTTTTTCAAACGTTTTGTAATTGAATCCTGAATTTTGATTGTAATTCGGCGACAATATAATAAGTATTGTTCTACTATTATGATACCACTTTCTGACGTTCAATTGTGTTCATACTTTATATCGTATGATCGGGGAAAAACGGCGTTAGCGATGGCTATGAAATGAAGATCGCTGTCATTTTATATGGGAAATAGTATACGATAATATAGTACCATATTACGATACATGGCGTTCGATTGAGCTTAAACTTGGTATTCTACTTATCTTTAGTAACATATTGTAATATTATGGTACCATGGAACATATAAAGTGGTACCTTCTATAGTACTACATTATGATACCACTTCCTGACGTTCGATTGGGCTCGTATTTAATATATACTTGCGTATTTTTGATGATATTGCAATATTATGGTACCATGAAGCATATCAAGTGGTACCATAATATAGTACCATATTACGTACATTGCGTTCGATTGGGCTTAAACTTGGTATACTACTATATCTTCGGTGACATTGTAATATGATAGAACGATGATGCATATAAAGTGGTACCTTCTATCGTACCATATTATGATACCACTTCCTGACGTTCGATTGAGCTCATATTTGACATATAATTTCGTATTTTTGATGACATTGTAATATTATGATACCATGAACCATATCAAGTGGTACTATAATATAGTACCACTTGATATAATAATATTATATATAAATATATAACTTAATTAGTGTATATTAAAAATGTATTTTTTGAGTATATGTTTTGTAATAATATACTTAAAACTATTTTAAAAGCCAAACGAATAATTAACATAAGTGTGTGACAAGAAAAGAAGAATAGAAAGAAACTATTATACACCAGAAAAAGAATGGGATGCCAATTAAAGTCTTTTTGAATCTAGCAACTGTGCATATTTAGACGAGCTTCAAGGGCGTCGACGTGCCGTCGATCTAAAACCGAAAGTTCAAAATTTCCAATTTCATTCTGATTATGATATTGTCGCGCCATCTAGTATTTTATTTGTGCAATTTTAGCTCTTTCATTTCGAGTATTTTTCTGTTGCGTAGCTAGATATTCTGTGCTGTTAGGAACTATTGTCAAAATAAAACTATATTATATTGCATACAAAAATGAACATTTTTGATATATGAGATGCAAAATACAAAAGGACCGAATACTAAAGTGTTTTTATCACTTAATCGAAATGCAAAAATAAAGATAAAGAAAAAAAATTGTGTGTGCCCTGTGGGCATATTTGAAGTGGAACTTCTCATTTCCTTCCGTCTGTCCATCTGTCTGTCTATTCGTGTGTCCGTCTGAAGCCTCTATTCCTCTATCCACGTGCTGAGTTTGGTTTCAATCGGCCTACCAAATTTGGTCGCGATCGGAAGACATCAACTTTTCTTTCTTACGTCAAAACTAACTACCACCGTAACACGTGTCGTGCACGGTCAAGTTAGCCTTAGTCCAGTCTATTGACACACCAAATTCCATTTAAATCGGACAATTTTTTCTAAAGGCGCGTACACATCTGGCGAACGCATGTGGCCGAAGCCATTCGACCGAATTCATTCGATGTTTTCGGCGTTCGTGAACGAATTCGTTTGCTGCCATTTGTTCAGTTTCGCGGGTATTTTTGGCGCGCGTTCTTTTGTTGTAAGTGGTATTTTTACTCCCGCATATATGCTGAAAATCTTATTCGGAAAGAAGTTATGGTAAAATGTAACGAAGCTATTTTATGTAACGAGGTAACGAAGCTTTTTTTATACCAAAAAAAATTCATCAGTTATTGGACAATTTAGACCAGTAGTTCCCAAACTTATTTTTCTCGTGGACCACTTTCAAAATTTTACTGGTTTCGGTGGACCCCCTGCTGCTACATTTCTACCACATTCTTAAAGTCGCCAAAAAATAAAAATTGTGTCACTTCTGAGTTCTGTCCCTATATTCCGATATGTAAAATAAAAACGAAAAATGGTACATTTTATATCACTTTATTTATTAAAAGAATAGAATTACAAGAAAAATATTAAGGTAATATAGGTTCAGGTCATAATTTTAATTAATGGGAAGGATGTATCTGATGGAGTGTCAGCAAACGATCAATGTTTGGCTTTATTTTTGTGAGCAATAACCGCAAATCCCCCCGCTCTGTGATGTTTAATTTGCTCCTTTTTTTGTTAAGAGGTTTGTAACGGCACTAAAACTCCTTTCGACAAGGTATGACGAGGGAAAAGCTATTAAAAATTTCCTTGCGATTTCCCACAGTCCAGGATATTTTTCGGGTATTTCTGCTTGCAGCCAAAATGTTGGGTAGCCTTTTCTAAATTTCACCTTCAGCTCCTCATTAGTGCTTAGCTCGAGCAGCTCCTCTTGTAATACAACATTGGCCACTTCCGTTTCATCAAATGGATTTATGATCCATGGTGGTATATCCATCGTCAGTATATCTTCAAACCTGGTTTTGAAGTCATCATGCAGAGCACTTAAATGTTGACTGTAGGTATGGATATCCTCATCAATACATTCTACCTGCGACAAGTTTGGAAATTGAGAGAATTCGCGCCGACTAATGTTTTGCTTCATAAATTTCAATTTCCCAAGAAAAGCCGAAATTATCCCCTTTGTTTTTATTAAATTCAGGCTGTCCCCTTGTAACTGCAAGTTAATATCATTAAATTTTTTAAACAAATCTGTCAAATACGCAATGTCTGCTTTGAATTTGATCAAGTTTTCTTTTAAATCTGGATCTCTACTTTCTAAGAACTCTAATATGGAATCGAAAACAGAGTAAAATCTCGTTAAGCATGCACCTTTCGACAACCAGCGTACTTCAGTATGTATGGGATCGATTGCGAATGGGATCGATTTTTCCGTAAAAAAATTACTCAGGACATTAAATATTGATTCGCCTTTAGTGTCAGTCTCCAAAGTTCTGGCAAATAGCAATTCTTCGTGAATTTCTTCCTCAACAATAAATCGGACATATGCCAATAGTAATGCTTCATTACTGGGTAACGTTGACTCGTCCAGTTGTATAGAAAAATGAGTTTTTGCAGATGATTGCACAAAAAAGCTTTCGATATCAGAGCTCATTTCATCAATGCGTCTTTGTACAGTATTGTTACTTAATGGAATTCTTTTTAGTACGTCAAATGGAGATTTGTGCAAAACAGTTTTAAAACCTCTTCAACAGCGGGTAAAATTAATTGTTCTCCGATAGTGTGCGGTTTTCCAGATTTTGCTATAAGTAATGAGATATTGTAAGATGCCCGCAAGCCATCATCGTTACTTTGAGATGTTGAAGCGAACATACTGTGCATGGTGGGTCTCTTTCCATATTTTTCTTTCAATGTTTGAAAATATTTTAAATCTTTACCTATTTTATCAGTATGACACCTTTTTAGATGATCTTCGAGCTTTGATGGTTTCATAGAGTCATTGCTCAAAACTTTGTTTGCATAATAGGCACATGGGCAATTGTTTGTCTGCCTCTGATGGAACAAAACCATATTTCAAATAATCGATACTATATTGTCGACATTTTTTCTTTGCTGTAGCCATGTTTCGTGTCAGTTACCTTACCTGTAAAAAAAATGTTTTAGTAACCAAGTTTTTTCTGAATATAGGTATCACACCGCAGCCTTTGTCAGCACGCGGAAATAGAATTACGGCTTGTAAAGGGACCAACTAATAAACCGCTGAGACAAATACAGACGTTTTCACAAAACGGTATCAATTTTAAAGTACATAATTTACCACTAATTTTAATAGTATAAATAAAATTGGTGTACTCAGTATTGAATACTGATCATATTTGTGTAGGAAAAAATAAAAGTCGAAATCCCAAAATTGTCCATAAAAACGATAACTAACATTTTATTAAATCAATGAGTTCACGCGCTCCGTGTATTTGCGTATTTTTTTTGTCTGCGGCTTCATTGTTAAAACGTGACAAACTGGCATCGAAGTCCAAGCCCCGCCTTTTCCCGTCGCCCGCGCACCGCTCGCTCTTTCCGAAAAGGAATAGTTTTGATAAAATGGTTACTTCAAAACCAATTTAAAATGATTATGAAATTACTGTTTTATAAAATTAGTAGTTATTTGCAAGAAAAATTACAAAATTAATTGCTCTGCAATATTGCTTATTCGGCCTTTTTAGATTGTTGGCAGTGTTTCTCTCGTGAAAAAACAATTGAATAAAACGTGCTGTGTTTGTCTTCAAATCGAAAGAGGACAATTAAAATATCTGTAAGTTACTAAGTTACCTATCTATACAGGCCGTTGTGATCAACCGACTAGTACACGTAAACAAAATACTTAAGTACTATAACAAAAAAAGGTAGGTTACTTACTTTTCTCCGGCACTAGCAAACACAGATATAAATTTTCTCACAACTTTTTTTCCAAATTCCGCCTTTTTTTCGAAATTCCGGAAACAAATGAATGCGTTTGCCTTTGGCATCAAGTATTTATAGTGGTGATCAAGTTCATGTCTGAACAAGCATTACGCATTGTCGGGCGGATAGCGCTTTGCAAGTCTGTACACGAAATTGTACGTAATATCGAATACGCAAGTTTGGACAAGTAACAGTCGCTTGCCTTATTAAAATATTATCTGCTTAGATAGGTACTTAAAACAATGTAGGTAGGCCCTTATAAAAACTATGCTTACATTTTTGCTCTTTACTATCAAAAGCAGATAAATTTTCGTGGACCCCCATTAACATCTTATGGACCCCCATTTTTTGTTCACGCCTACGTAGACCCCCAGCAAGTCTCCCGTGGACCCCTGGGGGTCCACCTGGACCACTTTGGGAATCACTGATTTAGACCTTATTGGTGTGAAAAAAAGCGATTTTAGTTACGGCCATTTTACTAATTACGGCAGTATTTCTGTAAAACCTTATTTTCTGAATCTAAATCAAATATGTAAAGGTGTGTTTTACGATACAGTATGAAATAAAAACATTTTACAATACTTAAAAATTACCTGACTCGTCTACATTTTCTTCGCTGATGTGTTGCATAAGAAACTCGGCAAAGGCTCCCCCTTTTGATAACAACTCTTTGTAACTTCCGCTCTCAGTTATCCTTCCATCTTTCATGACAAGAACTCGGTCGGTTTTGGGCAAATATGTTATACCGTGCGTTACTAAAACTCTAACCTTATTCTTCAGCAAACCCGTTGAACTTAAGACTTGCTCGAAAATGTGCTTTCCTACATGTGAGTCCACTGCGCTCAATGGATCGTCCAGCAAGTAAATGTCAGCGTCATTATACACCGCTCTGGCTAAACTTATTCGTTGTTTCTGACCTCCAGACAGATTAATACCTTTCTCACCTATAGAGAAGATATAGCTATTGATAATAGTTGTTTTAAATGGACTTACAGTAATCCCATATAATCCGCAGAGTTTATTGAGAACATTTATTACAGGAATAATTTGCTTACAATAAGGGATTACTCTATTTAACTAAAATACCTATTTCAGTAAGATCTCCATCAGCGAGCATTTCGAAGTCGGGTTCCAGAGCGCATGCTTCGATAACTTTTTTGTACCTTCTTTTATCAAATTCCGAACCAAAAATGATGTTCTCCTTTACCGTTCCGTTTTGGATCCAAGCCAATTGCGGTACGTAAGCAATATCGCCGTACAAGTTAACCCTACCAGACTCTTTATCCATTTCACCCAAAAGAACGCTAATCAAAGAGCTCTTTCCGCATCCTACCGGCCCTACGATAGCTGTAAGGGAACGGTTCGGGATTCTGAAATGTATGTTTTTAAGAATAGGTTTCTCTCCCCAACTGAAAGTACCATTTTCCACTACTATTGGAGCACCTAAAAATGAGACAGTTACTTTATAGGAACGCATGTACGTTTAGTTGAGATGTGATTGGAAAAACTGGCTCAACAAAAACTAACTATTCTATCGCATGTTAGCTACTGCGCATATTTCTTCGTATACATTATTCGAGAAACGCGTCTTCACGAGTCAGGAGAACTGATGAAGTCACAGAAATTCGACTGTCATGAAATCATTCATATTCCTAGTCATTACAATGGCGATTAGTGCGTAAGGCTCTACTTCAAACTGCCGAAATGTTGGTAATAGAATTGACGGAAAGCTTATTCCGTAAAAACTAGACATAAGAGAAGAATTTGGGTCAAAAAAATGGATTAGCTACAGATCTACTTATAGTGAATCTAATATTAACTTAACACCTAAACTACAATTAGGAAATCCTGGAGATTATGTAAAAAGTTACCCAATATTGTAAAAACCAAGAGAGACCGTAAAAGAATAGAGTGCATACGACCAAAGACCCAGGAAATAGATGTTATCCATAAAATCAAATCCCTTAAGTGACAAGGGGTAAGATACCTGGCAAGATGTTAGGAGATTAGCAGGATATTTTGGATTCAGCGTATTTCAAATACACCCTACACTCATATTTTTCATAAATATTAATAAACTTCCCAGAAAATTCTGATCAACTACTTGCTGCCATTTTAAAAACATTACTTGAACGCCAAAAGTTAAACCATAATCAACTGAGGCCCGAATCAACTCGTTTGATCAAATGATCGCTTGCCAAAAAAATACATACATGGTCGCCGCATCAGAAGGTACCGTGTAATGTTAAACACAAATGGTAT
Organism: Sitophilus oryzae; assembly: GCF_002938485.1. Classification (NCBI taxonomy): domain Eukaryota; kingdom Metazoa; phylum Arthropoda; class Insecta; order Coleoptera; family Curculionidae; genus Sitophilus; species Sitophilus oryzae. The sequence goes on from NW_022147124.1 coordinate 835,269, forward strand.
ACGGTTTTTAAATGTCTAGTAGCCTTGTATATGTTCTATAGTATAGTAGCCTTGTATATGTACAGTAAAACTTGGAAATCAGTGATTGTTAACAATTACTACTAAAAGTTCACATTCACTGATTTGCCTAAGACTAAAACAGTAAAAGTTCAACAGCTACTTTTAGCAGACCATGCCAACAGGTATGGTAGGCTATTAAGATCGCCAAAAAAAATTAATTTCACTCAAAATGGGTTATTTGGGTCATAAATGACCTAAATACAAAATATTTTCTTGGTATCTGTATGTCCGTCTGTAACACGATAAAACAAAAACCGCTAAACCGATTTTAACCAAATTTGACACAAAAATACTGTGGCATCCGAGGATCTGGCCATTAGTTTTTGATGGGGGTGAGGGGTTGGTAAGGGGGTATGGGAGGGGGATAAAAATTTTAAAATATCGTAACTCCAAAATTACAGCAGCTAGCGAAACGCGAGACAGGGATGCATATTGTCACCATTATTGTTTAACGTTTATGCCGAATATATAATCCGAAAATCTCTTCAAAATTGTCCAGAAGGGGCTAAAATAAATGGAAAAATTATAAACAATATAAGATATGCAGACGACACCGTGGTATTAGCAGAATCCGAAGACCAGCTGCAAACCCTAATGGACAAACTGAGAGAAGAAAGTATCAGGATGAGTCTAGAGATTAACACCGCCAAGACAAAAACTATGATTTTCGACAGACATCCGCAAGACAATGAAAATACCGACATAATGGTAAACGGCGTCCATCTAGAAACCACGCGGAGTTATATTTACTTGGGCAGGGAATTAAACAGCCAGCTAGACCACTCTAAAGAAATCAGAAGAAGAATAGAAATAGTTAGGGCTGGTTTCCTCAACATGCGGAAGTTTTTGTGCCATCCCAGAATAGGTATACCAACGAGGGTAAGAACATTAAAATGTTATATATGGCCCCTACTTCAATATGGATGCGAAACTTTGACGCTAAAACAAGAAGACATCAAACGCCTTAATGCTTTTGAAATGTGGATGTATCGTCGGATGCTGAGGATAAGTTGGACCTCTAGAACAACAAATTGTGACGTCTTAGACGGAATGAAAACTCGTCCACACCTAACAGGCACAATTAAAATCAAAAAGACTTCCTACCTTGGACATTTATAATGCGGCACTCAGAATATGAAGAAATACAGCTCATAATAGAAGGAAAAATCGATGGAAAACGTAGCATAGGGAGGAAAAAGAAATCATGGCTACGTAACATAAGAGATTGGACCCACACCGACGGAAACACTCTTATTCACCAAGCTCTGGACAGAGAGTCATACGCCATACTAATCGCCAACCTCAACAGAGAAGGCACCTAGGAGGAGGAGCGAAACGCGGTTTTCAATTTAAGATTAGGAATAATATTTGCAACAAAATTTGTAATAACATCAAAATCAGTCAAAATCGCAGTTTTTGATATATTCCGTGCTTCCGTAGTCCGTTTTTGAGAAAATCCGTGTGGAGAACTCAAAACTCCCATCGGACGCGACCCCAGGTGGCGGATAGAGGAAATAATCGCGGGCCAAAATTGGAAAATTCCTTTTCTTTGAAACTAAAAGAACTGCCTACCAACTTTTTATTAACATATTTTAGTATGGGCGACTTTAGTTTTTTTAAACATATACGTCTATAAAAAGCTAAAGTGTTCTCGAATAGTTGAATTTATATATTTTAAATAGTTTTTTCTTTATTCTTTGTATTTTTTTTGCTTCCGACGACGGAAAGAGATAAACTTTCCGAAACGTTAAGTATTTTTTTGTTCGTTAGGCAAATTTGTTTATCAGTAAACTTAACTGCTGACAAGTAGCTTCCGTTGGATTAATGCAGCAGTGTTTACAAAAAATAACTATTTCATTTTGTAGATTTTCTTGCAGTGGCGAAATATCCATAAAGGATTTTTTGGAGAGATGAATCCGCCACATAGGTATAGACATTTTTTATTTTCTATGATCTCACAAATAATGTAATTTTACAAAATTGTTTGGAGATGATAATGTGTATTACCAAGAAATACGATATTCACAATTAGCTTTGAGTATCTACAAATGGAATTTAAACTATATGTATATATAATTCTTCCAATCACACCTCGTAAACACAGGATACATAGGTGCCAAACCAAAATTGTAACAGAAAAAATTGAACTTCGCAAGGATCAATTATTATTGGAATATCAATTGATATAAAATATAAACAATAATAGAAATAGAAAAGAAAAACAAGAAATGGAATGGAAATATTAAATCCGTAGTTAAGATTTATATCAAATGTACTAAAAGGAATAACGAGAAATCAAATATAAAAAAATGCCAAATAAAAAAAATTGTGTGTGCATTTTGTGCGCATATTTGAAGTGAAATTTCTTACTAACAGCTATTAAATTGAAGGGCATGTTTGAAAAAGTGTAGTTTTGAAATGTTGAGGAAGTAAATTAAAAGAATATTTTTTAAATTTATATACAGGGTTGTTCACCACATACGACACGGAGTATTGTAGCTAAACGATTAGATTTTTACAAATTGTAAGTTTTGGGATCGTTGAAGGACTATTAGAGCTACAATTTAAAATAATTTTTACAAGATACAGAGTGTCCCAAATAAATAAAAAATATCAAAGTTGTATTTTTTTAAATGGAACACCCTGTATATTATTACATTTATAGTTTCTACGATTAAAATAAAGGTAAGTTTGATAAAGGTTTATCACACTTAAACCTGACCGTTTTTGAAATATTTTCAATTTTGTGAAATTGCAGTCAAAATTTTAAGGCTTTATTTCTCCCAGGGTATCAAAGTTTTTAATACTAAATATTTACTGAAGTTTATTTATCGATCAGTTATTGTGCTGCAATAATAAAAATTATACTACCTTTTACAGAGTGTCCAAAATTTTATTTTAAATAATTAATATCTTTAAACGGCAATAACTTGTTTAATTTAAATGGAACACCCTGTATATTTTATGAGAATCAGATGCACAATTTAATTGTCTATCAAATTGTGTTATACCATTTTTTACCTATCTCTTCAAGTTTCCGTAGGAAATGCATTTTCTTGTAATTTAAAACTCATTTATCAATATACCCATGGAATACTGATATTTTAGATTATTTTTAAAGATGTACCAAATTTTTAAAGAGTACAGATACTAATATTGTCGATATAGTTTGTTTATTTCATTAAAAATTAAAAAGAAACTGTTTAAATATTTGTTAAAGAGGACCAATTAATATGATTCCAGTATTCAAAATACATTAATTAACTGTTTGCGTTGATTAATAATAATTACTCCAAATACTAAAAAACTGAATTTTGTATGTGTATTAAACAGTGTGGTAAAAAGTAACACCTTAAAAATGATATTTCATTTTTTGACAAATGCTTATTTATAACAACAGAGACGTTCATTTTCATAACTTATTATTATATTGATTTCTGATTCAAATCCACATTTATTTAGAATAATTTATTAACGAACATAATTAAGTATGTAATTAATTAGTATTTGGGCGGAAATAATGGTGGTATATTTAATTAATGGTATACTCTTTTATAAAGATTTAAATAGTTTTCTTTTTGCATACAAATGGGCTAGTAATATTATCATTTTGCTAAAAACGATAATATTACTAGCCTGTACATTTTGTACATTTGTTGCTTTAAAAACAATCTAAAATGTCAATATTCCATGGGTATATTGATAAATGAGGTCTAAATTATAAGAAAATGCATTTTATACGAAAACTTGAAGGGATAGGTAAAAAGTGGCGTACTACAATTTGATAGACATATAAATTGTGCATCTGATTCTCCTAAAATATACAGGGCGTTCTACTGAAATTAAACAAGTTATTGCCGTTTAAAGCTAGAAATAATTTAAAATAAATTTTTAGACACTCTGTATGAGGTAGTATTATTTTTATTATTGCAACCTAATAACTTATCAATAAATAAACTTCAGTAAATATTTAGTATTAAAAGCTATGACACCCTTGGAGAAATGAAGCCTTAAAATTTTGACTGCAATTTCACAAAATTGAAAATATTTCAAAAACGGTCAGGTTTAAGTGTGATAAACCTTAATCAAATTTACCTTTATTTTGATCGTAGAAACTAAAAATGTAGTAATATACAGGGTGTTCCATTTAAAAAAATACAACTTTCATATTTTTTATTTATTTGGGACACTCTGTATCTTGTAAGAATATTTTTAAATTGTAGCTCTAATAGTCCTGCAACGAACCCAGAACTTACAATTTGTAAAAATCTAATCGTTTAGCTACAATACTCCGTGTCGTATGTGGTGAACAACCCTGTATATACGTGTAACAAATATTTTTTTACACGTAAAAAATAGTTTTTGGCGTAAAACAAATAATTTTTTACGCGTAAAAATAGTGTTTTATGTGTAACAAATATATACGCGTATAATTAATAATATATTATAGTAATATTACGCGTATAAAAAATACGCGTAAAATAAAAAAATAATAAATCCTCCAGCCCTTAGCTTATGCCATCGATATATAACATAGTGATCAAAACACTTCATCCCTTTTTAATAGACATGTATTCAATGACATCTAATCTGTAATGGATACTACTAAACTGTAATGGATAAAGAAACTGTAATGGATAAAGTACTACAAAATCGGTTAAATTTTATAAAAAAACATATTTTTGTGTTTGTAGTCGTTCTGAAAATTAACCATTTTATTTTATGTGGTTTTAGTCCCATCTGCACCTACAATAAATTAATATTATAATACTTAGTAAGAAAATCGCTATTAATGGGTAATACAAGAAAATTAATATTAACATTTAAAAAAAGGTGCTTAAATTGAAATCTGGTTGTCTTGGCTTGATGGTAATTATATTGATTTAAGTCATTTTACTGACTTAACTTGCAAATCATCAATGTTTTTAAAACTGACTTGTTGCAGCTCTGGCTGCAGGCTGTCCTTTTCACTTTTTTTCGACCGTTACAACTTTTCATTACCACTAGCTCCTGCGTCACGGCCTTGAATTTTTACTCCCAGCACGCGTAAAGAAATTTCACTTCAAAAATCGAAGAAAACATGAAATGCCACCTAAGTATACTATGTAGTAAAAGCAAATAAGAGAATTCTTAATTCTCCTGAAAACTGAAAGACTTCCAAACTGAGCGTCAGAGATAATTCGACTGATTCCAGAGTTTCTTTTAGTTTTCGCACCAATTAAGAATTACCTTTACATGTTTACTGAACCAACCTCTACGGTCTAGAGTGATAAATAAGATCTATACCTTCTGTCCTGTCATGTTCGATATACGGATCTAATTCGTCCGCATTCAAAAAAGCGTTTATTCTTTTTAATGCTACTGCGGTCTGAAAACGAAAAAATAAATGTATATTAAATAACCGAACATAGAATCGTTGCATTACTATCGAACAAGAACAGTTAACCTAATGGAACTGTCATTCAGCCGAAAGTGTCTACCAGGTGCATGCGAAAACTCGTCGCTTTGTGACGTCATTGTAGCCCTTGTCATGATAGTGTGTGTATTACTGGTTGCCGTATGCAAAACATTCATTATTTAGTTTATTTACTTAAACACCTTATATGTATGTATGCAGTATAAAAAATTAACTGTATAATTCGTATTAAATACTCGGATAATGCATTTTCAAGAACAGCAGATCCCATCATCACCATTCTTTCTAGAGTACTTCCAAATTTGGTTTAAAATAATTAATAAACAATATCGTAGGTACATACTTAGTAAGCATTTAGTCACAACAACAACACAGAAAGAACGTATTTATCACTATAGCTCTAAAAACTTTAAAAACACCTTTTTCACATTTAAAATCAACAAAATTTGAAGCATTTCAGTCAAAATTTCTCAACTGTTATTTTTATAAGTTTACCATAGGTAACCAATAATACACACTACCATGACAAGGACCACAATGACGTCACATCTGTCAGCTGAAGCGCGGGAAGAGGGGCGAACGTACGTCTTATGAAGTTGAGCTATCGTATTAGCACAGATAACATATAATCCAGATGGCTCCTTACGTGTTAAAAATTGTCACCCTAATTTCACTCCAATTTGGAAAAATATTGGAGTGACATTTGAATAATCTGAAATTTTTAGATATCTTTTCTCACTTTTTTGGGAGGTTTTGCTTCTCTTGCACAGATGTCGCTTGCACTTCAGTTGCGTGGTTGCCAAACGTTATATCACATTATATGTTATCTGTGGTTATATCGAAATCATCGAAATATATTTCAATTCATTATGAATATATAAAATTAAAGGTATACCAAATTAAAAATTATGTAATTTATAAACATGAAATAGATATGTTAAATTAATATATAAATATTTAACTTAATACGTTCATTATTATTTTATTAATTTATCGTCACACGTCATTTACCAGTTGCCTAATTGCGAAAAGTTTCATATGACATTAACCTGTGATTAACCTCAAAAATGATCTTTGACAACAAACAACAACAAACAGAGCAACAAATGAACAAATAACTACATAATGACTGATAATGATAAGTGATAATAATAACTTTAATGATATGAAGGCTGATGAAGGTAATTATAAACATTATTTTGAGTTTGTTTAATAAAATATAGAATACAATATAACTAAGCAAAATCAAACAGTTTTAGACAACCAATACAAGATTTAGAACTTGACATCGTGATAAACAAATTGTACATTCAGGAACTCGTTTAAATATTATAGGTAAGTAATATTTTCACAAAATTAAACATTTTAGCATAAAATCACAGGTAATATATAGAATATTACCTATGATAAAATGTTAAATACTGATGTATATTTATTCTAATCACATTTAAATTTTAACTCAAAATTTTCATAAAAAGAAAATGATAATTTTTCGTAAATATAAAGTAAATAATATTACATATTTCAGGTTGATTGACGAATACTCTACAGTTGATTAGAGCCCATGATGATGCGAAGATAATTAATATCACCTAACTTCAAGAAACCAACGTAAAGAAGTTTACATTCATAACTCATCTAACCATTATAGGTAATGATTTACAAAATTAGCCATTTTTGATTATAATATTAAGGTACTTAGGTACATTTTTATCTTCTAGATCAGTAATGTCGTCATAATTTAAATGAACTCACAGATAGCAATGGGGCACTGCACCGAAGCAGTATTACAAAATATGTGAAATAAAACTGTAATACAAATTGCTCTATAAAATTTAATAGAAATAAATTTATTTATGAAAATTAAGTTATGAAGTTTTATTTTTCCTAGGAAAAAAATAACATTTATATTTTGATCAATTTAGAACATTACAGTTAAAAAAATATGTGTTAGAATAACATATTTTTAATAAAATTGCAGCTTTTAATTTTTATACTTTTTTGCTTTTATATCAATAAGAACTAACGTAAGGAACAATTCATATTTATACTATGAAAACACATGCATATTTTTTGATGTTTTTAAAACCAGTGAATGATGTTGAAATATACTACACCTATTATTCTTATTAACTAACTTTAATTACAAACTTACACATTATTGTCATTGGAAATAAATTAATTTGGATATTCTATTTGTTTAGAAACTTTTTTACCTATTGTAGTTTTTTTAAAACCTACTTGATTTAAAACAAAAAAATGTCACCTGTTGTGACAAAATAAGGTCTTTTTTACTAGAAAACAATCTAGTGAGCTTTTCTAATAATACTTTATTTGATATACCATATGATCGAAAAAACGGCGTCAGCGATGGCTATGAAATGAAGATCGCTGTCATTTTAAATGTAAATTTATATGGGAAATGTCATCGATTGCCATTTCCCAGCCAACTGGACGCCGTTTTTTTTTCGATCATACGGTATAATATGTATTCCCATCTGTTAATCTTTTTATTTTAAGGAAGATTTAGGAAGGGTAGCTTAAAACATGTTTGTCGATCAATTATCTTTATATGTCGTTTGTAAAAATATTTTACAGTAGTAGAAAATAAAACTGTTTTTAAGGCGAACAGCTTCTTTGCTAAAATATTTTTTTGGTCCCAATACATAATGATTTACATTTTTTTTTAACTTCAAATAATGAATTTAATGGAAAAATTGCAAGTCATAAAAACGTTCTAAATATACAAATCTAACCATTTTTTCCATACCGTTGCTCCAGTTTTTTGTCAAATTAACGAATATTAGAAATAGTTTATTTCAACCTCTTCAGCTTATTTTAAAAATGTTGACAAATAACAAAGAATACACCCCTTAAAGTTTCGCATTTGTCTTGATATACTCTGTATAAGACAACAGTAAATAACTTGTAATATAACTTCGAAATATAAATTTGAAATTAAAATAATGATTTGTTCATAAGTGATTTACGTTTTATTAATTTTGATTTTTTTTTTCTTAAATTTAATTTAAAAGTGATTTACGTTATTTATTAATTGAAACGTTTAAAATTTGAATATACGTTCAAAATTTTTTTTTTTGTACAATAAATTTGTTTATGATAAATAATTTTATAATAAAAATATGACCGAATTTCCTGGAACGTTTGCCAAATTTGTACATATGAAAACCTAGCTTTACCACTTATCACAGAAAATCTCTATTCCTTCCCTTATCACAGAATAATACAGGAACGAACCATATGCAAAACACACAAAGATAGAAGATTTAGATATGTCGTTACTGTTTTTTGTTTTTAATGGATATTTTAAAAGCCGGGTAATATATGGTAATCTGTGATGGTAATATACTATATACCTTTGACTGTCTTTGATTACAACTGTGCGATTAGTGATAATTATTATTAAAATGTCTGGTAATAAGTGTCAATTTTACAATTGTGAGATTTCTCGGAAATCAGGTGTACATGTGTTTAAGTTTCATGCGTCAAGAGATCCTAATTTATGTACAAAGTGGATAGAAAATTGTGAGTTCATTCATATAGAATTTTTTTGCACATTTTGTATGTAAAAATACGGCGTTAAGTTACCTTAGAAATGGTGATCGATGGCTTTTACCATATACCGTATGATCGAAAAAAAAACGGCGTCAGCGATGGCTATGAAATGAAGATCGCTGTCATTTGATATGTAAAATTATATGGGGAATGTCATCGATCGTCATTTCCAAACCAATCGGACGCCGTTTTTTTTTCGATCGTAGGGTATAATTTAACACATTAAGAGTTGTCCATCGTTATATTTCTATATCTATGCAAAGTTTACGATGGATAAATCAAGTAATATTAAGTGGATACAAATTATAAATGAATCAGTGAATATAAACTGTTATAAATTATAAGTAGGTAATGCAGTTAGTGAATATACCGTACGATAGAAAAAAAAGGCATGGGAGTGGGCTTGGAAATGAAGATCGCTGTCGTTTAATAGGTATGTAAAATTATATGATAAATCTTATCGATTGTCACTTCCAAATCAACATGACATGCATCTGTACATCATTAATCTCACGACTAGAGTTTCCTGAAATCCCGAACTCCCAGGATCCCGGCGGCGTGTATGTTTATCTCCGAAATCCCGATATTAAATTCCGGGATCCCGAAAATCCCATAAAATTTAAATGTCCAATCTAAAATGATTCGACTTTATACACCTTTCAAAGATCAACAAAACAAAGTAAAATTCATATTTAGTAAGTAAAAAAATGCAGTTTCAGACAATAGTTTGGTTTGGTTTGGTCGAGTTTTGTTAACACTGTCTAGTCTGGGCTTTTTTATTTGATATATGTTAATCAAATAAAAAAGCCCAGACTAGATAAAATCAGGAGCTAACTAAGAGAATCATATCAATTCTCTCTGATGTAGGATAAGTTTCTATTTTCGGAAAATTTCTTAGATTTTTTTTGTTTCAACTGACGAACTGACACAAAATGATAACTAGTTGCTAAAGTTAACTAATTTGACAGCTATGTTGAAGTAACGTCAGACATATCACAGCCACCCTAGATTTTATCAAATAATAAAGATCTATTCACACTAAATCATAGAAATGAAAATATCTAGGAAAATCTTTGTTTGAGGGGTAGGCCGGCAACTTTAATAGTATTTGGAAGTGACATGAATTTCCCATTGAATATCGGAATAATATTCTGGGTGATTCAATTAAACTAAAGGAGTTATACAGGGTGGGTAATAAAGGAGTTATACAGGTTATACCAATGTTCAGCATTAATTTTGCCCCACCCTGTATAACTTTATGGGTCAGGGTTTAATTTGATTTAAAGTGCAATAGAGTAAATTCCAATTTAGGTAGTTTTTCTTGAAATTTAAAAATTGTTCTTCAAAATCTTAAGTAAGTCTAAAACCTTACATTTCAGTCATATACTTCCCTAATAAAATACACCTTTATTTTTCTCTTAGAATCTAAAAATTAATTAATAAAGGGGGTATTCCGTTACAAAAAAACACAAATTTGATGTGTAACTTTTTTTGGGGACACCCTGTAGAACTCTCTATATTTTTAAAACGTGCGCAGAATTAACTTACATATGCTCACAAAATTTCATTTCAATACGAACTGGTCGTTCTCCTTGGAGCCTCCGAGTCGAATCAGAGGCGCCACCCTGTATAATTTTTATATAGTTGCACTTTAATAAATTGTTAGTTAAAACTAACAGTCCTACGAGTGTGGAATTTTGTACAGGTGGATTTTGGACATTCATCTCCTAAGAGAGTGAAATAAGGGATGAAAATTTGTACAAACGTTTAGAAGTATGAAATTCTGTTTGTTCTTTATGTAACGTAATTTAGCAATAACAAGCAATTTTTTTTTCAGAACGTCCACACCTCATTTCACCCCGTTAGAGGGCGAATTTCCAAAATTTGTTCCTGAGTGCTAAATTACGTTACATAAGGAACGTCTGCGCAAAATTTCATACTTCCAAAATCGATTTTAATGAATTTTTGTACAAATTTTCATCCCTTAATTCTTATGGGGCGAATGCCTAAAATTCGCTTCTGAGTACTCACTTTCATCACTTGAGGAACCTCTGTGCAAATTTTCATACTTCTAGGACAGATTTTTTTCAGAAAGTTCACCCCTCATTTCACCCCCTTAGAGGGAAAATTTCGAAAAATTGCTTCTTAGTGCTAAATTACCTTATATAAGGAACGTCTGCGAACAATTTTATACTTCTAAAACCGATTTTAACAAATTTTTGTACATATTTTCATCCCTTATTTCTTAAGGGATGAATGCCCAAAATTCGCTTCTGAGTATAACTTTCATCACTTGATGAACCTCTGTGCAAATTTTCATACTTCTAGGACAGATTTTTTTTCAGAACGTTCACCCTTCATTTCACCCCCCTAAAGGCAAAATTTCCTAAAATTGCCTCTTAGAGTTAAATTAAGTTACATAAGGAACGTCTACGCAGAATTTCATACTTCTAAAACCGATTCTAACAAATTTTTATACCAATTTTCATCCCTTATTTCTTAGGGGATGAATGTCCAAAATTTGCTTCTGAGTACTCACTTTCGTCACTTAATTAACAATTTCCAAATTTCAAACTCCTCGGACTAATTTTAAAAAAGTATGCAAAATTTCATCCCCAGTTTCACTCCTTAGTAGAAGAATTTCCTAAAATCGCTTTGTATAATCGAACTGTTAAGTTACGCTACTTAAGGCAACTCTGTGCAAAATTTCGTAGTCCTAGGACATGCTTTTTTTGTATACAAAAGTACCCCCCATATCACCCCCTTAACGAGCGAATTTCCAAAAATTGCCCCTTAGTGTTCAATTACGTCAGTCAAGGAGCACTCGTGAAAAATTTCATACTCTTAAACCAGATTTTAACAAATTTTTATGCAGCTTTTCATCCCTAATTTCACCCCCTTAGCGGTCGAATTTTCAAAAAATCCCTTCTTAGTGCTCATTTACATCACTTAAGGAACCTATGTGCCAAATTTTATTTATTACTATATAGATAACCTTTACCCTTATTTTCAGCTAATGAATATTAAGAGACAAATAATAAAAATAAAATCTAAATTATAAATTTCATGGCTATAAATAGAATATATATGCATCTAGAAATTCTGACTTTCAAACATCCACTGCGACTAGTATTTTCATATCCAATTGTCTAGTATTAAAGTCCGAATATACATTTTCCCTGGGTTTGACCGGGAATTTGCTTATAAATGTGAACAACCGGCTACGTCGCTTCACATCGCGTGGCCGTGGTGTGGCTCCAAATTCGTTCGTTTTAAAAATATTATTAGATTTGGCTATAGGCGCCCTCTGTGTCATTAATAGGGAACTGTCTCATCGAAAACATGCTGTTCCGTAAGCAATGGCCATCTGGATTATATGTTATCTGTGGTATTAGTTTACTGTTCTTTGTAACTAAGTAAACCCCGAAACAGTAATGAAAACCTTTATCAGAGACTATTTTATTTTCAACCACATCATTAATCAAAAAGTAAGTCTCAAAGTCTACTGGAGAAACAAACAGAGGCACAACAAGGCCTTCATCGAAGGAAATAATTCTAAAATTACAAAGGAACTGCTAAAACGCGATTATCGCTAAACGTACCGCCACCGTCACGTCGACCCGTGCGTCGCGCCAGCCACCAGGGTTCTTAAATTGCCTACAATGAACATACGTCTACGTCCAACTAGTCAACTCTGGCACCCGACAACGTTGCCGTTTGTTGACCCTTAATTTCCTGATTTTCAATGAAAGCTAAAGACGTTTATTTTTACAGTTTATTTCAAAGTTTGTTGCTATTTGGTTTATTTTGTTAGAATGTTTTTAATAGTAATAAGAATACTAAATAAAACAAAAATAATGTCTTAATTATTAAAAAAAAAATAAAAAAAACATCAAAGTTTTTTTTATTAAACCTCGTTATAAAGTATCTTATATTCTCATAAACAAAAATATTTGAATTTCATTTTTACTCCAACTTGGCAGCATTGTTGGGTACCCGAGTAGACTAGTGTGACTCTGACGCTAGTTATTCACACCACTGTTATCTGTGATTCACACTACCCATTATGTGGCCGACGCGACGCGTCGTGGCCGTCGTGGGTCGTGGCAACGTCCACCAAGCAAAGCGTACATTTGAGCGTAGAAATAAAATAGTGCTGGCCGTTGCAAGCAATATGGAGGATAAGAGATTGATTTTGTTAGTTCTTCTATCTTTGTTAGTATTAGAGTTTGTAAAAATAATTAAAGGAGTGGCTGCCATAACCAGGCAGCTCCACTTTTTATCGAAAATGAGATTTTTAATGAATTACTCTTAAAAAAAATGGCCTATCGTTTCCTGCAACAATCTGTCAATATAACAGTACATAAATGGCGACGTTTGTTGCAGCTGCCTTGCTCTGGGTTTGTTGCTAGAACCGAGCAGCTCTTTTTCCATTTCCCACAAATTTATTAAAATGGAGCTGCTTGGTTATTGCAGCCATCCCTTCAATTATACTAGAATCAGTGTCTAGTGTCACCCCTAGACTTTTCAAAAGAGATTTGCCACAAATGTCAACCAAGCAGATCCGAAACGAACTGACTCTTTCCGAGAAGAGAGCGCGCGAGAGGCAACCGACAGAAAATGTCGTTTCGCTCCGGTTCGAAACGTTTCCGACAAATGAGCGACAACCTTAATACTCAGCAGGAATAAATTACAGATTACAACAGCGGTGCAATTCTATAAGCCATCCAAAGAAATTTCTTGCTAGTGCTCGCACTTGCTCGGATTTCTTAGCGAAAATATTTAGTCCAATGACATCGAAATAAATTAGACCCGGCGACTTACATTTTGGCGAAATCCATCATTGCCTTAGAAAATTACATGTATGCCAAATTTCCACTTCGACCGGGGATAGCCAACCCACATTGTAAACCAGGAATTCCAAGTATAGATTACGTCGTAGAATACTTTAAACCGATAATAATTAAAGGTAGCCTAGTATCACGAACTACTCCCAATCAGCATTAGCCGTTATTTAAATCTTCTGTAATTATAATTTTTAGATTTTAAGAAATTTAACATAAAACAATCGACAACGTCGCAACGCCAGCTGATACTGAAAACGTACGCATTTTACTATCTTCACTCCTAAATTCAGGCGGCCAACAAAACATCCAGTTCGAATTCGTTCATAAATTGTTTTACGGCGTTGCCTATGTGATGTGGTTTTTCGAAATGTTTTATGAGGTGATTTTCAGATATTTTAGTGTTTTGTGGTATTATTTTTAGTGATTTTATTCAGAAACAATAAGACAATGGTGCGAGCTTAATTTGCAAAAATAGAGACGATTTAAACCTAGAAGTTTGATTTCGAAGGTGAGTAAGGCTATGTTACATCAGTGCGGTGCCGAAAGGTAAAATAGGAAAAATCTTTGGAAATATTAGTAAATCACACAGTTTTGGAATGTACCGTTATAAGTAATGAATTAAGTTAGTTTCGTCACGTTTGGTTTTATTGAATATCTTGATCATAATATTTAAATATTATCAAAACCAAGTATACAAATGCGAATATTAATTTGTTGAAAAAATATATAAAAAAATTAAAGATTTTACAATTACGAAAAATGTTCAATAGAGATATACCATATGATCAAAAAAAAAACGGAGTCAAAGACTGCTGGGAATAACAATCGAATATAATTTTGGCGAGGTCTATTTCTAGATGACATTTATTAAAAATTGACATAAAACTTGTCAAAAACTAATACTGATTAACTTACAAAAATTATAAAAGGATAGAACGTTTCCAGAAACACAAATCGATATCCAAAAAAAAAAATTTCGAATTTATATTACACCATTTAAAAATCAAATACAACCTTAAGGCGTACTACTGCCAGTAAGTGTCATTAAAAAATAAACAAGAGTAGGGGTCATGACATATCACCTTGCCAAAATTATCACCGATTGTCATTTTTGACCCGTTTTTTTGATAGTATACCTAATTTTTGTAATAGAGGAATGTATTTTTTGTTTTGTTTATTAAGACTAAAAAAAATTATATAGTTTAAAAGATGAATGCGTCGTTGTTTGATATGTTTTATTGAATAGTTAATTATTTATTCAGTACAAGGTCCCGATTATCCGCGAAGAAACTGATCCAGAAATAAGTAAATATTTTAGAAATTTTCTTTTGTTTAACAAAGATCTTTATTATTGTTGTTATAAATAGTAATATTTTTATACCTAATATTAAATTGCAATTCGTCACGACAGTTGCTTCAATCAAAATAATACCATTAATTCACATAAATGTTTTATAAAAGTCGTCTTCGGCTCGTATTCATTGAACGCTTGATGGATTATATTACTACTGGAGCAATTTACAGATATTACTATGAAAATGTGCATATCATAATTTCAATTAGTTATTTTCGTATAGAAGTGATTGGAGTATAGAAGTAGTCATTTTCAAAATTTGAAGAGCCATCTAGCACAACAATATATCGTATCCAAAAATCATATTTACGAGAATATAATATTAAATTATATATTACAATCAAAGTAACTACGCCACTGGCACACATTCTCAAGATCTCTGAACAGCGTTGCCATTCTCTCGGGAATCCTTCATGACTGCGATCAGCCCGTCTTGTTCCCACTCGCATAGAACAAGAAACGAATGTCTGATTCTGATCTTTTTCTTTTTATGAATGAAATGCCGAGTCTACTTTATTTAGAGGTCATTGATTTAGTCCATCATACCACAATCATACTATATAGGTACCAAAATATAAAACACGCCAAGCGAAATTATTATAAATGTCTACTCACTTGCACCAAGGTACTCATCACAGTGGGAATTTGATTCAACGGTGCTCTTAATATATTCAACAATGACAAAGAGACGAAAACTTTTGGTGCATCTAATACATTATTTTCGTCAATTAGTACATAGGTTGCGAATGTGACAAACGAAACCTAAAATTTGACGTAATATTTTAACTGTTAGGCTCAGCGCCCACGATGCGACTGTTTTATGGCCAAATGTGCAACCTCGGGAGCGTATAGTAATGCGAAGCCGCACAGGAATCGATTCAAACGGGACTAGTTTGCAATCAGCTACAATTTAAAAACATTTTTACAAGATACAGAGTGTCCCAAATAAATAAAAAATATCAAAGTTGTATTTTTTTAAATGGGATACCCTGTATATTATTATATTTTTTGTTTCTACGATTAAAATAAATGTAAATTTGATTAAGGTTTACCTCATTTTAATCTTACCGTTTTTGAAATATTTAGGTTTTTGTCAAAATACAGTATAAATTTTAATGCTTCATTTCTCTAGAAGTATTTAAGTTTTTAAAACCAAAAAAATATTGTACTGAATTATTTCTATTTACTAAATTTTGTGTTGCAATAATAAAAATTATACTACCTTATACAGATTGTCTAAAAATTTATATTAAATAATTACTAGCTTTAAACGGCAATAAATTCTTTAATTTAAATAGAACACCCTGTATATTTTTTAAGTATCAGATGCACAATTTAATTGTCTATCAAATTGTATTATACCATTTTTTACCTATCTATTCAAGTTTTCCTAGAAAATGCGTTTACTTATAATTTAGACCTCATTTATCAATATACCCATGGAATATTGACATTTTAAATTATTTTTAAAGATGTAACAAATTTTTAAAGAGTACAGATACTAATATTTTTGGAGAGTAATGGAGAACACCAACTGATTGAAACTGATTCACAACGAGTTGCATCCGTGTGCGGGCAGTAGTTTTCTCTCAGTTAGCAACTAGTAGTGTAAACTAGTTTGCAACTTTGTCTCAAAATAGTTGCACCGTGAGCGCTGAGCCTAAGTGTTTCTTTATCAAATTTCTTACTAAAAATGGAGCCATATTCCAGACAAACTGGGCAACTGCATTTAAGTAATTCATTAGCAATATTGTTTTGATCTCTTTAACTCGAATTTTTTCAACAATCCTTTCGAAACTTGGTTCCCACGCGTAGAGTTTTAGTACTTTGATTCCGTTCAGGACTTCGTTCATCATCTTCACTCTTTCGTCTTTATCCTTCATCTGTTTAACCTGCAACTTCTTTGATTGCCTTACAATAAAAACGTTTAGTGGAATCAATAGGATCATCACGGCAAAACCTGCTAGGATCGATGGACCCACTTCTTGCCATAAAAAGTACAGTGATAGTGCTAATTGAAGAGGAGCGGACCTAAAATAATGTGACATTAACAACAAATAATTTTTAATTGTTTATGGTTTACAATAATGCAGGAACGTGTAAGGAAAAATCTTGAAACCTGTTTGCATCTACGGCCATTATATTAACAATTTCTCCCACAGTTTTGTCTTTTTTTGTAGCGTTTGAAATTCTTAGAGCTTTTCTGTATATAGCGGACCTGATAGCTGTCTGTGAACGTATACTGAAAAGCCACAGATTATACATGTGAGTGTTGTTGATCAAGGTATGAGTGGATCCGAATATGAACATAGAAATGGCATAAAGGTATCCTTTCCACATGGGCTCGTCAGATCCAATAAACGATATCAGCAACCTAGGCAATTATAGATAATTAATAATTAATGCTAATTTATATCTAAAAGGGGATATTTACCTTAATATTTGAGGGTTAATAAACAAAATGAATTCTCCAACTAGTCTACAGAGAATCCCGATAAGAAAAGCAGGATAGAAACAGGCAAATAACACTGAAAGGGCTGACACTATATTGGCATTTTTTGCATGTCTTTTTTTGGAGAATTCTGAATTTTTTCTAAAAAAAATAAATAAATTTTATGTTGCAATTAATATTATTATAATTAATTAAATCACTCAAAGTAATGTAGCTTCGATTTCAAAACAGTTCTTGTATTTGTAATATTTTATTTCACAGTCTTTTACTACAGAAAAATATTTTTTGTTACTCTGAATTTTGAAGCGACCAATAAAAACAGAGAAAATAAAAATCGATAATTTTCGGACTGTGCCAATTGGTTACTAATCGACCAAATACTTTTTGTCTATTAGATATGTTTTTTGTCTGTTAGATATGATTCATTTTTAAAGTATTTTATATTCTTTTTCCGCTTGGATCTATTATACTGGTTGCACGTATCGAGGTTCTGTTTCTTCTAGTTTTAAAAAATGTTCTTATTTCTTTGTAGTTGTAGTGATTGTAGTGTAAAATTAGATTAATTTTATTAAGTTTAATTATAATGTTTAGTATAGAATACCAGAAATAGTTTAGTAATGTTTTTATAGTTTATTATTTTGCAGTTAAGTAGTAGGTGAAGGGATAATTTGGTTATTTTTTCTTTTTGTTTGATTAATTAGTGTTTGATAAATTTTTCAGTGTAGAAGTGGTTGAAGTAGTGAAGAAGTAGTTGTGTAGTGTTTTTATAAGAGATTATATTAGTTCATTTTGTAGATGAGTAGTAGGTGAAGGTATTTGGGTATTTTTTCTTTTTGTTTTTCTTCTAATTGTAGTAATTCTATTAAGTATTGTGATAGATACACTATATCTTCCTTCAACTTCGTTGAAAAGTGCGTTATCATATAATTTTGGTTTTCTGGTAGTAGAGGTAGTAGAATATACGAAAAAAAAAATCTGATCAAATTTATTTTAAATTAAATTAATCGAGTTTTATTAATCAAATTAATCTAGTCAAATAATAATAATAGTTAGTTCCTAAATACTATACAGGGTGAGTTTCCTACGATGTTCTCTATGGGTATCTCGGAAACTACTAGAGATAGAGAGTCGGTTAAATGGGGAAAAAATTGCAGTTTTGTGGGGTTATAAATATGCGCCTTTCGGATTTTTCGGAGAAATTCAAGGCTATTTTAAAACTTTGTCTGTAATTCCATTATAATCTACCGTATGATAGAATAAAAACTGCCATAGCCATCGCTGAAGCCGTTTTTATTCGATCATACGGTATTTTAGACAAAAAGTTTTCAGATAAAAGTTGTAGATAATCACATACCTAATGAGTTTGTGTTTTCTGGTTTTTTTTTCTAAAGCCTGTCAATATTGACATATGACACAAACATTATGTTTTTCTTAAATGGAAACCATAGTTGGCCATGACTTCATAAAAAGCGCCATTTTTTAAGCTTTTCAGCGATATAGGTATAATATGTTTTTTTCGAAAAATTACAAGTTATAGCCAATTCTTTTCTTTCTTGGCTAATTTCCATACCAATAATACCATGCCAATTAGTTGGCATCAAAAATGTAAAAAGTTTCATGTTTTCAAAAAAAATATCATAAAATTTGTAAAGCACTCAATTTAGAATAAAATAATCTAAGAATGAAATGATTCTTTTATAAACCTGCATTAAATCAAATTAAAATAGATATGTAACTTTTTTTAAATATTAATTAACAGCAATTAGCATTATCATAAATTATAAATAATGTACCAACATATCGAAATTATGAAAGAAATCATTATTTCGATATGTTGTACGGTTGTATACGGTTTAGAATTCTTAAAATAACAGGCAAAAATAATCCACAATTTACAATAAAATTAAAGTTTCGTTTAAATTTCTTAATCAGCTGATCACTATTAAAGTTCGCAGAAACCCTGGGCTATATTATTACATTACTCTGAGGAAAATAACGAAAATAATCGATATTTTTGACTCCGCCCCGAAAGGTTCACGATTTGTCCTCCAGTTGGCAGCACATTTTGTCTAGTCGGTTGGGCAACTTTAAGAATATATAAACAAGGCTACTAGTCATAGATTTAGGAAGAACAGATATCACATTATGCATTTTAACCCGATCAAACATTCGGAGGTTGACTACGTACTGTAAAAACCAACTGAGATAAAGAAGGCGACATTGCCACATATCAAATTTGCGCCTATCTACTTAGTTTGATTTGCAGAAAAGGTGAATTTAAAACCTTCACCGAATATCAATAAATCTCAATTTCTTAATTAAATTAATAGTTTATTTTTAAAGAAGCATGCGTAATAATATGTTATTAACCAGAGGATATATGCGTTACTATTAAAGGACATGTTTACTGTTTAATGTGCTGAAACGTCTAGAACTATTGGCAACGTCGCTGCTAGTCTTCCAGAATGAAATGAGCCGTCCGTCCCACCACCCCTCGCGACGGCCCATGGTCCGTTATAGCGTACTACGTTTAGCTTACGGTGTGTTTGAAGTCGGAATCAAGTCCGAAGTTAACTTTTCAGTGTTTTTCAGTAGTTTTCGTTTTTGTTTAATGTACTTTTGAATCTGCGAATTTTCAATATGGTACGACAGTGTCAAATGTGTGGAGAAATAAGCTCAAATTACCCGAATTTGTCTTTTCACAGGTAGATATTGTTCCTGCCGCGCCGTATCGTACATAGGCGTCCCACAAGGAGCCTCTCACAATTAAAATAATTTCCAATTATATTTGTTGAATTTTGATCTATTAAAACAAGAACGTAGTAGCCGGTAATTGAATTATAATTCGTCTCAATTACTTAAACCTAACTGTTGTAGATCATAAGAAATTTGAATATAAACGTTACATTTGAAACTTTATTATAAGCCAGAAAGTGACATTTTTTTCTTAAAATTGCGTCCTATTTTGGTCATTATATACGATATTCTAAAGGAATTTTGCTCAACAAATAAACAAAGGTGTTTACCCGACTTTTTTACATTTTATTGCTTTATTATATCTGCCCCTTCGGCCTTGTTTAGACAATTTTTTACCACCGTACAAATACATCTTCCTAGAGTTATTTGTACGGTGTGTTTAACTTTTTTAGAATGGGACGAACTGTAAATAATTCTTAGGCTACTAGTTTTATACATACCTATATAGAGAGCGACCCAGGCCTCCAAAAGGCTTTTTTTCTATTACGTTTTTGGTTTGTGATTTTTATTTCAATTTTTTACATAAGATGGGGGCCATTGTAACGCACATTTTCAAAATATTCTTGTCAACATACAGGGTGATTGAAACCGCAATACATATGCTTAATACAGTTCATGAAGATTAGGACATTTAACTAAAATTTGATTATCTGATGAAGCTACCTTTAAAAGTAATGGATTTGTAAATAAACGTAATAGGTATTCATTGTTATGCGACAGAAATCCGACTGTAGCACACAGATTTTATACTTTTAATGATAAATGCCTTCTATTGCGAGACTAAAAGGCAATTGCCTCGTATCAGAGCCATCATAATACAAGAAGAAGACCGAAAGTCAAATCTTGTCTTATATTTTCAAAAAAAAACACAATTTTCTCATTAAATATTGATTTTAGGTATAGGAAGTTATAAATAATACAAGATTAAACAACTATTACACAGTACTTCACAGGAAGCTATCGATTGCGAACTAACGAAATCGTTACTAATTAGGTACCTACTAATTTTGAAAGGTTCTTTTTAAGATAAAAAAAGGTAAAACTAAAACCTAAACTATCATTTGAGATTAAACGGGAAGTTCTAAATAATGTTGTCTATTCTAAACAAGAAAAATTTATTTATAAGTTAAGCTTTATAACATTCCTAATAAAATTTGGGCGAAAAGAATATTTCTGTTTGCTGTAGGTAATTTTCTCAGGGAAAATACGTAAATAAAAATGACTTTTTAAGTCAAAAGAACAAGTTATTCTAAAAAAGGACTGTCCTTTTCAAAAAAGGACAAGTGGCAACCCTAGGTATTTCTGGAATGGAAATTTAATGGCAAATCTACAACTTTGGTTTGAAAATATGTTCCGGCCACCTATGTTTACAAAAATGTCTAAAATGTGCCTAAATGCCTCAATATTCTGGAAAAAAAAATTGAAAGAAAAGTCACCAACCACAAACCTAATATAGAACTGTTTCGGAAGCCTGAGTCACCCTGTAAATATTCAAAAGTAACTGAAAGTTTATATAGAAGTAACTGAAAGTTTAAATTGAAAATCGACGTTGGAGCGATTTTCGAAAACTACTAACGTTTCAGCGTAAGTATATGTGGGATATTAATTGTATTATTATATTAGACCTTATAACAAAACTCATCTGACGAAAAAGTGTTAATGTAGTATATTAATATGGAGTAAAAATTTTACTAATTACTTTACTTTTACTTTACTAATTAAATTCGTTCCAAAAAACGATACGCCACTGGCCAGTAGAACAATCCAAATGCGCCTAGTTGCCGGGGTCGGAAATTTTAGACTTCTCTGTCTCTTCTGTCCTTGTTTGACACATTGGAATGTTTGATACACTACCAACGAGTATTTATGAATGAGATGTTCGGTCTATCTTTATAATGTCTTTGCTACTAGTAAATTTAAGTATACAGGGTCGGTCCATACGAGTTGTGTCACATCAAACTTTATTTTTTTAAATGAAACCCCCTGTATTTTATTGCATATTTCAATTCTTCCTTCAATTTTAAACAATAATCGTAATCTACAATGTACATAAATTGAAGAATTGAAATGTTAAACGAAAATTTTGTAATTTCTATAGACTTGTTATACTCTCATTTTATACATGTATAAATGCTAACTTGAGAACTAATGTCAAATATTATATTATTAAGTATCACAGTTTGGGCAAAATGGCATCGTTAAATGAAACTCAACATATCGAAATTAATTAAATCAAATTGTTTAAGTGATATTTTCAAAAGTCAATAACTCCGAAACGGTTGGTATGAGGTACATGTGTGTATTTTGATTTTTGCTTAGAATTGAAGGAAGAACCGAAATATGCAATAATATACAGGGGGTTCCATTTAAAAAAAATAGAACTTTGATATGCCACGACTTTATGACCGACCCTGTATACTTAAATTTATTACCCGCTAATAGATATTTATTAACTCTATAAGTTTTATATTTAACTTTTTGCGGTACCTCCTATATTTTACCTAATAATCGACCGTTTCCATACATATAAGCGACCCTGTATAATAAACCATATTATATATGAAATATGTCTAGAATCTTGTGAAGAAACTAAAAATTGAAAGCTAAACAAAGTGTTTTATTTTAAATAAGAAAATTGGTATTGGTCACTGTTACCATCAAACAAGATATATAATAATATACATGTAAATCATTTTTTTACTAAATAAAATAAAAAAAATATAAATTAAAAGTTGACGTATTATATATAATACGTCAACTATATATACGTTGATACGTATTCCAGGTTTCTTTTTGGCTAGAGATCTATCTTTTAACTAATTTTCAGAGAGTTTGTCTTTAGATAGAGCATAAAAAATAAAACTTACTTTGTGTTATATTCTTGCCGTCTTTTAAATTCATTTTCAAATAGTGGAACGATATTCTCAGCTCTATTTTCATAATCCAAATACCATGTATCTTCGAACTCTAAAGGTTTACGAAAGCCTTTATAAAGTATGCTACCATAGGCGATATATAAGAGTTTTCCTAAAAAGCCATACTCTTTAATGGGACTTTCTTTCTACAAAAAGTAGTTATTTTCAAAAACATTCACAGTATATCCTTCATAAAAATTTAAATTAAGGTCCTTCATAGTTTCACTTGTTTAAACACCATTAAACAACAGCAGATTCGTTAGACAGCCAGTCGACTTACGATCATTTATACATTCAACAATGCATACCTACCTATAGGCAGAAATTAGAAGTTTTCGCTCTGTTTTTCACGCAGTTCCGATCATGATCGCATTGAAATAAAATAAAAACCGTGGCTTTGTCATAATATTTAAGTATTTTAGTTTTTAATAGTGCAGTTCACCGAGGCATAGAATGCAATGAAAAAGCAAATGACCTAGCTAGAAAAGGAGCAAACACTCCACTAACTGGACCAGAACCGTTCTGTTTTCAAAGCGGAAACCAACTAAAAGCGGAACTGAAGATCCTGGAAGACTCTATCCGTAACCTCGAATGAGAGTCCTCCAACGGTCTGAGACACTCGAAAAAGTTCCTCAGAACTTACGACCGAGAAAAATCAAAGAATTTCTTTGATTTAAGTAAAAACAATCTTTGGATTGTCACGGGCTTTCTAACAGAACACTGTCTCCTCAACGAACATCTCAGTAGGCTGCAGCTGAGAAACAACGGCGAATGCAGATTCTGAGGGGAAACACCAGAACACCTTATCACTGAGTGCGCCGCGACGACAACCGTTCGTGTCATAAACTTATGTACAAAACAAAACAACCAAAAACATAACCAAACCCAAACATTAACTGGACATGGACTTTAACCGTAACATATACAGGGTGTTCCAGTATTTTAAGAGGTGGTAGATATCGATAAAAGAAACATATTTTCTCTTTACCGTTTTTCAAATAAGTCCAAAGTAAGGGAGTTATTTTACTTTGAAAATTTCCAAAAAAAAGAATTTTTGCTAAAATTTTGAGAACCGCTGGATCTTTTCTGGATTTTCTTTCTTGTAAATTTAATCTACTACTTATGTTGCCATATTGTCAAGAGATTCAGTTTTTTAACTGAAAATTAAAAACATTTCCAAAATTTTTTTCAATAAATTCCGAATTTTCAAATTTTTTTTTTAGTGAAAAAAACCTCATAGGCGTGTTTCTGGGATTGAACTATACTACCAGTTAAAATACTTGCACTTATTTCTGGGACAGACACCCTATATAACAGACACATTAGATATAGAGCAGATACCCAAGAACTAGCAAAGTCGACTGACTGTCTAATGAATAGGCTGTGACTAGGTATACAGAATTTTTCACGTTAAACTGCATTAGATGTCTATTACTTAAAATTTAAGTTTAAAATTTAACTTTTTATTTTAAAATAATTTATAATAAATAAACAAAAATACGAGTACCGGAAAAAGGGGTTAAAAACCCTACATATATGCTTATTTTCTGCATTAAGTTCATCACACCGAAGGGAACAGCCATTCGACGACCGGTTTCGGAGACTTTTCTCCATCGTCAGGCCGACGTTGCTGTAACCCTCGATCTGACCAACGAACAGGGTTGCCACAAGAAAATTTTTGATTGTGTAGAACTTGACCATAAAAATGTGTAGCATTGTGTAGCCATCCATGACCAATAATTGTAAACTATCCAATGAGACCAAGAAAAAGACGTACGTTCGCCAAATTTTAAAGCATGATTACGAGTCTCACTTCCACTCGTTTGTATACGTCAATATCATGTCAATATATTCATCCCCCCCCCCGCAACTACGTCAAAATTGATGTCACGAAAAGACGAAAACGAAACTAACGATTTTATGGTCAAATTAGACCGGTTAGTCTCTTTAAAAATTGTAAACAATTCAGGACTGTTTAATCGGCCAAATTTGTCCATATAAACTGCAGTTCTTGCTGATATGGGAGGAAGTGAAATAGGAATTGAATATTATTCACGTATGCCTACGAGTGGCGTGGAAGTGTGACGTAACGATGACGTAATTGAGCAAACCTAACCAAAGTACGTGTTATCAGAGGTGTTACGTATTATTTAAGGAATTAAACAATCCTGTCTCTTTGATCCTGTCTATTTACCGTTTTTGACTCGACCAATTAAGGTCCTTAATTCACGATCCAGTTCATACTCTGACATTTTACTGAACACCTGAAGATGACGGAAAATGATATTTGTCGGTTCAAAATTTAAAGTTTACTTGCGGCCTCTTTTAATGTAACTTAGATAACTTAAAAGCAAAAAAAAACAGCTTATGTCAGCTGATTTACGGTTTTGGTATTATTTTTTATAAGAAATATGTAAATTCTCAAAATGTGTAGCACAGGCGATTGTGGTGTAGCTGTGCAATCATGGTAGCAAATGTGTGGCAAAATACACAATTGTGTAGCTTGTGGCAACTCTGCCAACGAAAAGCAGAGAATAGCATTAGAGTACAAAACGCACTACTATGGCGAGAGTGCTAGACGCTCTACGCCATCTAGCAGTAGCTTTGACAATCACAGATCGTACCGCCAAAATTAAAACCAGCGGCCTATTGGACAAACCTGCTTGCTTCATCGACGTTACCGTAGATGGAGCTAAGAAGGCTTAGGTATATGCATAATTTATATGCATATACCATGCATAATTTATAATAATTAACATACTTGTTTCTTCAGCATTATTCGAGGTACACCTTCACTGATACTATTCAGTATTAACATGCAGCAAACCAGTGGAAAGTATAATAAATAAGTGATATCAGAAAATACATTTTCGGATATAAATTCGCCAGATACTCTTTGCAGCTCAGATCTAAACTGAGGAATGCCGCATATGGTGCAAAGTAGCCAAAATAAAAATTGATGTCCTGATCCTCGGTAGCCATTTCTAGTATTTTTGTGTGCCAAAACACCACAAGTAGCCTAAAATATCAATTTTGTTCGTGTTATAATTAGATATTAAATAAATAAAAACAAAAAATAAAGATACAGATAAAAACAAAAAAGAAGATACAGATAAAAACAAAAAATAAAGATACAAACCAAACCAAACCAATAGCATCTGCAATAGATAAACTATAATGGTTTCCTAAGTAGTCAAAAAAAATCAGGCTGTGATTCCTCCTTTTTTTTTAAGAAAAAAATAATTGTATGAATGAGGAGTCTAAAGTATTTCCTTTCTGGTTTACATGGTGTTAAAAATGTAAAAAAATAATCGAATTTCTAGCAATGTACTGTAAATACTTTCTTCAATTTTCGTATGCGGTGTCCCGGTATAAAATTGGTCTATACGCAAAAACCTCTTAAATATTTGCTTAAATTAAATCGTACGTCACTGTTTTTTTTCTAAAGTACTTTTGAATTTTTTCCTTGATTGTAAATAGTTTTTTTACAGAATTGAGACCTTGAGTTTTTCTTGTATATCGAATATCAACACTACATTACATATCTCAAAATCTAGGAAACGGGCATAATCACATACATGAATATCAGGGTAGGCTTTATTAACATCTATTTTTTTTCTCGAAACCGGTTCGATGTACAACAAAAATTCAAAAGATCAATCTTGTTAAAAATGGCTTTGAGTCTTTTTCCTCTTTTGGATTTGATAAAAATTGATGGACAATCAAAAAAATGTTTTCTCGAAAAAAGCAGAGGCGTATCATTTATTTTACAACACACAGTTAATGAAAAAACTGCCGTTACACCTGGAACACATACCAAAATTGAGAGAAATATCTAAAGTAGTGTCTGACATTTTTTTCTTAAAAACATATGAGGAATTGAACACACCCTGAAATTTTTTAGACTACTTTGGAAATACCTACTCCTGTATAAATTTCGATAAATATTAATGATATTCTGCTAAACTAATTTACTAACTATATTTCTGATTAGTACTTACGAATTATAACCCTGTATAAGAAAAATACGGATATACTGGGTGTCACAATATTCCGTGGACATAGAAGTATTCCGCGTATTTGAACACTACCTTAATCAGAAATAAACCCGAATGTTAATTAATTTTAAAACTGAAAAAGCTTTATGTCAAATATCATTTGTAACACTGATATAATAATCTACATTCCCGCCACCTAGATTATAGGCGCCCACTAGATTTTTATGCTTGATGTAACAAGTGATCGCAAAATAAAAAACACTAACTCACCACAATACACCAAAACACTTTTACTTTTACACTGGACGCGTGTTTCGCTAACCATGTTAGCATCATCAGCAGATGATTATAAACTAAAGTACAATCTACAAGTTGAGCGTTTATATACTCGCTCAGTGGGCACCGAGTGGGCGTGGCAAAATCTAGCCAACCGAGTCAGAGCCCACTGAGCGTAACAGTTAGATTTCCGCCACTAGAGTAGTAGGAACAAAGAACTAGAAGGAATTGGACCGTTGACTCTGTTCATACTATCTTTACATTAATTAATTCTGATGCTTTCATATGCATCTAATTGCCTGTAATTTGAGACTTGTTTAATTAATTTTAAATTATTAAGATCTATACAATGTTCTTTATCAACAATATGTTCGGCAACGCAAGATTTATCCAGTCTACCATATCTTATCTGAGCTAAATATTCTTTAAATCTAGTTAATATTGATCTTCTAGTTTGCCCAACATATTTCTGATTACAATCTTTACAAGAAATTTCATAAATACCCGACCTTTCCAGTGGAGGTGTTTTATCTTTTGGATTACCTAATAATTGTTGTAATTTATTATTAGCACTATACACAAGTTTATAATTGACATTCTTAAAAATTCCTTTTAGACCACGGGATAACTCGCTATCAAACGGTATCGAAAAATATTTAGACGTATCTTTCCCCACTTGAAAAGTCGAACTTTCAGAAATCATTAACCTATACCTACGTTTTCTAATTAATTTATCAACTAGTGAACGAGAATATCCATTACACTCAGCTAGATTCCTAATGTAATCTCTTTCTATTTCATATCTTTCGTTGGAAAGTGGGAAACTAAGTAATCTATGAACTAAGAAATTTAAACTAGCCATTTTATGTTCAACACTATGATGTGATTCATTAGGAATATATCTGCGTGTGGTCGTATTTTTCCTATAGATATCAAATTCCAGGCAATTATTAGTATTTCTAATAACTAATACATCTAGAAATGGTAATCTGTCGTTGTTCTCAATTTCATGCGTAAATTTAATGGAAGGAAAACGATTATTTAACTTAGAAATAAAATTATCTATGGTGTCTGAATGTGTGTCAAAAACAGCAAAAATATCATCCACATACCTAAACCATACTCTTGGAAAATACTCAAACTGATTCTTAGCCTCCACTTCAAACATGCTCATGAATAAATTAGCCAAAAATGGAGACAATGGATTACCCATTGCTGTACCTTCCCGCTGTTCAAAAAAGTTGTTATTAAATTGAAAAAAAAATTGTTTCATACATAACGATGTCCAGTGTAAAAGTAAAAGTGTTTTGGTGTATTGTGGTCATTTAGTGTTTTTTAGTGAAATTTCGCTCGAGTACTCGATTATTGAAATATCCCACATCGCTCGATTATGAACGAGCGATGCCAGTGACGAGTTATGAGCGACGAACGCAAGCGATCCTAGAATGAAATAAATGAAATCCGATTTTAATCTGACATACTCGATAAAAAGCCGAGCGAATTTTCTACATACATTGAAGGTAGCAAATTTATACGACATTATCCGTTGCGTATCTGAGGGACAAAGTTTTACGACCTATATCGACAATGGTTTGAAATAAACTTAAATTAACCGATCAAGCGAATCGCTTGCTACTTGCCATTCATCACCGATGGAATATGTGCCCTGCGCACCCAACTTACCTACTGCTTGGCGCTTGGCGTTAACGAGTACTTACAACAAGCGACGGACGAAAACCCGTATTTTTAAATACGAGCGATATATCGCTCGAGCGATTGCTCGGATACTGCAATCGCTTGAAACTCGAGTACTCGATTATTGCACTTAATCGGTTTTTCCCAACACTAGCTATTACTAACGCCGAGTAGGCAGTCTTTGGCTTCTCGGGCGCCACCCTCAATATTATAAAGTGTTTGAGAAACCACTATTGCCAGTAAGGGTAGCTTTTCTACAATGTAGAATCCAGAAAGTGGGGCGAAAGCCAGTTAAAGTCGAATATATTCCATAAAGAGGTTTATTTAAATAATAGATTTCCGTACGGTAAAAATTGTCATTGATACAAAATTTGTAAATTCTATCAGAAAAAATGATAATACATACGGTGTATCGTTTAAAAAAATTGAGATTATTTACTTTTAAATAGTCGAAATTCATAAACCAGAGCTAATATCTCGCAGTCGAGCGAGCCAACCAAAAACACTGTTTTCTTTGATCGGTCGTAGCAAAACCGACAGAGGACGGATAGCAACGAGACTCCGTGGATTGTCGCGCGAGACCCGTCCACATTTAGCAAATTTGGAATGTCTCGCGCTCGACTCGCTCTCGTCTCGTCAAGTCTGAACGCACCTTAAGTTGATCGGCAGGAAGCGCTCCCGATTTCACTCTCCCCGTCTTTTAAATAATATTTCCCCTCGGTATCGACGAACTACGTTCGGTTAAAATCGTTCTACGACCCATCAATATAAAAAACGGTTTTTACCCGTCTATTCTACAAAAAACCATTTGCTGTTTGTACAAAACAAAATACATTCGACGTCTCCATACAAATCGACGAAATATTTAACATAATTTCATCAGCAAATAATTTTCAGAATTAAAAATATTTTTCGGTTTTAGACCATAATAGCAGCTTGAAAAAATATTGAACCGTCCTACCCCTATCTAATAATTAATTACTATAACAATCCTTCAAAACAAACGAACCATATAAAATTCTACTTATATACAGTATGGTTCATAAACCAACAAACGGCATCCTTTCTGGTAATAAAAAAAAGTTCAATTCGAGTTAGGATGCTCCGTCTTAACCTCCGATCATTACCAGTTTTCCTGACACCTGTCGTGTGTCGCGGCTTTGAATTTTTACTCCCGTCGCGCGTAAAAAAGGTTCACTTCAAAAATATTGAGTACACGGCAAGAACCTGATAACTACCAGCCGCCCAGTAAAATTAGAGAAATGGCGCTTGTCATGTTTCCCCTGGACCCTTCATATTATGTTAGAACTTGTGTTTACTTTTTTGAAATTTGTTGCCCTCTAATATACAAAGGAAACACTTTTGTATAGAGATAAACTGTGTCCCAATTACCTTATTTTGGTTGAAATATACGTAGTAGGTCTATGTCCATGGAATATTGGGACACCCTGTAAAGAAGAATCCGCATACTCAGATAGCAGAGATAACGCACGTAGATAATGCCTAAGTTTGCAAATAAAAGAAATGTAAACCAAAAACATTTTCCGCAATTGTTTAATATTAATCATAGAAATTTCAAAAAACAAGTAAATATGTTTGTACATTTTATTGAAGATTTGAAGTGTATTGTTAAATAAATAGTATTATTTCAATTTAAAAATATCCCGTATATATTTCATTAATATTGTTTTGCATATTCTAGATTTTGAATGAGAAATTTGTATTTTAATTAAAATGAGTTACTATGAATAGACGATATGCATACATTTAATAATACTTGATTATATTACTCTCAATATTAATACGGATAAAATGCAGATAAAAAGATGAATTTTCAACATATTTCTGTATCGGTAATCAAACAGACACAATGTATGAATTACAATAATCCAGAAAATTATATACATGGTGTTACAACAGCAAAATAAAACAATAATTTCCCAAAATATACCCAAACCCTTTGCTTTTGCACTGGACTAGAGTTTTAATCATTTGCTGATGATGCTAACATGGTTAGCGAAACGCGCTTCCAGTGCGAAAGTATAGTGTTTTAGTGTATTATGGTGAATTAGTGCTTAATTTTGATTATGTTCTTAGAATCGGACTAAGAATCGTTCACTTAAATAATAACAAGTCATTAATCCTGTATATACCAATATTTATGTATTTTTTCTAAGCTCATCTAGCAAAATAGAAACCACTTTATTAGATATTCTCAAATTTCATCGGAATTAATTGTTAAAACTGGAAATATACCGGGTACGTCTCAAAAGTGGCTTACCTCTATAACTGTTTTATTTATTCAGATAGAAAACCGAGACTTGGTATGTTAGTTAGACACATGATTGACACAATTGTTTTTTGGTCATTACTACAACTTTTGATTTTTAAATGGCATCCTCGGTATATTTCTACTTTATTCGATAGAAAATCACACTCTGAATAGAATGAAATATCATATGTAAGCTTTTGACATTTTCACTTAAAAAATAATCATGTTTTCAATTACAATCTAGAGTGCCACGGCTGTGTTAAAAACACTAATTTATAATCTAATTTATGACCAAGGATACTATAGAGATAAGGATAGTTCGATTCCTATCTTCCTGCACTGTCATTTTTTTTACGTCATCGACTGA
Organism: Sitophilus oryzae; assembly: GCF_002938485.1. Lineage (NCBI taxonomy): Eukaryota > Metazoa > Arthropoda > Insecta > Coleoptera > Curculionidae > Sitophilus > Sitophilus oryzae. The sequence goes on from NW_022147124.1 coordinate 867,254, forward strand.
CCGAGTTCAAGTTGGCGCTAAAGATTTTAGACAGTGACAGTTATTTTTGCATTTGACGGACGAGCGCACCGTGCGTTTTTTTTAGCGGAACAAAAGCGTTTGGTTAGAAATAAGCCAAAAAATGTGTACTGATAAGAATAAATAGTAGACATTCCAATTGATACAAAAATGCATGAATATTCTTTGTATTTCGATACATTTTTATCAACCAAATTTGGTCGTTTTCTGCTCAGCAAGGCAGAGATCATACGAAAACAAAATATTTACAAGTGCTTACACATTTTATTAGAAAGCCAAATTATGTTGAAGAATGCCAAAGGTATGTACTTTTCTACTGTACGTATATTATTTGTTAAAATCCTTCGTGCCTTTGTTCTGCAGATATCATACTTTCATTTTTTTTCAAATATCGATATATTGAATGATGTAGATCTTTTGAGTTACCAATAGTTACCAACAAAGGTAGTCACAGTCACAGGGAGTTCAAGCTTAACAGGGGAATGCCCAAAAAGATTCATTTCAATCGGATAGTATAAAAACAAAACAACTCCATCAAAAGGCGCTGAGTTTAAAAAATTGTCTTAGATACTTACTATATATGAATTTACAATTACCGAGTGTTAAAATTAAAATTAAAATATCTATCTTATTTATTATTTTCAAAATAAAATATATATTTTTTAAATAAATTATAGAGGGTGTCACAAGATTACAAATTAATTAAAAAAAACTGCTAAAGAGTTTTTTGATATCATAATTTTATGTATTTGGCAATAGTTTACAATACGGTTTTTGTGTGTCATGTACGAATAATATCATAGTTTTATTATCTTGTATTTATTTATTACTAAATTAAGTTGTTAATAAATAAATTAATTTAACCATATAGTTGCTATATATTAGACCATTTGCTACGTTCTTAGATTTTAAGTCCCAAACATTGCTCTTGAGATTTTGTCCCGCTAGAATAACCATCCGCCGCACTGTGGAGCGCTGGTCAGCGCGTGACGTAGCATTCCACGGCGACTACGACAGCGGCGATTTGACTCGATCGAAAAGTCCTTTAGAATATATACAGTCCTTGATTTATGACTACATATTTTAATTTTTAAATGGCACTCTTGGTATATTTGCTTTATTCGGTAGAAAATGAAACTCTAAATTGAATGACATATCATATTCAATTTTCGCATATGGTTTATTTGAAATTGTAACATGCGGTTCATAACCAATTCGGTACCAAATTACTCGTAAAAAATGCTTTTTCCAAATATGCTAATGAGTCACCCTCGTTCTATTTGAAAAAATTGAGGTATCATTAAAAATACCATTTGAGCATCTTTGAAACGGCCAGGACAAGACACGAAAAACATTAGCCGATCAAATCTATTTTTCCAAAGCTCCTTGATTAAAAATTAGTGTTTTTAACACAGCCATGGCACTTTGGATGTAAATTTGAAATGCGATCTTTTTAAGTGAAAATATCAAAAGTTTATTATATATCATTCTATACAGAGTCTCATTTTCTATCGAATAAAGTAAAAATATACCGAGGGTGCCATTTAAAAATCAAAAGTTGTAGTCAATTCCGGTGGAACAGGAAGTGATCGAAAATAATTGAATACGTCAATCAATCCTAATTTATGTCATATACTAACATACCAAATCTCATTTTTTTATCTAAAAAAATAAAAAAGTTATAGGGGTAAGCCACTTTTGAGACGCACCCGGTATAAATAATATTTTAAATTGTTTAAATAATACCTTAAAATTAATGTGTAGAGTGTAAATTTAAACAGGATTCCTTTATTATATTCCATGACATGTAAATATCTACGTCATTCAAAAACAAACTCTACCAATAAAACAATACTTACAAATGTTATTAGCTTCACAATGGGCATGAAAATATTAACTTTTTGCAGAGGAATATTTGCAGGCGCATTTGAAAAAAAGTCACATATACAGATTAAAACTAGGACGAAGAGTATGAGTCGTTTTAATAAATATCTCCAGTTCCGTCCTATATCTCTGTACTGACTTCTTTTTAGAAATATAATCTCCAGAGGCAAAAACGTCCAAAAAAATCCAACAGGTATAAATACTAAGGCTGTTTTTTCAAAACATATCGTAAAATCGGGATTAGTAGTATTCCATGTTAAAGATGCATTCTAAAAAAAGACAATATTAAATTTTACTCCCACTACAACTCTGCAGGGTATTCTTAATACCCTGCAGTCTATCTTAATGATATGCAAAGTGTAAGATTCTCTGGTTTGAGCATATCATTATCCAATACCCTGTTTCATACATTTAATAAAAACAGTTTCCTTTTTACATACCCAGAACGGTGTGCCACAAAATGTATCCAACGCTTCAATTGATTGGTTCATTTCAAAATTGCAATTCTATTTTGTAATGTTCCCGTTAAACAACCTGCAGTAGCAATTGACCAAGCTTTATGTCGTATCTGCAGAGATAAATGCGAATGAGTTAAAATTTAAAAATAAATAAATATGATGCTTTTTCACCACATACAACAAACGTTAACCTTGACTTCACACTGAAGAACAATATAAAAAACCGTTACATAGACCCACATACAGGGTGGCCCATTAGTCTCGAGAGGAAGTGCAATTTTGTAGTTGTTGGCGAAAATATGAAAAGGAGTTTTATATAACTAGTTTATAAAGGTGCATGGATAAAATTTGGTGTATACAGTGTGTCCCAAGATAAGTAACGATAAAGTTGTACTGTGTAGAATGTGTTTAATTAGTTAATACTGTGTTATGGCTTCGGCATAACATTTTGTACATACAGGGTGACTCTTAAATAAGTGTAAATATTTACAGAACCAGTAGAATTTCATAAAAGAAGAAACATATTTTCTAACCGTTAAAGTCAAAAATAACCGAGTTATTTTAATTTGAAAATTTAAAAAAAAAGGATTGCTTGAATTTTAAGAACCACTGACTTCTTATGTATTACTACCTACCTATTAATTAAAAATTCAATTTTTTTTTCGAAATACACCAAATTTTCATTTTTTTGCCAAAAAAACTTCATAGACGTGTTTCTGAGGTCAAAACATACCACCCCTAAAATAAAAACAGCATGGCCACTGTGCATAGTGACTGCATTAAAGAAAATTGTGTGCACAATGTGCGCATATTTGAAGTGTAACTTACTAACAGCTATTAAATTGAAGGATTTGAAGGACATGTTTGAAAAAGTGTAGTTAGTTGAAAAAGTAATAAATTAAATAAATATTTTTTTACACGTAAAAATATGTAGTTCTTTACGTGTAATAAATAATTTTTTACGTGTAACCAATAGTTTTTTTACACGTAAAAAATAGTTTTTTGCGTGTAACAAATAATGTTTTACGTGCAAAAAATATTTTTATACGCGTAAAATAAGAAATTATAATTTTTTTCCTGTAACAAATACTTTTTTTACAGGTAAAAAATACATTTTGAGTGCAATAAATACTTTTTAGTGTATCAAATTGTTTTTTACGCGTAATAATTTGATTCGCTTTCACAAAATTTGTACTAAAATATAAATATTTTTTATAAACACGTGGACTGTTCCAGCACGGACACACGGAACGGACGAAAATTATTATTTGCCTTATTTTAAATGAGACAACGCACATACATACGTATCGGACGCATCGTCGGAAGACACGGGAATCCGTTCAGAATTATTAGAAAAGAATTAAATCTGTATATACGATGCGTGCGGATGACGTCATTCGTAAATTCGATGAAATGCGCGATGTAAACAGGAATCGACTTGCAGAATTTGATTTGTTTTTAACGTTATTTTGAGCAGGTGCCTAAAAGAGTGAAAATGGTTGACGGACTATTAATTTCTTTAGTGCAACAATAAAATGAACTTTATATTTATTTGAAAAACAAAGAGTACAGTAATCAGCAAGGACGCCAAAATATATGGGAGGAAATTGGGCAGATAATGAAACAACCAGGTACGTAGACGCAATATAATAGAATAAATCTTTAACATATAGGTATATTTAAACAGCAGAAAAATCACTTTAACATCTTTTTAAAAATACGGTCCATATTTACATTATGGACCTAAATTCGTTTTTTTTCTTGTTCCTTTGCTCTTCCTCTTAAAATGCGCATGCAATTGCAAATAATAATTCTTCATCAGAAATACTACTCATTTTAAAATTTGAGAAGCAAATGTGAAAAACAGAAGTTTCGTATTAGCCCGCTTCGAGGATTGCACTAAAATGAAAATGCGGGAAGAAAATCCGAATATAATATGCGATGATAACAAATATATTGCGATTCGTCCGATGCTCCGTTGCGTCCGGTGCGAACAAATGCGCGCTTACCTTAAATGTATATCTCCGAAAGTAAAGTTCCGAAAAAATTCGTAATATACATATCTACAAATTCATTTACCCACTAGTAGTTATCAAAAGCATTTTTGGTAAACTCTGTCTCTAATAGTTTCTGAAAAATAAAATTAATTTTTTTAAAAATGTCCGATTAAATTTATATCTCCGAAACTAATGTTCCAAAAAAATTCTTAATATATCTAGAAATGCATTTACCCACTAGTAGTTATAAAAAGCATTTTTGGTAAACTCTGTCTCTAATAGTTTCTGAAAAATAAAATTAATTGTTTTAAAAAGGTCCGATTAAATTTATATCTCCGAAACTAAAGTTCCAAAAAAATTCGTAATATATCTAGAAATTCATTTACCCACTAGTAGTTATAAAAAGCATTTTTGGTAAACTCTGTCTCTAATAGTTTCTGAAAAATAAAATTAATTTTTTTAAAAGGTCCGATTAAATTTATATCTCCGAAACTAAAGTTCCAAAAAAATTCGTAATATATCTAGAAATTCATTTACCCACTAGTAATTATAAAAAGCATTTTTGGTAAACTCTGTCTCTAATAGTTTCTGAAAAATAAAATTAATTTTTTTAAAAAGGTCCGATTAAATTTTTATCTCCGAAACTAAAGTTCCAAAAAAATTCGTAATATATCTAGAAATTCATTTACCCACTAGTAGTTATAAAAAACATTTTTGGTAAACTCTGTCTCTAATAGTTTCCGAAAAATAAAATATATTTTTTTTAAAAGGTCCGATTAAATTTATATCTCAGAAACTAAAGTTCCAAAAAAATTCGTAATACATCTAGAAATTCATTTGCCCACTAGTAGTTATAAAAAGCATTTTTGGTAAACTCTGTCTCTAATAGTTTCTGAAAAATAAAATTAATTGTTTTAAAAAGGTCCGATTAAATTTATATCTCCGAAACTAAAGTTCCAAAAAAAAATCGTAATATATGTAGAAATTCATTTACCCACTAGTAGTTATAAAAAGCATTTTTGGTAAACTCTGTCTCTAATAGTTTCTGAAAAAAAAAATTAATTGTTTTAAAAAGGTCCGATTAAATTTATATCTCCGAAACTAAAGTTCCAAAAAAAAGTCGTAATATATCTAGAAATTCATTTACCCACTAGTAGTTATAAAAAGCATTTTTGGTAAACTCTGTCTCTAATAGTTTCTGAAAAATAAAATTAATTTTTTTAAAAGGTCCGATTAAATTTATATCTCCGAAACTAAAGTTCCCAAAAAATTCGTAATATATCTAGAAATTCATTTACCCACTAGTAGTTATAAAAAGCATTTTTGGTAAACTCTGTCTCTAATAGTTTCTGAAAAATAAAATTAATTTTTTTAAAAATGTCCGATTAAAAGGTACGCACACATTGACCAGAGCCGCATTCGCCGCACGCGCCGCACGAATCGCACTTTTTTTTCTTGTCGCGCACACTGAGCCGCACCGAACGCGCCGCATTATTCGCTATTTTGTTTCGTTTTGCTCTTACTACACCCGTATTTGCCAATCGAATTTCTCATCAGTCGCTTCCGGAGTCCTGTCTGCAGTGATAAGCGTATTTTTTAATATTTCTCGACAATAAATGACAACGAACAAGGAATAATTATGAGCTCCCTGCTAATAGAAGAAGAAGAAATCACGAGAAAGAATCGAAAGTTATAGGTTCACAATATTGGCAAAAATCCACATTATTTCCATATTTAATTGAGGATGAACTAAAAATTTTTCAATATTTCAATATGAGCCATGAAAAATTTGCGAACTTTCTTAGCATATTGAATTTCTAATCTCCTCTTCGGCTATCTACGCTACGTAGAGTGGAAGCTTTGAGTGGAAGGAATTGCGTGTGACGTCAGCAGCACTAGCCGCATTTACCGAAAATCATTCTGGCCCAACAATGCTGGCCGCATTTTCGTCGATGCGATTCGTGCGGCTCTGGCTAGTGTGCGCACCTTCATTGAAAGCTTTGAATAAGAAGACTAAGGAAGGAGCATATCAAAAATCTTAGGTACACCGCGATAGGCCTAAAATATGGCCGACGTAAATTCCGGTTTATCAGTGTCGTTCTAATTTTATTTAAAAAATGTAAAACTATGATGTAGGGTAGACTCAATAATTTGTTGTTTTATTTTACGTTGTGAATAAATGTTGGTAGTTATTCAAATTGTTATAAAAATATATAATTCTAATAAAAATAGGTAAGTTATAATAAGTATTTATTAACACAAACATCCGATACGTTACTGAAGCAGGTAAGTCAAATTAACGTATCTAAATTCTTTGACATCTAATCTTTGACAAGTAGTAAATAAAAGCAAAAATAGGTAAGTAATTAGGGTTCCCAACCGTCCCGGTTTGGCCGGGATTAACCAGGAATCAGAAAGTTTGTCCCGGCGAAAGTTTTGCCTTGGCCGGGACCTGGAAACTAAAAAAATGTGTACTACACACATAATTTATTTTATTTTCTAATATTTAATGTCTTGTTTCAATTATTTAAAAGTTTAAAAATAATTGTCCCGGAATCGCCGATGCTCAAGTTGGGAACCCTACAAGTAATAAATAAAAGCTAAAATGCAAGAAAAATATATAATTTAGTTAATTTAAGTGAATTTCATAAATAATCGGTTTACTACACGTATGTATATTATATAGTCACTTACTAGCGAAAAGTTGTTCCATTATTTCACTCAATTTTTGCCGAGATCTACCGCACGCTACACAACCAACTATTTTAGAGTCTTTTTCGATAAATCGCGATAGTGTCACTTTTAATTTAAGTTCTGTCACAATTTCCATCTAGATTTACTACCTTTATACAACTATCAGTAGTAGAATAAATAATAAATAACATAAAAGAAGCTCCGTAAAGACTGACAAATCCACAACATTTCAAATCAAATTCAAATATGTCAAATGAATCGTCAAACAGAACTGTCAAGGATCCCCACCCTAGAGTGCTTTTTCCGCCCACCATGCATGAATACATGGATAGCATTATGCTCCTTCCTTAGTCTTCTTATTCAAAGATTGAAAGTAACGCAAACAATATTTTTCTTCGGTCGACGCGACGCGTGCAGCTATGGTCATTGTGCGCGTACCTTTATAAACCATGCAACCTTTTTATAAATCTTTTTTTTTTCATATCTTCGACAACAACGACGATATTGAACTTCTTCTTACTAATGGCGGGCCACCCTGTATATATTCCTGCAAGTTTAATTTATAACAATAGCCTTACTCCTATAATAATGGAGTGGGTGGAATAGGTACTGAAATATACAAATTTGCAGAATTAATCTTGATCGATAACAAAAATAAAATGTGTAATATTATGAAATCAGAAGTATAATATTTTATCTATCACTGGAAAAATATATACATATATTTCAAATCAAACAGTTTTAATTGATATTTCTCTCTATGTTCATTTTATTGTTGCAGAATATATCCATAATTAATATTAAATAAAACGTTGACAAAACAAACCAATGAAAAGCTAAATGGTCTGTATCAATATTAAATAAAATATGCAATTTAATTTAAACAATAAATTTAAATACAAATATTAAAAATATATAATTTAATATTTAAATATTTAATTTAATATTCTAATTAATATTTACAGTGCACCTCTTACACAATATTATATACTCACTAAAAAAATAGCAAACGAACCTGATTTATCGATGTATATTAATGCACTGAAGTGTTGCGTTGCCCACGTTCGACAACAAAATAAATTCCACTTGACAATGATTCCCAGGCGGCACTCATTCCACTACCTTATTACGTAGATAAGTTTTATTTGAATTGTAATAATTATCTAACGAAATATTTATTTAATATTTAAATAATTGTATTACCTACAGGTAAATTTTAGAGGTTTTAAATGGCAATTTTCTAACCATACGCGTGATAGAAGTATGTGAGTAGGATAGGAAAAATTTAAGTACCTATTTCATTATGATAATTGAAATCGGACTTAAATTGGGTTTTATTTGGATAACATTTTTTATAAAATAGTTGGAGCTCTACAAGCAGGGCCGGATCTACCTAAGGGCTGTTTGGGCTGCAGCCCAGGGCCCCGAGGTTACAAGGGGCCCCCAGACCCCGCTAAAAACAATAGGCGATAATATGAATTTAAAAAAATCTAAAATTAAAAAAAATACCATAATTTTTAATTACTGCACTCATTACAAAGTATTCACGTATTCAAATGCAACGATTATCTCGTTCACTGTTTATTTATCGGAAAACTATCAAGTTCATTGTTTATTTTCAGAAAAAAATTAAAGTTTTAATTTACAATAATGTCTGGTCGAAAGTATAAAAGTGGAGCTGAGAAACGCAAATTACAGCTAGATCGAAAAAAAGAAAGAAAAAAATGTGCAAAAATTGGGACTTTTTTCCAATCAAAACATAAAAACGAACGACGAAATCGCTGAAAATTCATCAACAAGCGACAAGAGAGGATCTTATCTGAAGAGAATCTATTTGAAGGGAGTAGCAAATCGCAACACCAAGAAAAAGACAAATGATGAAAATGTGCAAAGTCTTGACTACCACCAATCCTCTGATCAAACGGCAAACGATATTGGTGTTCAGCGACAGGATGGTAACACCGAGACGGAAAGAAATTTAGACAATACTAATTTTGAGTTTGAGAAATATGTTGACGTGGGCTTGTGGCCAGAATTGCTAAATAATGATTTTATTAATGACATCCTCTCACATGAAATGACTTACTTTCAAAATAAAAAACCAAAAAATACATATTCAGCTTCTACAAAGAAATACAAGGAACAAAACAGAGCATTTTCAAATATACATTTCACTAAAAAAATTAAAAATGGTCAATCACTGGAAATATCTTGGCTAATATATTCAACCAGTGTTGGTGCTGTTTTTTGTTTGCCTTGCAAACTTTTTTTTAAAACCTCTTCTCAATACACGACCGGAATTTCTGATTGGAAACACATAGAAACTTGTTTAGAAACCCACCAAAATTCTAATGAACATAAGAAATCAATGTTAGTGTGGTTGACACGAAAAGAAAATAAGTCTGTTTTAGACAAGCAGCTTCAGGAGTAATTAAGAAAAGAAACAGAATATTATCACAATATCCTAAAACGGGTAATTGTAGTGGTAAAATTTTTGAGTATAAGAGGCTTAGAATTTAGAGGTTCCGAGGAAGTATTTGGTTCTCCATATAATGGTAATTTTATATGATCCATTCATTCGTGAACACATTGAACAACGGGAGCTGCGACCAAAACCGATAATATCGTACCGAGTATCGTACCTACTTATCAAAAACACACAAAGACACAAAATATTATTCAACTGTGATGGATTCTACACCAGATCTGTCTCACAATGACCAACTTGCTATTGTATTACGATACTGTTTTCGGGGAAAAATGAAGATGTGTAGCCTTCATTAAAATTAGTAGTCATACTGTCTTACATTTATTTAATATTCTACAAGACTTTATAGAAACAAGGGATTACTACTGATATATACATACTACTAACAAGGGATTACTACTGAGTAATTGTAGGGGGAAATCTTATGACAACGCTGCCAATATGGCGGATCACTACAATGTTTTTTGACATGGCTATTAGTTGAGTCACGGGGGTGTCACTTGTATGGGAAAACGGGCAACAGTCAAATTTAAACGTGCCAGGAACAACGACAAAGAAAGCAACATCTGCCAGGCATTGGCTTTCTTTGTCACTCACATTGCATAAATCATGATACCGCGGCCATTTTGCCAACAAAGAAGCTGGCCGGGGTGTCCTGGCAAGTGATTTAAAACAATTTTGTTTTTTTACAATATTAAATTACCATTTGGATGTGTTTGAATATGGACTTTATAATGTTCCGTCTTACGTGCCTGTAGCCACGACCTGTTAGACAGATGTCATTCAGACATGTTGTTGTCCTTGTCTATTATCGAATAGAAGTTGATATGTTTTGTTAATTTACTTTCACTTTAATATACGTTTATTAAAATTAGTAAGACCTTCATTTAGTACATAAATATAAACCCCAAAACGTAAAACATGGCGCAGTCGTAAGCCGTAAGTCGTAAGTACGTAATTGAAGGCAATTAAAAGTATTTACAAAAGTATCAAGTCTTTTAAGTATAAAAAAGTCGATCTTGAGTGTAAAAGATGGCTACCATGGGCATGGTAAAATTACCGCCAGATTTTGATCTGCAAGGGCAAAATGCTGCGGGAGAATGGAAGTTTTGGAAGACAGCTTTTGAGGACTATCTAGTTGCGATAGGGCAGGATAAAGCTGCAGGACTGGTAAAATTATCGATTCTGAGAAACATTATTGGCACCGAGTCCGCCAGAATAATGTCGACCTTTGTGATTCCCGAGGATCAGCAGGATAAATATGAATACATGTTGGAACTTATAACTAAATATGTAAACCCAAGGATAAATGAATGTTTTGAAAGATATAATTTCCTTAAACGAGTGCAAAAAGAGGGTGAAACGTTTGAACATTTCTTAACTGAGTGTCGTCATCTGGTCAAGAGCTGTAATTACAATACTCTAGATCCAAATCAGACAAGTGAAGACAAGGCTTTGAGAGACAAAATTGTAATGGGAATTAGGGATCCAACAACTAGAGAAGCGTTGCTTAGATTAGATGAGTTAACACTCGATAAAACTATAAATTTCTGTAGAACAAGTGAACAGAGCAGAAATCAAAGTATTAAATTCCAAGAAGGCGAAGAAGAGGTAAATTTTATTAAAAAATATAAGAAGCCAGGCGAAAAGAAAAGACAAAAAAGTGAACAGCAAGATGCAAAGGACAAATTCAAATGTAAAAGGTGTCAAAATATGCACGGTCCCAGGGAATGCCCTGCTTATGGAAAAAAGTGTAGGAAGTGCGGATTATTAAACCACTTTGCTATATCGTGTCGCATAAAAAATGTAAAAAATGTTGAAGAAAAATGTGATACTAGTGAGGAAAATTTATTTGTAGGTAACATAAGTAAGGATATACCCTCGAATAAATCTAATTCTACATCTAATAGTTATAGAAGCCCAACAAATATATGGGAAGAGTTCATACATGTAGAAAACAAAAGATGTAAAGTTAGGTTGGATACAGGGGCAGACGTTAGTGTAATACCATCAACATTATTTAATTGTATAAATAAAAAATTTAAGGTTAGGGACACACATTGTATTTTAAAAGGATTTGAAGGTTCTCAGGTTAAACCCATTGGTATTGTAAATTTATATTGTAAGTATAAAAGTGTAGAAATGTATGAAGACTTTGTCATAGTTGAGGGAGCAAATCAGGTTCTATTAAGCGGTTTAGCTTGCGTAAAATTACAATTGGTGAAAAGAGTAAATAATATTTCAGTTACTGAGAATGGTTTAAATGATAGGGAAAAATTTATAAATAAGAATTTTGAAATTTTTAGTGGTTATGGTAAGTTTCCTGGTAAATATAACATAACAACAGTAGAAAATTTTGAACCGGTCAGTTACCCCCTACTAAAGTACCAATTACATTAAGAAATGAACTAAAAAATGAAATACATAGATTAATAAAAGGAATGCAATTGTAAAGGTAGATGAAATAAATTCAAATGCAAGTATTAACAGAATGGTCATTGTAGAAAAAACAAATGGTAAGTTGAGACTTTGTTTAGACCCTTCTGATTTAAATAGACAAATTGTCAGAAAACCTAAAATAGCATGCAACATAGAAGAGATTTGTGCAAATTTAAATGGAAAAAAGATTTTCACTGTTTTTGATTTAGCTGAAGGTTACCACCATTTAGAGTTGACAGAAGAAGCTTCATGGAAATGTTGTTTTGCAACACCATTTGGAATATATAGGTTTACAGTTCTACCTTATGGCTTGTCAAATTCACAAGATTTATTTCAAGATGTAGTTGAAAGAGAGTTTGGTAACATCAAAAATGTGCAAATTTGTCACGATGATATGATCGTAGCAGGAGCAACAAGAGAAGAGCATGATCAGGCCGTATCAGAGGTTGTGAAAAAAGCCAAGGAGGTAGGTGCAAAATTTAATAAAGAAAAATTGCAATACTGTCAGAGTCAGGTAAAGTTTATGGGGCAAATGTTTTCTGAGTCAGGAATGCAAATAGACCCTGATAGAATTGAATCTTTATGTAAACTAGAAATTCCTAAAAACAAAAATGAATTACAAAGGATTATTGGTTCTTTTAATTATGTAAGACGATATATAAAAAACATGGCAGAATATATGCATCTTTTATGTGAACTTTTAAAAAATAATATAGAATGGCAATGGTTACCAGCACACCAAAAAGCTTTCGATACATTAAAGAAAATCATTTGTAATTCACCAGGCTTAACTCCGTTTGATTATAAAAGGAAAATAATTTTACAATGTGACGCATCTAAAAACGGTTTAGGATGTTGTATGTTTCAACAATATGAAAATAATATAGTTAAATTAGTTAGTTGTGCATCACGTATGATGAATGAACACGGTTAATTATAGTCAAACAGAGAAAGAGCTTTTAGCATTTATTTTGCCACACAAAAATTTCACGATTTTATATATGGAAGAAATTTTGATGTTCAATCAGATCATAAACCTATAGTGTCAATTATGAAAAAACCTATTTGTAAAATTGGTTCAGTTAGATTACAACGTATTAGATTAAAGTTACTAAAATATAACATCAATGTATATTATGTACCAGGTAAAAGCATTCATTTTGCTGATATGCTTTCGCGATCTAGTTTAAAGTCAACAGGTAAGATTGATAATGAAATGTTCGAAATGGTCCATTCAGTTTCAAAGCATATTCCTATGAGTAACGAGAAACGAGACGAATTTAGAATAGAAACGTGTAAAGATAAAACTTTAATGAAATTATATGATTATTATTACAATGGATGGCCAAAAACAAGTTCCATTCCACCTGATTGTTTACCATACGTACAATCAAAAAATTCTATCTATATAGAGAGTGGTATCATTTTCTTAAACGATAAAGTAATCGTTCCTACTAGTCTGCGTGTAAAGATGTGTGAACTGTTACATAAGGGACACATTGGAACTAGTAAAACAATTCATAAAGCGAGATTATTATTTTATTGGCCAAATCTGTCTGATGATATAATTAACTATATAAAAAAATGTCGTGTTTGTGAAAAATATAGACCTGCAAATTATAGAGAACCACTTTTACCACATACTGTTCCTAAACTTCGTTTTAACAAAATAGGAGCTGATATTTTAGAATTTGGTTGTAAATCATACTTAGTTGTAATTGATCATTTCTCTCATTGGATAGAGTGTATTTTGCTAAAAGATAAAACAGCAGAGTCAGTTATAAATGCATTTCAAGAAATATTTATAAGATTTGGTTATCCAACGTATATCATTGCTGATAATTTACCTTTTATTTCAAGTCGTTTAAAAAAGTATTATCGAGCAAAAGACATTACAATAAAAACATGTTCTCCACATTATCATCAAAGTAATGGTCTAGCCGAGAAAGCAGTTAATATATGCAAACAAATGATAAAGAAAAGTTTAGATGAAAATTCCGACTTTAGAGAATCTGTTATGGAATATAACAATTCACCTATTATTAACTTAAACGCGTCTCCAGCTCAAATACTGCAGAGCAGAATCTTAAAATCACAACTACCTTTAAGTGATGCAAAATTGCAACCGAGAATTCAAAATAATATTTATAAACAGCTTTGTAAACAAAAAGATAAAGTTAAAATCCAATATGACAAAATGGTTCGCAGATATCCTTTTGAGTATAAAAAGGGAGATAAAGTAGTAATCAGAAGCAACATAGATAAAATCTGGTATAAAGCTACAATTCTGGAGAAAGCTAATGAACCAAGATCTTACTGGGTACGAAAGGAGGATAACAACCGGATTGTTAGGCGTAATACTTCTCAGATTAAATTGTCATTTACAGAACCAGAGAAAAAAGTCCTTACAGAACCTGAGTTGTTTCCTGAACTATTGTCAATTCCAAATATGTCATCAAACCCAATTATGTCTTTAAACCCAAATGTGTCAGTTGAACAAAATGAAAATGTTAATGTAGATTTAAGGAACAAAGTTATTAAGTCGCGTTCGGGTCGTAATATTAAACCCCCTAGGAAGCTCGACCTTTGAGGGGAAGGTGTTTGAATATGGACTTTATAATGTTCCGTCTTACGTGCCTGTAGCCACGACCTGTTAGACAGATGTCATTCAGACATGTTGTTGTCCTTGTCTATTATCGAATAGAAGTTGATATGTTTTGTTAATTTACTTTCACTTTAATATACGTTTATTAAAATTAGTAAGACCTTCATTTAGTACATAAATATAAACCCCAAAACATAAACAGGATGTATTTAATGCGATTATTCAGCTAACTGGTAAGTCAGAAATTACACACAAATACTTTATTCGTAAATACAACTAAGATGTAAACGTATTTTTGTATTTTTAGATTTCAACTTTTGCAAAGACCCGCCGATAGAACTTGCCTGGCAGCGTACCTGTTTAACTAAACGTATTATTTCCTGATAATAATATCAAAACACGTAACTACCTCTATAATTTATGATGAAAAATGATTTTGATTATGTTTTATATTATTTAAATACTTTCTAACCTCAAATAATAGCAAGATCCTTGTTTATATCGCACAGCCCGTTCAAAACTGTATTGTCTTCAAAAAATGTTTACAAAACAAACAAATTACAAAAACAATGTCCTTTTAATCTGATTTATACCTCAGAAGGATGCCAGTAAAATTTTATTAAATCAACATTATATTATTTGGCCATTAATATGCGAAAAGGAGCATATTGCCTTAACTTAAATTTTCTTTTACTTCTCCTGACAATGTTCTCTGTATTCTCTATTTTGAGTTAGTAAACTTTTGAACGGGATGTGCGATATATAAAATACATAATATATCCAAGGGTATGATCTGATAAAAGTATTTTTTGATGCATTTTTTGGTTGTTTATGCACGTTGGCTTGGTTTATGTTTTATTCAGCTTATATTTATTTGGTATAACAGGTTTTTTTTGCCTTTGGAATGGCATGCATTGAGGCTAGATAGTGTTTCATTAGATCATTAAAGGAATTTAAATTAGCATATATTTTTGTGATATTAGTGTGTTATCATGATACAGGTAGTGATCATAGTGCCTTATGCATGTTATTTACCTATTATATACTTATGTATTATCAGTAAATAGATGATAACA